>NC_079136.1:116663027-117263027 GCF_945859705.1 Episyrphus balteatus
CTATCCTTTAGATAACAACTTAAAACCAAAAAAAAATCACAAAATTGAATTCTGAATTAAATTCACTTCAAATATTATCAATAAAAATTCTTTCATGTGAAATGCATTCACAGGAATTGAATTAATTCCTGTTCAATAACTTTGCTATTATAAACATTTTATATATTGAATTCATAAAAATGTATAGATCCGATTTTTATATTCTCTTCTTTTCATTGTCGTTGTTTTTCGCGCCTATTTGCCATTAATTTTATTAAAAAACCTCCATTTAATTGTTTTTCTCTTGAACATAAAATATTACTACCTACTTCCGATTGTCGCTGTAATAATAATTGACTTCAATTTAAATACCATTTAGCCGCAAGCTTTGACGTTTTATTACCTACCAAACACAAAAAAAAAAAAATACCAACACAACCACCACCAAAATGTTTATCAATAAAATCTATTGTGTTGTTTCCACCATTTGAAATTATTATCCATCATTGCTTACCTTTCCTCTTATTCGCATCATGAGTCAATAAATTCTAAAGGAAAAAAACACCACCAAAGGTACCACAATCAACCCCAGCCCCTATTTCAGCCCCCATTGAAACCATTTCTTTTAATAATAAGAAAGTTAAGTAAAAATAAAATAATAACATTTTTTTTTTCTTGTTTCTCTTTTTAGAACTCACAGTGGCGCTAAAAGACGTCTACGTGACCGTACCAACTGCCGTTAAACGTGGCGATAGCGCAATGCTGGCGTGCAATTACGACATCGAAAATGATACCCTATACACGGTGAAATGGTACAAAGGCCGGCGGGAGTTCTATCGCTATACACCCAAGGAGAATCCGGCGATGAAAATCTTCAAATTACCCGGAATTAATGTTGAGGTAATCGAAATTTATGTAACTGTTTCATATCTTAGATTGAATGGTGTAGGTATACAACCGAGGAGGTTAGGTTAGGTAAGTAAGGTTACTGTTTGGTTCCTAGTCCTTTCCGTGTCGTTTTATGTGGAATCTCTCTAGCCACGTTTTTTTTTACCAATAAAAATATTTCCTTTTTTTTTCTTCTTCTTCTTGGTGTTCTGGCTCGAATGTTGTAAAACACACACGTGGTTATTGCCTCCGGCTAAGGATATGAGGTTTAACGAATTCAGGGAAAATAATTTTAAATAAAAAAAGGCTTATAGGCTACTTTCATGTAATATTTTTATTTTTATTTTTTTTTTTGTGAGAAAAACCACACATTGGCTTAAGGGTGGAATAGGTTCCGGTGTTTAACTTTTCCATGAACCTTCCGACCATTTCCTTTCAGTTAACTTCAATATGTAGACAATAATTGCAAATAAATATTCAAATAACTTGAAGGCATGAATGAATATATCAAGAGTTGAAAAAAAAAAAAATTAACAACTGTCCTTTCTTTTTGTGTAGAACAAAATTGTACTACCCCGCGGTTAAATTCGTGGTTTTTCTTTAAATTAGAGATTATTGGATTAGTTATGTTTTTGCACATACACACAACAGAGGGAAATTTTCTCTTTATTTTGAATATATTGTAAAATATGTTTTTTAATATAAAAAAAAAATATATACATAATTTTGTTGTAAATGGAGAGAAATTATTATACAGTCGCAAATTGTATATACAATATGAATGAAATAATAATATTCCTTGAGGCCATTGTCACGTATCAAGGATATCTACATATTATGATGATTATTATTGTTACTAGGAATGTTTTGGAATATAGATATTTATGTATTTATATAACATCTCTGTATTTTGGGTGCGATCTCCTTCGTACATAAATGGAAAGAATGATAAGTAGATGTGGAAAATATGTTTTGATATTATTAAAATATTGGTTCGTTATTAAAATTTCGAGAGAAGCCTTAAGAAATGGCAATGGTATTGGCTAAAGCAAAATATAATAAACAAATTAAAAGACGTAGATAATGTTAGTTTGCTCCTTCAAATTTTGAGTACCGAGATTTTTAAAATTAAGGTTAATAAATTAGAATTTTTTTTTTGGAATTTCGAAAAAAAACAATACCTGCCTATATTTTTTAAATTTCCTCCAAACCCATCGAATGAGACATGAAAAGAAAGGTCTCTTAGAGCTCTACTCATAGCTGAAAACCAAAAGTTTCTTGGAGGTGTGGTTGCTGAATTATTAAATTTTTTTTCTTAGAATTTTTTTTTTCTTAGAAAAATTTTTTTTTATTTGGAAGCAAATAAGATTTGGTTTACAGATATGAGTTCACAGTAACCAGGCCTGTGCATTTAGGTAGCAAAAATGAAAATTTATTTTTTTCGGATTTTCGATAAAAATTCATGCCTATAAAAATTTCATTTTCAAAAATTTCCTCCAAATCCGTGGAATGAGACATGTAAAGAAAGGTCTCTTAAAGCTCTACACATAGCTGAAAACTAAAAGTTTTTTATAGGTCTGGTTGCTGAATTATTAACAGTCGAAATATTTTTTTTTTCTTAGAAATTTTTTTTTTCTTAGAAAAATTTTTTTTTTATTTGGAAGCAGATATTTTCAGATCAAAGTCTCGAAATAAGATTTGGTTTACAGATATGAGTTCACAGTAACCAGGCCTGTGCATTTAGGTAGCAAAAATGAAAATTTATTTTTTTCGGATTTTCGATAAAAATTCATGCCTATAAAAATTTCATTTTCAAACATTTCCTCCAAATAGCTGAAAACCAAAAATTTCTTATAGGTCTGGTTGCTGAATTAATAACAGTCGAACAATTTTTTTTCTTTTTCTTAGAAATTTTTTTTTTCTTAGAAAAATTTTTTTTTTATTTGGAAGCAGACATTTTCGGATCAAAGTCTCGAAATAAGATTTAGTTCACCGATATGAGTTAAAAAAAGCCAGGCCTATGCATTTAGGTAGCAAAAGTTAGATTATATTTTTTTCGGATTTTCGAGAAAAAATCAAGGTTGACCTAATAAAAGTAAATTTTCAAAAATGAAAATGAAATGAAAAGAAAGGTCTGTTAAAACTCTACACAAAGCTGAAAACCAAACGTTTCTTGGAGGTCTGGTTCCTGAGATATTTCCAACCGAACATTTTAGTTTTCTTACATTTCGAAAGCGATTTTCGAAAAAAGTTTTTTTTTTTTTTAATTTCCTTCAAATTCATCGAATGAAACAACATAACTGTGGGAAAATCCTTTTTTGGCGTTTAACTTGCACCATTTATAAATAATTTTGTAGTTTTATATAAAACTTCTTTAATAAATTCTTCCAAAACAATTTTTTTTCTATTTCTATTTACAGTCAACTCTATCAAATCAAAGTCATGTGACACTTGTTTCAGTGCCATTATCAATCACTGGAAAGTTCAGCTGTGAAGTATCAGCCGATGCGCCTTCCTTTCACACTATAATTCACACAGCTGAAATGGAAATTGTGGGTAAGTGAAACCAATACCTTCAATATTATTGACATTTATTAATTCCGCCATATTGTTTTTCTTATACACACACAAACCTTTACAAATTTACTGTAAAAAAATACATTTTTGTTTTTCGTTTTTTTTTTACTTTTTAGAACTACCAACTCAACGTCCAATCATAACTGGCATCCACTCAAGATATCGCTTAGGTGACGTCATCAATGGTAACTGCTCATCGGACTACTCAAAGCCAGCAGCCAATCTAACCTGGTGGATCAATGAGATTCCGGTAAGATGTCTTTAATTGAAAACCTTTCAGTATCCCCAAAATTTTTTTTATACATTAGTTTTGAGATATTATTTTACTCCCTCTTGGTAGTTTCGTTTCGATGAATTTATTGAGAGAGAGAAAGAGGGCTAAAAAAAAAATGAGAAAAAATATCAAAAACCATCATCATCAGAGTCACTCTTTGGTCCCCTCACGTACGTCACGAGCCGACACCAGCAAAGACGTTCATTCCTCGAGAACTCGACGAATAAAAATTCGAAATCAGTTGGAAATGGACGCAGAGAAATGGCTGAACATGAGCAACCGGAAATGATTTATGAACAAAAAATGAAATTTTTCTCAATTGCCCTGGTGAACGCGCCAAGTGGTATAGCGAGCAAATGGTGGCGCCATCTACCTACCATCCTATCCTCATCATATCGGCCTGACCGGCGTATGTATGTACTGTACAATTTCTAGCCTGGTCTCGTTTCATTTGGACGGGATACCGTTACGTTGTCGTAACATATGTCCAATATTGATTTCAAAGTGCCACCACCCGGCGCACCACACAAACGAACGTATACGTTATATTCTATCTTTCAGTCGAAACGAATGACGACGATGTACGAAATACGAGTAGCAATGCTAGTTATATTGCCGAGGATGATTAGGTGCCTCTGTCGGAGGGGCTTAGTTCGGTTCGAAGGACCTGAATCCCATACCAACTCTCGCCTGACCATTTTCTATGTCAATAATATTTTTGCAATTTTCTCTCCATGTGATGTCTGGTTCGAAAGGAATCGAGTTAGGTGATGGGGGCATACGTGCGTGGGTGGACATTTAATTTGCCCGAACATAAATCCTCTCGTTTGCCGTAAGCTTCACTAACATATAGAAATAGAGTTGATAGTAGAATAGGAGCCAGAAAAAGGATATTCTATTTATATAGCGTTCGTTTCCTTGTTCTTTGGTTGGCTAACTGTTTCTATGTGTGTGTGTATGTCGGTGACTATATCTAGACCTGTTTACCGGAAGATTAATTGGACTTTAAAAAAGGACACAACTCTGAGTTGTAGTGTTGTGAAAGATTTTCCAAAAAAAAAAAAAAAAAAAAACTATACGAGCTCCCAGTATTTCTTGTTGATGTTGTTGAACTTTTGTTTAAGGGTTATCGATGTGGTTGACTGGGTGACAATGTTGATAGTTGATTTTGTTTTTCACCTCTATCGAAGACAACAACAAAAACAAAACATTTTGAGTGGTCTATCTTTAGGAAAACCCTATAACAAAGGGTTATTGAACAGCCAGAGGATAAATTAAACTTTTAGGTCAATGGGGTCACAAGGAGGAGATAGTATAAGTTCGGTTTGGTCAGTGATGTCAATGGTACCTACCTAAAAGGGGTCCTTGACATCAATGAAGAGAAATTATTTTTAAATTAATTTGTCGCAAATAAGGTCTACCTTCCTGTGTAATTTATCTAAATATACAAAAAAAAAAAAAAAAAATTGAAATTTTTGACCTTTCTTCAGTTTTCTGGTATTTTTCTGTGAAGGGCTCGTTTTTGATTTATAATCATACCATTCATTTTAAAAGTAATAAAATTTCCTGCTGTTTGAGCTAAAGTACGATTCTGAGATCATAATACTTTCGAAAATACAGCTTTCCAAAGTTAGTCATTAATTTAGAATTTTAAAATTTTTGTTTGCCTATTTCAAATTTTAAATACATTTTTTTTTTCTTATTAAAAGTCCTTTTTGAATGCTTGACCTTTCTTCAGTTTTTTTCAGTTTTTACTTTGAAGGGCTTTTTTTTGGTTCATAATCATACCATTCATTTTCAAGGTGATAAGATTTCCTGTTGTTTGAGCTAAAGTGTGATTCTGAGAACTCAATAGTTTTCGAAATATAGCTTTTCAAAGCTAGTCATATTAATTTCGAATTTTGAAATTTTTGTTTGCCTATTTCAAATTTTAAATACATTTTTTTTTTCTTATTAAAAGTCCTTCCAAATTACATTCGAACGTAAGAGGTTTTTTCTTGATGAAAATTATCTAAAAATAAAAACAAAATATTTGAATGCTTGACCTTTCTTCAGTTTTCTCTGTTTTTAATTATAAGGGCATATTTTTGGTTCATAATCATACCATTCATTTTCAAGGTGATAAGATTTCCTGCTGTTTGAGCTAAAGTGTGATTCTGAGAACTCAATAGTTTTCGAAATATAGCTTTTCAAAGCTAGTCATATTAATTTCGAATTTTGAAATTTTTGTTTGCCTATTTCAAATTTTAAATAAATTTTTTTTTTCTTATTAAAAGTCCTTCCAAATTACATTCGAACGTAAGAGGTTTTTTCTTGATGAAAATTATCTAAAAATAAAAACAAAATATTTGAATGCTTGACCTTTCTTCAGTTTTCTCTGTTTTTAATTATAAGGGCATATTTTTGGTTCATAATCATACCATTCATTTTCAAGGTGATAAGATTTCCTGCTGTTTGAGCTAAAGTGTGATTCTGAGAACTCAATAGTTTTCGAAATATAGCTTTTCAAAGCTAGTCATATTAATTTCGAATTTTGAAATTTTTGTTTGCCTATTTCAAATTTTAAATAAATTTTTTTTTTCTTATTAAAAGTCCTTCCAAATTACATTCGAACGTAAGAGGTTTTTTCTTGATGAAAATTATCTAAAAATAAAAACAAAATATTTGAATGCTTGACCTTTCTTCAGTTTTCTCTGTTTTTAATTATAAGGGCATATTTTTGGTTCATAATCATACCATTCATTTTCAAGGTGATAAGATTTCCTGCTGTTTGAGCTAAAGTGTGATTCTGAGAACTCAATAGTTTTCGAAATATAGCTTTTCAAAGCTAGTCATATTAATTTCGAATTTTGAAATTTTTGTTTGCCTATTTCAAATTTTAAATAAATTTTTTTTTTCTTATTAAAAGTCCTTCCAAATTACATTCGAACGTAAGAGGTTTTTTCTTGATGAAAATTATCTAAAAATAAAAACAAAATATTTGAATGCTTGACCTTTCTTCAGTTTTCTCTGTTTTTAATTATAAGGGCATATTTTTGGTTCATAATCATACCATTCATTTTCAAGGTGATAAGATTTCCTGCTGTTTGAGCTAAAGTGTGATTCTGAAAACTCAAAAGTTTTCGAAATATAGCTTTTCAAAGTTAGTCATATTAATTTCGAATTTTGAAATTTTTGTTTGCCTATTTCAAATTTAAAATAAATTTTTTTTTTCTTATTAAAAGTCCTTCCAAATTACATTCGAACGTAAGAGGTTTTTTCTTGATGAAAATTATCTAAAAATAAAAACAAAATATTTGAATGCTTGACCTTTCTTCGGTTTTCTCTGTTTTTACTTTGAAGGGCTTATTTTTGGATCATAATCATACCATTCATTTTCAAGGTGATAAGATTTCTTGCTGTTTGAGCTAAAGTTTGATTCTGAGAACTCAATAGTTTTCGAAATATAGCTTTTCAAAGCTAGTCATATTAATTTCGAATTTTGAAATTTTTGTTTGCCTATTTCAAATTTTAAATAAATTTTTTTTTTCTTATTAAAAGTCCTTCCAAATTACATTCGAACGTAAGAGGTTTTTTCTTGATGAAAATTATCTAAAAATAAAAACAAAATATTTGAATGCTTGACCTTTCTTCAGTTTTCTCTGTTTTTAATTATAAGGGCATATTTTTGGTTCATAATCATACCATTCATTTTCAAGGTGATAAGATTTCCTGCTGTTTGAGCTAAAGTGTGATTCTGAGAACTCAATAGTTTTCGAAATATAGCTTTTCAAAGCTAGTCATATTAATTTCGAATTTTGAAATTTTTGTTTGCCTATTTCAAATTTTAAATAAATTTTTTTTTTCTTATTAAAAGTCCTTCCAAATTACATTCGAACGTAAGAGGTTTTTTCTTGATGAAAATTATCTAAAAATAAAAACAAAATATTTGAATGCTTGACCTTTCTTCAGTTTTCTCTGTTTTTAATTATAAGGGCATATTTTTGGTTCATAATCATACCATTCATTTTCAAGGTGATAAGATTTCCTGCTGTTTGAGCTAAAGTGTGATTCTGAAAACTCAAAAGTTTTCGAAATATAGCTTTTCAAAGTTAGTCATATTAATTTCGAATTTTGAAATTTTTGTTCATTAAAGGCCCTTAAAAATTAAATCCGAACATATCAAAACAAACATAAAAATAAAAGGACAACAAATTTTTGACGTTTCTTCAGTTTTCGGGTTTTACTTTGATGGGTTCGTTTTTGATTCATAATCATACTATTCATTTTCAAAGTAATACAATTTCCTGCTTTTTAAGCAGAAGCATGATTCTGAGAACTTAATACTTTCGAAAACACAGCTTTCCAAAGTTAGTTATTGTGAATTTTGAAATTTTTGTTTTTTCTTTTTCAAATTTTAATTATTTTTTTTTTATTTCAGGTCCTTCCAAATTACATTCGAACATACGAAGTTCAAAAGCACACCGAAGAAAATCTTGAATCATCAGTGTTAGAAATCAACTTCATTGTGACGTATCAGCATTTTATCAAAGGACGACTTAAGGTAAGAAATTTTCTAAATTTTCTATTAACTTTAATGTGATTTTATTTTTAAATTTAATTTCAGCTCAAGTGTACTGCCCGAATTCATGAAATCTATGAACAGGAAACAGAAAAACTCATCGAAGAAGATCGACCAAGGATATTAGCATCAGGTCGATCACCAGATGTAAATTTATATCCATTTGATCAGCCTGGGGATGGTGAATTTGATGATCAGAATGAACAATATTTAACACACTACAATAAAAGTAAGTAAAATCAATTCAGTTGAAACAGTAAAAATAGCGACCTCCAGGGTATTTGCCGCTTGTTGAAAAAATTCGTTTTAAAAATTATTTCCGAAGTCCACCGAGTGCAATATCAAAAGAAAGTATTTTTGAAGCTCTATGAGGACCTTAAAAAGTCCTTCTGAGGTTTACTTGACAAAATTTTCCAATTCAAATATTTTTACTTTTTTGTCAAAGCAAAAAAAAAAAACATGCTTTTAAGAAATTTCTCTGCAGTCCAACGAGTATCAAAAGAAAGGCGTCTTTAAGCTCTATTTAGTGGTGAAAACTAAAAGTTTCTTTGAGTTCTGTGTACCTAGATATTGTTGTCCAAACATATAATATATGTTTTTATTTTTACTCTTTCGGATACTAAAAAATGTTCGAAGAACGTTTATTCGGAGCCCAGCCCTCAAAAGCAAATTCTTCAACTTTCAAAAAGGATTCGTGAATTAATGGTAACATTTTCATAGTGTTGGCAACCCTATTGTTTTTTATTGTTTTTTTGTCATCCGATGGTCTACCCCCAAAAAACGATTAACCCACTTCTGTCAAATTGAAAGTGATTAATGACAACCAAGTAGATTTGTGTCAGACAAAATGTCAAATATCCGATTTAGAGAGAGAGAGTTTTCACAGTTTTCTGCTTCACTAGTTTTTGCCATATCTAAAAACGAAAATTGTATAATATACAAAAACATGCGCCCGCTATTTTTGTTGTTTTTTTTTTTTTTTTGGTACTTCTGCTACTGGGTGAAAAACCCATTTGAATTCCATCACGTCCGTTATCATCGTCGTAGTTCGTTCTATAGTCTTCGTCGTTGTTGTCGACCCTTAAATAAAACAACCCCAATAAAAATCATTTTGATTAATGTTCAACTATTTAACAGTTAGGTACAAAATGTTCATATCCATTTCCGACCCAGTTAACCTCTGTGAATTTTTTTTTTTTTCTTTAACTCTGTTACACAAAGAGTGAGCCCGGTTAGATCTGTTTGTTTAGACAGAAAGAGAAGACCATTGATTAAGTGCTTGGCATTAAATCAAAGCACTCTTTCTCTTCCCTTTCCGATATGGTTATTATGCCGGTGAGGTCTGAGATTCTTCTTCTCTCTTCAAAATGCTAACCCCAAAATCCCTTAATCGCACACCACATATATACTCTCAACTCATCCCCAAAAAAATGTATGGAGAAGGGGTCGAAATGTCTTTCTTAACTGGTGTTTAGATAGAGACCAATTGCATTAGGGGTTAAAGGAGGAATGTAGAGGGCGCTGTTTTCTATGTTCTGAATTTGGTAAAACCAACATAAGACAAATCACTCAGTTGTAAGCCATGGCAATTAATTCAAAGATTAATTCCTCTTTTGGGAGAGATTTTGATAAATCAAGAAAAGCTGTGAAGAAAATCACCTCTCGTCCCCAAAAAAAACGGGTGGAATTCCATCCAATTCAGTTTTATTATACGATTACTTTGAGAATATAAATGGTTATCAAATTGACAGGAATGCATTTTATTTTTTTTTTTTGTATTTTAGATGCTTCAGCGTCGGCATGTCGATTGGATTCGAAACGGGCTATCAAAATGGCAATGGTACTGTTTGTTTTTGGTTTGGTCCTGAGACTCAAGATGACAGATGATAACGATAATGATGACAAAAATACAAATGACAATGACAACAGGAATTACACGAGAATCAAAATAAGTGAAAGAATGGAATTGAATAGGAATGAGATGTCTAAAATTGAAGAGTGGCAACCCCAACGGGATTTTCTAACGAATGAAAATTTAATTCAAAATCGGTGATAAGTTAAGTTTTAAACAAAAAAAAAAAAATAAAATAAAAAATAAACTTGTAATAATTCAAAAAATGACGAAATAAAAAAATAAAGTTAAAAACAAAAATAAGCAAAATAACAAAAAATTTATATAAAATATAAATAGAAAAAACAAGAAAACAAAAAACTCTGTAAGACAATTTCATAATGTTAAAATGTTAATTAAAAATTTAAATAATTTTTTTTTATTAAATTGTAAACATAAATTTAAAGAAAAAACAAAATTAAATGTAATATTTAAGACAATGATTATGATGATGTTTTTAATTTGGAATTTCTATATATAAAAAATAAAAATAAAATTAAGAGTAAACAAAAAAAAAACGAGAAATAAAGAATTGAAAACTGCTAGAATGGTTGAAAAAGAAAAACATTAAAATAAATAATTAATTATAAGAGTGTATATTGATTATTATTAAATAATATTGTTGTGTTTTTGTATATATAAATATTAAAATTGATATAGGAATTTAATAAACATTAAATAAAAACTAAATTAAAATTTAAGCATTTAGGCAAAAGTAAAATCTGTAATTAAAAAAAAAAAACAAAAATTATTAAAATACCAATAAATAGGATGACAAAAATAAAATAATAAAAAAAACAAGTGAAATTAATTATTAAACAATTTAATGAGAAAATAAAATTAAGTGATGATGTCGAAAAAAATGGAAGATTTTAATTTATTTATGGATTTTTTTTTTCGCAAGAAAATAAGGAAAACGAAATAATACAGAATTAGTTTATGGTAAGTATTTTTCGTCTGCGGCGATTATCCTGGACATTCACGGTGGTCTTAAAAACGCGGCAGGTTTTATAAAAATGGTAAAAAATGGTCAAAAGTAATGATGCAGATTTGTTCGAAATGATCTCAGGATTGCAAATTTGTAAATTTCAAAATCGTACCTGATCCCTTTTTTGAGTTACAGGCATTTTACATTATATACACGTGGGAGGGCATTTGGGAAAAAAAATTTAAACAAAAAACAAAAGCACATTATAATGTCCTATACCTTTTTGGAAAGAGTTATTATTTTAGAAAAAAAAATATTTTTTTTTCTTTCAGTTTATTTTATTCAATTGTTTTTATTAAAACAATTACAAGTACAATTTTTCTATACAAATCAATGCTCTCATTGATTTTAAGTCAAAAACAAAAAAAAACGCATGTTTAAAAGTATCTCAGTTTTCGAGATTAAAGGAAAATTTTATCTTTTCTCCAAATTTTGTTTAACTTTTTTAAATTTTTTTTTAAATAAAAAAAAAAAATTAGCCTCAAATAAAATGAAAAAAAGGTCACTGTAACACGATGCTGATCAGGACGTCTTCTTTTTTTAAATTAACGCGAAAAGTCATGAAAAATGGCTCTCACGATGAAAATCGAGAAATGGTTTTGTGGTCCCTGAGGACCTTAGCTGTATTGAAATCTATGTAATGTGGGATATTTTTCGGTTATACGTAACATTAGAACTCTTACCTTTCAAAAGTAGTCCTAAAATACTCAGAACGTAATAAAAATAACTTAAAAAATTATAAAAATAAAAAAAAAAAATACAAAACTCTAAAAATGGCAAAAAAAAAACAGCAAAAATGAACAAAAAAACCTCAAAAAAGGAGCCAAAATACCACTTCGTTCTTGGGGTTGATTCTGAGTTACACTAAGTGTGATTAGAACTTACAAATCTGTTCATTAAATAACCATTGTACAAATTTTTCCTTAGTAACAAATAAAACAAATATAAAAGTGCCTATCTTTTTTCCCATTTTTGAAAAACTAGAATAGTTTTTTGCATCTATTTGTAAGGATTTGACTAAGAACTAAATAGAACATTCAATTTTGAAAAAAACTTGTACCTTGTAATTCAAATTTAAAAAAAAATTAACTTAAATACAAAAAATTATTTTTTTTTTTAAATTTTGACTTTGAAATTAAATTTCTCAAAAACTATTTACTCAATCAACTTCAAATAATCATCAAATTAAAGGAGTATATTTTAGCTTTCCAAAAAGGTATAGGACATTATAATGTGCTTTTGTTTTTTGTTTAAATTTTTTTTCCCAAATGCCCTCCCACGTGTATATATGTAAAATGCCTGTAACTCAAAAATGGGATCAGGTACGATTTTGAAATTTACAAATTTGCAATCCTGAGATCATTTCGAACAAATCTGCATCATTACTTTTGGGGTCCATTTTTATAAAACCTGCCGCGTTTTCAAGACCACCGTGCATTGTCGTGGACCGCATTTTGGGTTGTGGAGCTTAAAAGTCTGTTTTATGGGATCAGTTTCTTTGACAGCATGACCCGAAAAGAACACTTTTCAGTTTTTATAATAATTATAGTGAATATAATAATCTTCGTTGGCTCCGTTCTTATGTGTGAGATAAGAGAATGTAAAAATACTTAATTTGATTAAAGCAACCTAAATTGGTAGTTATTTTGTTGAGAAGAAGTAACGACTAAAAAATATGCTGTGAAAAGAAGTAACTAACTTTTTGGCGATGCAAGGCGAAAAAACAAGAAATTGTACGACTAACTCTTATGCGTATCTCACGCGAAATGTAGAAATGGTTTATGAAACGAAATTCTTAAGATAAGGGGCGTCAATGCTAAAGTTTACACAGTGCGCTGGTTATGGTTGTAGCGACTCTGATATGGCGACAAAACGACATGGCGACAAGGTGAAATGGTGACAATGCGACATGGCGACAAGGGGACATGACGACAAGGCAACATGGCGACATGGCAACAAGGCGATATAGCGACAAGGTGACATCGGACAAGGCGACATGGCGACAAGGCGACATGGTGAGAAGGTTAAAAAGTAATATAAAGACAAGGCGACATGGTATATGTTGCATGTAGCACGTGGTTTGTTGCATATGGCATAATGGCATGTTGCATTTTGCATGTTTTATGTTGCGTGGTGGATGTTGCATGTGATACGTGGCTAGATGCATGTGGCATGTTGAATTTTGCATATTGCATGTTGCATGTTGACTGTTGCGACATGGCGACAAGGCAACAAATTCTCATATAACTTGGGAATTTAGGTAAACCAAATCCACTAAAATAAATCTCCATACAAAATCGTGGCACAAACATTAGACCTAAGGTAATAGTTCAATATTACCACTACTTGTTGTACGTTTTTATAAAAAAAGAGTGTGTGTACACATGTACACGCGACTGAAGTTATACTTCTCATTCAGTATATGTAAATGAATTTCATTTGATATTTTTAATTTCTATTATGAAGTAATTAATCCACACTTAGTTTTTTTATCAAGTGAACAATAAATTAATTCTTTCATCCTCCTTGCGTCCATGTAGTTTTCAATTTATTCTGTGAAATTTACTAATGTTGTGCGGTTCAGAACGTACGGTATATGGTTAACGAAAGTAAATGAATTGCGCACAAAATGTGCGATATGGTAATTTTATGAGAATTGTGTGTGCTTCAGCACTAGTAGTAGCAATATGGAACTTGCAGGGTTGCTACAAAGCTCAAAAGTTAGCTGAGCTCAGCTCAAATTTTGAGCTAGCTCACTTTTGAGGTATGTACCATAGCTCAGCTCATTTGAGCTGAGCTGAAAGTGAGCTGAGCTGATGGTTGAGCTGAGCTGTTGGGTGAGCTGTTGGGTGAGCTGAGCTGTCGGTGAGCTGAGCTGTTGGGTGAGCTAAGGTAAAGTGAGCTGAGCTGTGATGGGTGAGGGGATACATTGATTTTTATTTGGAAAGTATAATGAAATATGAAGATATTTTAAACTTTTATAAAACACCATAGCTTAAGATGTTTGGTTCTAGTTATTAATGGAATTATTTTAACACATGGATATTTTTATAAATAAAACAGATAATTTTTCGTGATCTTTTTTCTTGGGTTTTTTAATAGTAAATATATTTCTATTTTTTTAGTAAAATATTTCTTTTTTTATCATAAAAAAAAATCCGGTCTTTCGACTTTTTTCAAAATTCCGAGAAGATCGCGTTTGAAAGTTGGGGTAAATTTTTTTTTTTCGAAAAATCCCCGAATCTTTGAACGCTCCTGGAAGCTAAACCGCTTGAGAGCAATTTTTGGGAGTGATGCCAAATGATAGCTTGTGTCATGGGCCTAGGCTTTGCACATTATCAGATTTTTAAAAAATCGCCTTCCATGTTAAACCGCCACATCATTCCTTATTTATCAGAATCGTGCCTAATTTTTTTTTACTTTTAAGTTCTCCCGGTTTGAGAACGCGTGGACCTACAGGGATGGGAGTTGTACCCAAATATAGGTTAGAGTCCCCGCTTCCTTTTGGCATTAAAAATTTTATTTTCATTTTCTTCAAAATTCCGCTATATAGTCGTTCGAACGCTTTGATCTAGAGACAGGGGAGTGGTGCCATATGAAAGCTTATATTTTCAGCTACCCGATAGTGGTATAATCCGGTTTTTCGATTTTTTTCAAAATTCCGAGAAAATCGCCTTTGAAAGTTGGGGAAAAATATTTGAACGCTCCTAGAAGCTTAACCGCTTGAGAGCAATTTTTGGGAATGATGCCAAATGATAGCTTGTGTCATGGGCCTACGCTTTGCACATTGTCAGATTTTAAAAAAATTGCCTTCCATGTTAAACCGCCACATCATGCCTATTTTTTCAGAATCGTGCCTATTTACCCTAATGTAGGTTAGAGTCCCCGCTACCTTTTGGCATCAAAATTTTTGTTTTCATTTTCTTCAAAATTCCTAGATATAGGCGTTGGAAGTTGGGGGCGCTCACTTTCAGCTCAGGTCACTTTCAGCTCAGCTCAAATGAGCTGAGCTATGGTACCTAGCTCAAAAGTGAGCTAGCTCAAATTTGAGCTGAGCTGTGAGCTGAGCTGAAATGTGAGCTTTTTGCAACCCTGGCAACTTGCCACATGGAAATTACCACATGCAACTTGTCACATGCATCTTCCCACATGCAACTTGCCACACGCAACTTGCCACATGCAACTTACCACACGCAACTTGCCACATGCAACTTGCCACATGCAACTTGCCACACGCAACTTGCCACATACAACTTGCCACATGCAACTTGCCACATGCAACTTGCCACATACAACTTGCCACATGCAACTTGCCACATGAAACATGTAACTTGCAACGTGTTGTGTGTTTTATGTTTGCCGTACTGCTGCGTACTGCATTTTTAAATACTAAAGTACTGCCTACTCTAAAGGTGAAACGACAGCCCTGCTACCCAGGGTAATCGCGTCATAATCCCTTTGACATTCTTGTCAAAAAGTAAATTTTCATACTCACCCTCCCATAAGTAGTATAACTTCAAAAAATGCAAATTCTTACCTAATATTTGTAACCGGTTGATGGAATTAAGTAGTTTTTGTAAAAATCAAATTTTATAAATTTCTCTCGTGGCACATCTCAATTTAAACAATCAAAACCAATTTGCTTTTTTATGTCATATCCTTGAACCTCAATATTTCTTGTATTTAATATTAAAATTAATTAACAGCAAGTTCTTTTTCATCTGCCAACTTTACAGGTATACCTCATCTACAAATTTGAAGGTCTGTTGAGTTGAAAGAACAAAAAAAAAACAACAACAATAATAAATACATATATTTCGAAATAATATGAGTGTACAGTATATGGAGTTAAGTGCAACCCATATACTTGTATATCGTACGAGTATGGTGCGTTATTAAAATGCAGTATGAAAGTATATCTGCTGATCCCATCATCTCACATTTCATTCATATAAATTTCCATGGCATGTCCTTGGGGATAATTTTAATTTAAAGCGTTCTTTTTTGTACGTTTCTTTTTTCCTTTGCACTTTCATGGTTTATCTCCTCTGCTTTCTTTATAAAAAGATATGTTGTGTTTTCATTCCAAGGAACATACATTTTTTGTTGAATTTTAAAGGATAGGTAGGTAGGATACAAAAAAAAAAAAATGCCAAACTTGGCTTAAAAAATTTCATTTTAATAATGCAGAATATGAAAAGGAGTATATTCTGTCATCATCATCATCGGCGTCCTACATTCACAAATTCTTTTTTTTTTTTTTTTAATTTTTTTTTTCAACTTTAACTTACTGAAAGGAGTAAGTTACTTTTATGATTTTATTTTTCTGTATCTTTTGAACTTATTTATCAGAGAAAAAAAAAGAAAGTACCTACAAGGATAAGAGAATCATGAAAAAATATAAAATTTTCATTTTTGTCCTGGAAATTATCATTGTAATGCGAACTTACAGAATTAAGGCCTTAAGTAACATAACGCAGATAAATTAATTAAAATAACATATTACGAGTTGAAATAATGTTAACTTTTTTGATAGGAAGAGAGAAATAATGTAGAGGTATTGAAGATTTCCCTCTTTTTTTTTTAATCAGAACAAATCACAATTTAATCACTGTCAAAGGTGATATAAAAAGCGGAATGTACTACTGGAACCACATCGAACAGGGTTAAGCTAAGGCACGAGTTAATCTTATAACTGAACTGACCCATACACAGCACACTTTTGTGAAATTTTACACGGTGATAGGGCTTGTGGTGTATACCAAGGGAAAAATCGAAAATTTTAGATTTTCAATTCAGGGGGCGTGGCATCCTCCCATTTCCACTGAATTTTCATCAAATATTATAGAGCACTTCTGACTATCGTAGAATCTTGAAATTTGGTAGAATGGTAGAGATGGTAGTTTATACAAAGGAAAAAATTTAAAGTTTGAGAATTTCAGCCAGGGGGCGTGGCAACCGCCCGTTTTCACATAATTTTCATCAAATATAGAGATTTTCAATTCTACAGCCAAACCTTGCAAAAAGTAGTGAAATCGCAACAAAAACATTAATGTTAAAAAAGGAGCCAAGTTCTCCTATGTTGAGATTATGCTGGCACAAAAAGTACTGAGATGTAAAAGTGTACCAAGTTCTAAAGTTTGGGTTCAAATTCGTATCAATAAAATTTTGATTGTTTACTTGGCAATTTTTGAAATAACTTTAAAAATCGGTAATTAAAAGAAAAATTGTCAAGAGAACAATCAAAATTTTATTGATACGAATTTGACTGCTTTTTAGAAACCATCCCTTTACGTCATGTTAAAACTAAAGATAACTATCCCCCATGGTTCGATCGGCATTTGAAATCCTTGAAAAACAAAAGAAATAAGGCGTGGTTAAGGTTCAATCAAACTAAAACTGATAGCGACCTACTAAATTATATTGATTTTAAAAACGAATTTAACAACTATTCAAACTATCTTTACAATGAATTCCTAACCAAAACTGGAAATGATTTTAAAATTAATCCTAAAAAATTCTGGAATTTTGTTGATATTAAAAGAAAAACTGATCCAATATGTATGGAGTTTGATAAATTTTCTAGCCAAGATCCTAAAGTTATATCCAACATGTTTGCGGAGTTTTTTATGAAGTCCTTCGAAGAAACTCTCCCATCTGACCCTCGATCCCCTCTGACATCTCAACAATATGCTCACTTAGGACTATTAAATTTTTCAATTACTGAATCTACAATTCGTGAACAAATTTTAAAACTTGACGACAGTCTAAGTTCTGGCCCTGACGGTTTACCGTCATTCATGTTAAAAAAATGTGCAAATCATTTATCTTACCCACTATTTATTCTTTTTAACCACTCAATTAAGTACTCTACATTTCCTGATCTATGGAAATATGCTTTTCTTAAACCTATTCATAAAAAAGGTCCTAGTCACTTAGTTACTAACTACCGCCCCAAAGCCAAACTTTCTGTTATACCTAAATTGTTCGAATTGTTAGTTTGTGATGTCTTATCTTTTAATTGTTCTTCTATCATTAGTGAAAATCAGCACGGGTTTGTTAAAAAGAAATCTACTGTCACTAATTTATTAAAATTCACAACGTTCTGTTTTGACGCTTTTGAAAAAAATCTGCAAGTTGATTGCATTTTTACCGATTTTAGCAAGGCATTTGACAAGCTTAATCATAGTATTCTTCTAAATAATCTGTCAAGATTTGGACTAAATGATTCTTTTATCAATTGGTTGTCTTCTTACCTCAGTGATAGACATTAAGTGTAATTTTCAGACATAATCACTCAAATAAGTTTGTAGTTAAATCCGGTGTACCTCAAGGTAGTCATTTGGGACCACTATTATTTGTCTTATTCATAAATGACCTTCCATCTTTTTTAAAAAACTCTTCTTCATTAATGTACGCTGACGATGTTAAAATATTTCGGAAAATAAATTCATTGAATGATTGTAATCTTCTTCAAAATGACCTACTATGTTTTTGGGAATGGTGCAATAACAATCGTTTATTTTTAAATGTTGACAAATGCAAGACAATGCGTTTCACACGCAAGCATGATTTCATTGTTTTTGATTATATGTTAAACTCCTCTAGTTTACACGTCCAATCCAGCTTTTCTGATCTGGGTATAATTCTAGATTCAAAGTTATCATTTACTGATCACTACGATTCAATAATCAAAAAAGCTAATAGATCACTCGGTTTTATTAAACGTTTTGGAAGTGAGTTCCGTGATCCCTTCGTAATTAAATGTCTATTTTTTTCGTTTGCCAGATCTGTATTAGAATATGGCTGTGTTATATGGGCCCCTTATTACAATGTTCACACAAATAGAATTGAAAGTGTCCAAAAGAAATTCATAATGTTTTACCTTCGATTTCTTCCTCGCTCAAATTTAATTGAATGGCCTTCCTACCCTCAGAACCTACTTCTCTTGAATATCCCATCCCTTTCTGCTCATAGAGAGTTGTTACAGCTTTGCTTTATCGTTGGATTAATGAATGGATCTATTTCCTCCTTCTCAGTTTTGGGTCGTTTGAACTTTAACGCGGCCCGTGTTGGGTGAAGAACTAGATTGCCAATACGTCCCAGTTTTAGCAGATCGAACTATGGGTCTAACAGTCCGATTAATCAGTTAATTAATATTTTCAATAAACATTATAACTTAATTGACTCTGTTAACGTAAATATTAAATCAAAACAGTTTAAAATTAGATTTTTCGTTAATTTTGTAAATTAGAAATTCAATTGTGTTATCTTTTTTTTTTATAGGTATATACACTCATTTTTATTATTATAGTTATTTATATTTATAATTACCTGTAACGTTAGGATTTTAACGTGCTCAATAAATCAAAAAATCGAATTTGAACCCAAACTTTAGAACTTGGTACACTTTTACATCTCAGTACTTTTTGTGCCAGCATAATTTCAACATAGGAGAACTTGGCTCCTTTTTTAACATTAATGTTTTTGTTGTGATACTCTTAAGAAGAGTAAGCTTAACATATTTTATTGGTTTTTTTTTGCACTCGAAAGCCTTCGATCGTTTCAAAGTAACGGATTATTTCTCCCAAAAACAGCTTATTTTCAAACTTCAGCATCATTTTTGATTCACGTGCATTCATCAAAAAAGTTAATAGGTTATAAAGTGGGAAATACGACCTTTCCAAAAAGGTATCATTCATCCGCGTCCACCCGCGTCCCTGATGGCTATCACTGTTTGTTTGAAGCCTTTTTACACATACAATTTATATGAAAAACACACTTTTTGAGTTATAAAAATAACAATCCTTAGTGTACTTATGTGACAAAAACTTATAACCGAAAAAAAAAAAATGTTTTTATACACTATTTACCATGAGACTAAAAAATAATGTTAAAAGAAAAGATCATAAAAGTCAGGCTGTTTTGAATTTTTTCCATACTTTGCACTGAATCAACGCACTGTGCGTCGCGCGTTGCCGTACAAAAGTTCTAGATTACCTTCTCAGAAAGTTGATTTCTTACCTGTAAATTAGTGATGTTAACTATCGAATGATTTGAACTATCGAATGATTTGAACTATCAAATAATTTATTCATTCATTCATTTATTCATTCGAATAAAAACTATGGAATAAAAAATATCGAATTAACTATCGAATAAAAACTATTAAGTATTCAGTTATTTAATACTATTTTTTTTATTCGATTATTTCTTAAGCAAAACCAGTGGAAAACCCCTAAAGAAGTAAAACAAACATTTTTAATATTAAGAGAACCTAGTAAATTTTAAAAAGGCATTTTCGCGAAGCCAAAACTGCGACCTCAACAATTTTAAACCGAACCAAACTAGTCTAATACGTTTGTCCACCTTTTGTCCATGTTTGTGCATCCAAAATTTTTGTTTGTCCACATTTAAAAACAATTTTAGAGCAAATTCATTTTTCTATAGGAATTTTTTTAAAATTACCTAAAAGGCTCAAATTTTGAGATAGACGTATAAAACCAATTGCATTTGGTTGTTCAAATCGAATTCTTAATACATTTCTTAAATCATAGTTTGTTCAAGAAACATATAAAATACGAAATTTGCAATAAACAATTAAAAAATCTTCGAAATTCCCGACAAAAGTTACTCATACACCACTGTTACTTTCTTAGTATCCTCTAATTTAATCACTGATTGAATAGTAAGACCATAATGATCTGTTTGGATATTATTGGAATTCCCATGGTAAATAGAGAAAAGGTGTAGGGAGGTTAATTTTTACACTGAAAAAAAAAAAAACAAATTTTGATTTTTAAGAGGTTGGTAATTTGAAAAAAGTTTTTTTTGAAGTGAAAACTTTTTTCGTATCGTAGTGGTTTGAAACAAGATGAAACGAAAAAGCGACATCAAAAATTAATTTAGTATATCTTTTTTGTTTTAATAGATAGATGAATAAAATTTATACTCCAGAGTGTAGATAGGTAATAAAAAAGAGAGAACATACAAATTCTATTTAACTTTAATACGCATGCTAATTATTATATCAAGGGGCACGGTAGTGCCCAGCCAAGTTCTCTAGCAACTTTGGCACTACACCCTTATTTACAGGAAAACACTCAGGCCATTTTCGACCCCCCCTCTAACTTCCACACCAAAGACGCCAGAATATTCAAACTCACTACATTTGTTGAGCTGGCCGAACCCAAATTCCTCACAAAATTTCAGCTTCCTACGATGAGTAGTTTCTGAGATATAGGACTTCAAAAATCGCGAAAACCGTAACTGACTCACTGACTCACTGACTCACTGACAGATCATCAAAATTATGGAGAACTTCCCGCTATCGTAGAAACTTGAAATTTTACATGGTGATAGGACTTGTGGTGTATACAAAGGGAAAAATCGAAAATTTGAGATTTTCGCCGAATTTTCATCAATTATTATAGAGCACTTCTGACTATCGTAGAATCTTGAAATTTGGTAGAATGGTAGAGCTGGTAGTTTATATAAAGGAAAAAATTTAAAATCTAAGAATTTCAGCCAGGGGGCGTGGCAACCGCCCATTTCCGCTGAATTTTCATTAAATATTATAGAGCACTTCTGATTATCGTAGAATCTTGAAATTTGGTAGAATGGTTGAGCTGGTGGTTTATATAAGGGAAACAATTTTATATTTGAGAACTTTAGCCAGGGGGCGTGGTAGCCGCCCATTTTCACTAAATTTTATCAAATTTCTTAGAGCACTGCTGATTATCGTAGAATCTTGAAACTTATTAGAATGGTAAAGCTAGTAAGTTATACCAAATAAAAAATTTAAAATTTGAGAATTTTTAATAGGGGGCGTGGCAACCGCCCATTTCTGCTGAATTTTCATCAAATATTATAGAGCATTCTAACTGTCGTAGAACCTGAAAATTTGGTAGAATGGTAGACCTGGTAGTTTAAACAAAAAAAAAAAAATTTAAAATTTGAGAATTTTAGAATTTTAGACAAGGGGCGTGGTAACCGCCCATTTTCTCTGAGTGTTCATCAATTATAGAGATTTTAAGTTCTATAGCAATACCTTGCAAAAAGCAGTAAAATCACAAGAAAAACATTAATGTTAAAAAAGAGCCAAGTTCTCCTATGTTTGAAGTTATGCTGGCACAAAAAGTACTGAAATGTAAAAGTGTTCCAAGTTCTAAAGATTGACTTTAAATTTGTATACATAAAATGTTGATTGTGCTCTTGACTTGGCTTATTGAAAAATTGCCAAGCAAACAATAAACATTTTATTTATACAAATTTAAAGCCAAGCTTTAGAACTTGGTACACTTTTACATTTCAGTATACTTTTTGTGCCAGCATAACTTCAACACAGGAGAACTTGGCTCTTTTTTTAACAGTAATGTTTTTGTTGTGATTACCTTTTATTTGATGTATCACATGTAGCGGTACGTGCTCTACAAGTTACACAATCTTACCTTGAAAAAACTTGAAAAATACCTTAAAACACCTATGGAGATCTGTAGTTGCCGATGAAATGTCAGTGTAAGATGTACTGTAATCTCAGTTTGAAATTTCGACATGGTTGGCTTTAAAAAATTGTAACTTTTTTTCTAGATGTCGTACATACGTGATTGACGAAAATATTTAAAGCTGAAATAATAACCTTTCATATCTTATAAAAATTATTATAGGTTGTCATATTTAAAAATGGATTTAAAGGTGATGGAATAAAAAAAAAAAGGAAAATTTGGCGATTTTTTTTTTTCAAGAAAAATTATTATTTTTTAAGGTTTCACTTCTACCACTTGTGAATTGTATATTTTTTTTTTGTCATAATTTTTGAACTTAGGGTGGGTTAACAAAAAAAAAATATGTTGGGCTATCCTGGAATAACCTTCGGCAGAAAAACCAAGGTTGTAAACCAATCATTTTTTACACAAGAAAAAAAATCAACATATTTTTTTTTTATTTGATGATGAAGTGTACATACGCTCTTTTTTGTCACATTACCTTTAGTTTCATCCATTTTTGACTAAACCGATTGACTAGACTAATATAAATTTTGTTCAAAATCATAGTGGTAATGGCTTTTATGCAAATATGTGCAAAATATACCCAAAAGAGGATATTTTCAACCTGATTCGTTGTTTACTATAATAAAATTTTTTTAATGCCACACAAATATTTAATTCTCGGTCATAAATTCAACGTCCTTATTGCTTAAATAACCAACGACCTACTACAACACCTATAGGTACATGTAATCCCCTTTTTTATAAGCACAAAACCTATATCTCAAAACCTCATTATTTTCACTTAGGTATATTTGAAAAGAACCCACCAACAACAAAAACAAGAACGCAAAAATAAGAAAAAAAAAAAAGTAAAAATAAAACTCCATTATTTTTCTCAATAATTAACAAATTTAATTGTTTACCCAGCCTGACACAAAAAAATAAACTCTCACGACGAACAATAAAAATACCTACCATCCCACTCTTCCTCCATGCCCGCCCCATCTCTTTTACTCTCTCTCTCATTCCTTGGGGCGAAATTGCATTTAAAACGAAAACAAAACAAAAAGTGAACAAAAAACTTTCCTTAATTGAATTCGGTTAAACAATTACGCAACAACCGAAAGAAGAAATCAGAAGAGAGAGAGAGTAGGTACAGGAGAAGGAGGAGACGATGAAGAAAAGAGAGACAGAGACGGAAAGGGAAAATTGTGGAAATAGAGTAAGAAAATTTCTTAAAAAAAAAAAAAAAAAAAAAAAAAAAAAAAAAAAAAAAAAAAAAACAAGAGGAAATGACTGAACAATGGGAAAACACAAAACCAGATGTTAAATCTTACCCAGCATTGCATAGAATTCCAAACTAAAGCTTTTGGTCCTTTTTAATTTACCCCTCGGGCCTTTCTCCATCATCTCCTCCCCTCCCCTATCTCTCTCTCTTCCTCTACTAACAAACTCATAGCCAACGAACGGAACCTCTCCATTACAGTGCCAACCGCAACAGCAGCATCAGAAGCAGCAGTCGCAGTCGTAGAAGTGTAGTAGAAATAGGTAGCACAGCAATAGAAACAGCATCAGAAGCAGAAGTAGAAGCAGATAGCAACAGCGGCTGCAACAAGCTCCACCACTATAACTCGACCAACATTACCACCAGTTTTGTCAACCCCCCGCATTATCCTCACACAAAAGGCAACTATACACCACCACCCCCAAAATGCCTTAGCGAATGATGATTCAATTGTCAAAGTTAAATTACTTAATTTTGGAAAACTCTCTCACTCTCTCTCGTTCTCCCTCTCATACTCCTCTGTCTCAATCTTGCATCTGAAATGTTTAACAGAAAAAAAAAACTAATTAACAAACACTTAACATTTTAGAAAGTAACAGTTTTAGGAATGGAATGAAATAATACAGTCCACCAAATTGAATTTTTTAAACATTAAATTTTTTTTGTGTTTGAAAATATAATGAAAAACTTTTCGCTCACACAAAATGCGGGTGAGTTCAGCGAAAAACGATGGGAAACTACTATATGAAGAAGGGTGTCACTTTGACAGTTCAGTATAATGACACAATTGTAGTATGGGACTGATGATGGGTGTGTTCAGTGGAAGATTTTTTTTTTGAAAACAAAAGCTTTAGGGTGAAATTCTTGTTGTATTTTAATTTTAAGAGAGGAATTTTATTCTTTTTAAATTGATTTCATTATTTTTTAAAAACAACAAAAAATGGTAAAAAGTAAGGAAGAAAGATAGAGAGAAAGGTAAAAAGAAAAAAAAAAATACAGTTCAACGCCTTTGTTTGGAAATTGGAAGACCAAACAAAATACATTATTTGTTTATATTTTCTTGAACCCGCAGCGGGGTTGATGTTCGCTATGTGATGTTGCGCTGAACTGTGCCGATGGATGTTTTGTTGATATTGTGTGTGACAAAAAAAAAAAACAATGACCATTTTTTTTTTTATTGGAAGTAGAATTTAATTTGCAATCATTTATAGGAATAGGAAGGGAATTTTTTCGATGTATTTTATTATTGTAAGGGATTTGGGGAATTTATTATTGACAATTTTTTTGGGATATATTTTTTATACCCAGAGGAAAAATAACCCTGAGTCGTTGTGGAATTGAAAAATTTTCGTAGAATAAGAAATTGCCTTTAATATATTTTTTTAGTAGGTACCTAGGTACCTATCACAATTTTGTAAATATTTTTCTTTTATTAGGTTTTAAGGTGAGAACAAATACAAATTTATATGTTTTTTTGCTCGAAGTACAATGCAAGTAACATGCTACCGAGAAATCCAATTTTTTTTTTTATAAATTTTGACCCACAATCAAGCTCAATTATAGTGACAACACTGTGAACTTTGCGAAAAAAGTCTTATAGTTAAATGTTAGTTAGAGGTGTACGCTGAGCTGCCGGGAGCCCGGGATAGAACGAATTTTTTACTTTTATTCAAATGATACACTGAGGGAAAAAGTGCGCTTTAAATTCAAAAGTCCGAGCTTTTAAATTAAAAGTCCGAGTTTGAAAATTAAAAGTGTTTACTGGCAAAAAAAAAAAAAATACGGCAATTAAAAGCAAAAATCGGCGTTTTTAATATTTTCAATTTAAAATTAAAAGGAAATGCTTTTAATTTAATTTTAACATAAAAGTTTTAAATTATAAAACGTTCATATTAACAGTTAAAGTGAAATTGTTTACTTTGAAATTAAAAATGTTTGCGCTCATTTCAAATTGTCAAATTGAAAATGATAAATTTTTAAGTGTTTCCTTTAAATTTGTAAATTGTTACTTTTATGAATGAATTAGAAAATATTTCGAATTTAAAATTTTTTTCGCCTATAATTCTTAAACAGTGGGAGCCATCAAAAAGTAGTTTAAAAGGAAATTCTAGATTTTAGGGCAGTCTCCAAGAACACATTTACATTTTGTATTTTAGCTTTTACTTCAGTAAAAATAATGTTTTTAGTTTTGTTCAAAAATAAAAGAATGCAATTTTTCGCATAACTTTCAAGAAGTATGTTTTTTAATACTTTCACACTATCCTGAAAAATTGTATATGGTTTCTATAAAATATCTTAAGAAACATTTCTTCGTATCGTTTCGAAAATAATGTATCAAAAAGGCTTTTTTTAAGCTATCTTTGGACTTTTGAACATTCATTCTTAAGGCTGAGTATACCAGGAACAAATCGAGTCAACGTTTTCATATCGATGGATAACTTTCACATTTCTAAAGATATATAATTAAATGAAATAAATTGTATTGTTTGGTTGACAAACAAGGTTAAAAAAATTTATAATCATAATTTCCAAATTTGTACACTTCTTGTAGTATATACAATACATGTATATTATTAAATTTTCGTTTTTTAGAACGACCTGAAAGTTTTTAGTTTTATTCTCAGTCAGACAAAAATAGTTCCTTTTTTTTCATTACTATTTTCGAATGAGATTGAATCAAAATACGGAGTAAAGCTGTTTTGAAGAACTAAAAGTTTATAGAAAAAAATTAATTTTTCTTTATCAGACAATGTTTGAACCTGTGTAACTTCAACAATTGAATAATAAAAAAATTTGGATTTAACTCTGTAAACAAAGTAGTTCGATTAATTTGTTTATAAAGAATACTTCTGTAATTAAAAACACCATTAGTTTTTTTGAATGGATTGTTTCGCTTTTGCTGCGTAATAGACATTACAAAATATGAGCAAAACCTATGTTTTCTCTTCGGATTTGCCGTGTGTGAGAAGAATATGTCTGAAAATTTGTTTTTTTTTTTAAAGCAAATGAGGGATCCATAAATCTTAAATTTGCTGTAGCAATACTTGTCGATAGCTGTAATCGTTTAAGAATTTTAGGCAAAAAATAGTCATTTTCGATTTGTCATTTTGATATTGAAAGTGTTCCCTTTAAACTTAAAAGTGTTTTTTTTTTTCTAAAGTGAGCGACTTTAAATTTTAACGATTTCACTTTGAAATTTAAAATGTTTCACACGGACGTGAAAAAATTTAAAGTGTCACTTTTAATTTGAAAGTAAATTGTTACAGTGCTGTTTTGTTAATAAACACTTTTAATTTTAAAGTTTTTTGTATGGGAGCTTAAAGTGTTTTTCCCTCAGTGTACATTAAAGACAAAAAAAGAAGGTTCTATTCATAAATGATTTATTTTCTTTTCTTAGTTCCTGAGGCATAAATTTGGAACCAAAATCTTGAACCAAGTTTTGGTTAAATGCGTGTGCATTTATAAAAAAAAAAAATAAAAATAATTATTTTTTTCAGATTTTCGAGAAAAATTCAAGTGTAACTACCCCTTGACGAAAAAATTGCTCCAAATTCATTGAGAGGAACATCAAAAGAAAGGTCTTTCTAAGCGCTATTCATAACTGAAAACAAAAAAAAATTTTGTGAGGTCTGGTTGCGGTCCCGTTCGTCCATGCGTCTGGGACGTTTGACTAAGTTTTTATCTATTTCCTTCGAAGATCTTTTTGTTTGAGACATTAGGTACCATTAGAAACGTTTATCCTTCGTTATTTAAATCTGAATTTCTCGTTCTTATTCAATTTTTTTTTTAATTTCTTACATAGGTACAAAAGCAGTATAAGATAATTTTAATTACCTATACCGAAAATTAAAATTTTGGAAAAAAACATACTATTGGATTTTTTTAATTTGATTTTTTTTAATCAAATTTTTAAGAATTTTACTTGCTAAAAAAGAATGAAACTAAAAAATGTCTTTCATTTTTGATATTAATGTTGCTAGATATCCCTACTAACAATTTTGCTTCTATAATGCTTTACAGAAGCAACAATTGCATCTGTAAAGCTTTATAGAACCAAAATTGTTTGTCGGGATATTTTAAGTAGGTAGGTACTTTAAAATTTTGCCGTTTTTTACTTGCGATATAGGTACTATAGGGCAAGTTTAGGATTCGTAAAAAAAATCGAACTCGAGATAACAATTTTACATGACATTACGATGATGGAGAATGCCAAAAAAGTGGGTCCGGCAATTCTGTCTGTCTGTCTGTCTGTCTGTCTGTGTGTCTGTCTCTATCTGGAGCTGCAGCCTAAACGAGTGAAGTGATTTTCTTCAAACTTGGTAGTTAGCAGTTTTTGGTGATTCCCTAGAGGGGAAATTGAAATTTTTTTTTATGACCAAAACTAACGGTACCTGCCATATAACGGAAATAGAAAAGTTAATTTTTTTCAAAAACGGCTCTAACGATTTTGATTAAAATTTTTGTGTGTAGTACTACACATAAGAGCCAACTTTTGAAATAAAAAAAATATTTTTTGTACCGTTATTAACGGTACCTGTCATAGAACGGTTTTTTTCGTTTCTGAATATCTCGTACAACATTAACCCGATTTGAATGAAAATTTTTATACAAAAGTGTGTAAGTAAAGATAATATTAAAATTTTAGAAAATTTTCAAAAAACGCATTTTTGGGTTTTTTAAAAATATTTCAAAATTTTTTTTTGAAAAATCAATTTTTTGAAAACGGATCAATGAAAAATTTTGAAATTTAGTTTTTATGTGTAAATAAATTATTTCTTCAAAATGGCATACCAACTTTTTTTTTTAAAAATGTTAAAAATTTTTTATATAGGTATAAAAAATTATTTTTTTAAAAAACGGCTCCTACAATTTTCGAAAATTTTTTTCTAAAAATACCTTTTTACACAAGAAATAAAATGGCATATTTTTTTTTTTTTTTTAAGATAATTTAAAACGGAGTTTAATTAATTATAAGAACAGATTTTATTTTTTTATACTACTTATGAAATTTCTTCAAAATATCAAATTTTAAATTTCTTGAATAAAAAGCTTTAACATTATAGTTACTTTAAGCATAAGAGCAAGTACGTGCGACCCCAGTCGTGCAATTTATTTAATTATATCACCTACAATTTCCGCCATGGATAATTTTTGTTGAAATTAGTTCAACCTCGAGGTCGAACACAATATACATATATCAAATCACTCATACTCATCATAAAACCGTTACCTTACAGAACCTCAAAGTATCCAAAAATAACATCAAATATTTGGTACAAAATGGCCGTTCTCTATTAGATATCTTAAATGAAAAATCAATACATCTCATAATCATTATGTTCAACTGAGAAAATTTAATTATATTCCCTCTGGTGACTAATTTATAATCCACTCATAAAACAAAAAAAAAAAAAAAAAAAACAAAAAAGAAAATATGAAAAAAGAAAATCCATGTCCTTTTGCTTAATGAGGTCAAAATAATCATATTTCTCCATAAGTCACTCCAGCTAATAAAGTAATCGATTGCCAAACATGACGTTAATTTCTGTCCCACTGTGTTTCATTAGCTCCAAAAATACCATACTACCCAAAGCAGCTCTGAAGCAGCTGCCGCAACTGAACACCGATTAGGCCCTTCCCCAATATAAAAGAACTCCCATGAAAACTATATACCTAACTCCACCCCCCCCCCCCCCCCCCTTTTTTTTCCTACTCTATATTTCATTCACATTGACTATATCTATATGCCTAACTAAAGGTAATGCAATCAAATTGTTTTGATTAAGTTTTGTACCTCTCTCCTTACATCTTCCACCCGTACCGAATTATTTCGTCCATCTTACTACAACCACCAGTCTCGTGTGCTGATCCTATGGTGTGTGTCCTGACTCAGGCCAAAACCACTCTTCTCAAGCATGTTTACGTCAAAAAGAGAATAATAAATCATTTTTCGACATCCTTTTGGGTATTGAAATATAAATTATCCTTTTGACATTCTCTTGGGGATGAAAACGTTCCCTGTCGTTGTCGTAGTCTTAGTTTTCGTCGTCATCGTTGTTTTCTTCATTTTCGTGCTGGTTTTGGCTTGGTGTTGTGGCGGACGTGATGGAGCATCGGCAGAATAAACACTTACCGCAGAACTCCGGCGTTAAGCTACAACAACCTCTAATATTTTGTATACCTCTCTTTTACCTTCCCAAATGAACGCCACGCCACGCCACGCCACGCCAACACCAACGCAAAATATCAAGAAATGGATAACCAACTAAATTTAAATTAATTGAATGAAAGTCTTTAGCAGCCAGAAGCCGAGGCTTTGAAATTAATAAATTAAAATGTACTTTTTTCTCTTATTATTATTTTTTTTTTTTGTGTGTAGGTACGAAGAACAAGAAGAAGATAAAGTTTATTAAGGTAGAAGAAGTGTGTACTGACATGAAGTCAAAATGACAGCTAACAATTTTAGCCTGGTTATGAGATATATTTGAGTTGAAAGTTTATAAGACAAATGGTGCCAAGTTTGTTGTAAAGTTTTTGTTTGATTGGATAAGTTACAAAATTGGAGGTGCGTTGGAGTATGATATTTTTGTAAATTATACTTTTTTTTTTTAGGCTATTAGCTGCCTTTTAGGTTAAGCTTGTCTATTCTATCTTTTGTCGTTTTCGATTTTCTTCCAAGTTCTGCCGTTGTTTACTTTTGAAGCTATGCTAACTTCAGGCATAAAGTCTAATAAAATCTATTTGGGTGTATTAATGAAGCATAAAACAACGAGTTGAAAACTTTGCCAAGGTTACCTTTTTACAAAACAATTTAACACCCCACGTATCAAATTATAAAAAAGGAGAATCAAAAATTTATTAATTTTGGAAATTTTTTTACTGTAGACGTTTTTCTGAGTTCGATTCTCAGTGGCTGCCATTTTTTTTTTTATTCAAATATTTCCACATAAAAACAATGTGATTTCCGCTTAAATTTAGTGGGTTTTCTTTTAAATTTGCGCACTTGAGAAATTGAGAAGACTAGTTCGCTGAATTTAGCCCGAGTAAAAAAAGAAATTGAATTTTTAAAGAAAAAAAAAAAAAAAAAAATAAAAAGAATCTTGATCGCCCGCAACACAGCCGCCGCCGTTTGGCGGAAAATTCCTGCACACCACCACCACAACGACTGCACCATGTCCGCACCAATTTCATTTTGTATGAAAAATTCGCCGCACCATGATACATAATTTTGGATTATTAAAAAAGTACCTATACCGAGTACCTATCCAAGGCACTTTCAATTAGAAGTAAAAGGTTTTAATCACTCGACCACCAAGTCATATGTTTGTACAAACTGGCTATTTGTTACTTAAGTCCAAATAACTTTGAAGACGACTTAAACATTTGTATAAGTACGAGAATACAATTTTTTTCATTCAAAATTAAATGGCGCGGATGTGGTGCAGTCGTGGTACGGCGGTGGTACAGCGAATTTTTTTCATATTTTTTTTATTTTTTCAAAATGAAACGATGCGAACGTGGTGCAGCGGTGGTGCGGCGGCGGTTTAGAAATTTTTGATCATGGTGCAGATGTGGTGCAGTCGTGGTACGGCGCCCAGTGGGGCAGCCCCATATAGTGTGGTGATATAAAGGTTATTTTTTAAACTAAAGCTATGCGAAAAAAAGATCACGAGTTCTAAACTTAACAGTAAAATTGATAAAATGAGCATATTTGTTTTGTTCAAAGTCTTTGATTTATGTTTATTCATGCGGTTGAAGTTAAGAGTTTTAGAGCAAAAATTCAGTTTTTAATAAGTAATAAAAAAGGTGTTCTTTTGTTTTTTTGCTTAAACTCAATATTATTTGAGAAAAAAATAAAATACAAATTTCTCGCATAGATAAAAGTATGTTAATTACTATTCTTCTGCAAAAAAAAAAAAAATTTAAAAAAATTTCTTATATTTAAAAATTGAATGAGAAAATAATGAATTTTTTGAAAGCATCTTAAAGTTTTTTTTCTCAAAATCTTCTGTTTAGGCAAATATTTAGCACGTCTAAAAATGGAGAAAGCATGATAAGCAATTTCTCTATAAGCCCATATAAAAACTTTTGCTAAATATTTGCCTTAAATATTTTTAATGAAATTTTGAACTTCAAAAAAATGGTTTTTTTGAAAGAAAGTGCGTTTTTGTTTTTATTAAAATAAATTACAAAATCATTCTTTTTTGACAATCATGCACTGATTACTTATAAACAATGTTTTTTTTCTTTTTAAAAGTTGTTTTTTTTTTTTTATTTTATTATAAGAAGTTTCGTGAAACAGGGTGATTTGTTATTTAAAGTTAGTGCTTTTGTTTTTTACTTTTTTTTTATTAAAATATTTTTTTAATTTTATTTATTATTAATTTTTTTCCAATTAAAATTAATGCGGCTATAAGGTTTTTTTAAGAAAGTCCCACCTTACAAAGCAAATTTGAAAAAAAAAAAAATAACCTAAACATCAAATTTGACAATTTTTTTCAAAGTTTTGACTTTGAAATTATATTTCACAAAAAGTATTCGCGAAAACTACTTTAATCAAAAAGCATTTGAAAGAATGGAAAATAAGCTTTCAAAAAAGCTATTGCACAGTATTCTATGTCTTTTTCTTGATTTATGTATTTTTTTTTTATTTAAGGTCAAATTTTCAAAAAATTGCCCCTCCCACCGGAACGAGGAGTGATACAGCCCCCTTCCCATAAAATTTTTTCTTAGGTTTAACTGAAGAACTACTTCTTAAAATAAAGTTCACTTTTTAAACAAAAAAAACATAATTCAAAATTAGATATAGGTTTTTTCAAATGTATTAATATTTTGTCCCCTTACTTAATTTCCTGGAGAAAAATAAAAATTTTAATGGAAAAAAGTTCATAAAATTCAAGAAGTCTGTTAACTTTAGTAACAAAACCAAATAAAGTGACAAAAAATGTCTTATTATTAGTAGAAGTAATTAATATAACAAATCGACCTATTCTGCCCCACAGTGCATCGGTGTTAAAGCGGTTTAGAAATTTTTGATCATGGTGCAGATGTGGTGCAGTGGTGGTGAGGCGCAAAAGCAATTTCTGATAATAGTGCGACATGGTGCAAATACAAAAAATTACAATTTCTGTCTACTTACCTTATTAACCCTTTAATTCTTTGTAGAACGAAATCATGAAAAGAATCCGTGGAAGTATCTTGTTATGGACAAAAAAAAAAAAAAACAAGCAGTTAAAATGTGAAAAGTCTAAGAATTCAATTTAACAACCTATTAACAACAAATTCGAATCCTTGTTCCATGAATTCAATACAAATTAAAAGAAAAAAAATGAACAGAAGGATATTTATTGCTCCCTATAGTCTAGACAGCTGATTGAAAATGTATCTCAATTAACATTCTCATTTCATGTCCACACAATCATTCGGTATCTATCTGTCAGAAGAAAAACCATCAAAATACAAAAACCAAAAAAAAAAAAAACTAAAAAAAAAAGAGAAAATTCCTAATACGACTATTTAAAACAATTTTCCATCACACAGAGCAGCAAATTTTACCATCGATCTATCGGCAATTTGCCCTAAGCCTATAACTGTCATCATCCACATCACAGTTCAACCTTCCTCTATATATTCTATCTCTGATGATAAACTTTAACAACACAAAGAGGCAGAGAGAGAGAGAGAGAGAGAGAGAGAAGCAGTGTGCTACTACGACACGAACGACCAACGAACGTACGTCTAAAGGCCATATTCAATTAATATTCAATGCCAATCTCGTCTATGTATGTTTGGCCAATCAATAGGCTCATCAATTTATAGCTCCATCAAAGCATGTTGATGTTTTCGTTTTTATTCCTTTTTTTTTGTCAAAGTTTTTCATCATCCCTCTCTCTAACCCTTCTTTTTTTAAACATCACATCATCATGGTTATAGGTGCAGAAGAGAGTGCACTGAACTTTTATCATCCGGGGACAAAAAATAAAAAGCAGACAGGATGGCAACAGAAACAAACAACAACAAAAAGAAAACTTAAAAAAAATCTGCCCAAAACGTAATTGACAATGCCGCACAGTTTAAAACTTCCACACTCTTTGTTTTTAACTCCCCCATTTCCCATACTCAAACCCTAAGCTCAAACACCAACAATATCCTTTTTTTTCCTGCAAACTTTAAGCGCCTTTAAACAACAGGATGATGATGATGAAATGAAAAGTGCAGCAAAAGGGGAACAATACTCCCATCATTTCATCACAAAACACAGGCGAAGGCAAATGAACAAAAAAAAAAAAACTAGCCATCCTTCCTTGAGCCTCCCTTTCTAACAAAGCGTGTGCTTCTGCTGTGGGGTTTGGTTTTTTCGACACATTCTACATTTTGAAAAATTTGCTTCAATTAAAAGTGTAACCACTTTAAAGCCCGCACCATATACACCAGGAGTCACATACACACAAAATATTATAGAGCAGTTGGGGGGAAGAGGGTGCTGGGGGTAAGTATAAAATGGGAAAGTCTGTCGGGTGCAACATTGCTCATTTTTGGTTTTGCATGGCGGTAATGGTCGTTGGCGATGGTGGTATATATACCAAACCAAACTAAACCAGCATATAATACACGCCTAGCCTAACCGACCAAGAGCCTGTCAAAGTGACAAAAACATTTTCACTTTTTGCTCCACACCAGCCAGAAAGTGGGTGGAATACTAACAGAAAAAAAATGGATAGAAAAAAAAAATAAATAAAACAAAAAAATAAAAAATAAAGAAGAGAGTGAAGAAAAGGATGCAATTGTGTCAAAACTATTGCCATTAGCATTACCCCTTTGCCATTCTTTTAAGGCAAAATGGCACCCAAAGTTCCTGGAAGGTTTTGATGTTGAAATTTTATATAAATGTATAAGTAGTGGTTTGTTTAAGATGCTGAGAAGAGTTGAAAGGTTAAATTTTCAATCTCGTGTGAAATCAAGCAATAGGCTTCCACAGGAAGATGCGTCCTGTTCTTTACCCCATTTGTCTCTTTCCAGAGTAATTGATAACTTGCTCTATTTTCATCTTAAGCCAGATCAATTTCTAAGGAGATCTTTTCCAAACCATATTCTGAGCCATTTTTCTTACAAACAGCTCACTCCCAGACAACTCATCCCCAGACATCTCATTCCTAGACAGCTCATCCCAAGCGAGTTATATCCCCAGCCACTCTTCTACCACATCTATCCTAGGTTTTTCTTTCATAGACAAGATCTTTCCATATCTTCATAGAAATATATTTCCAGCCAGCTCATCTATTTGGGATATTTTCTCTTGTGACAAGAAATATGTAGGTATTTCATCTCGATTTACGGGACATTTTTCTTTGGGACACGGGAAATTTTTTCTCAAAATCAAGGACATTTTTCTTTAGCGCACGGAAAATGTTCTTTATTGACACTGAACTTTGGGATATGATACCTGCATGGTTCAGATGGGACATGAGTCATTTACGTTTGGGACACGTGACATTTTCCTTTGGTACCAGAAACATTTTTTTCTAGCGACACTGAAAATTTCACTTTGGGACATGGGACATTTCCATTTGGAATATGCGACATTTTCTATTGGGACACTGATTAGCCATTTTGCCACGGGACATGAAATGTGCTCCCCCGCGACAGGGAACATTTTCTCTAGAGACATCGAGCATTTTAATTTGGGACATGGGAAATTTTCCCTCCGAACAGTGAATTTATTCAATCGAATAATGGACAATGTTCCCTAGGGGCACTGAAAATTTTACCTTGGGACATGGAAAATTTCCTCTTGGGACACGGGACATTTTTTTGTTCGTTTCCAATACCTATCCCCGTGAATGCAAGTAATAATTTTTAAACGAGAGAGATGAAAAAAAAAAAAAAATAACACACAAAAACTGTTGGTTGGTACTTACCACCCATGCCTTCTTTTTCCGTGTTGTCACAAGCAGAATAGAGTAATGAGCGGAATTGCATGTAAGCAATGGCCTCTAGTAGGTCTTTGGCGGGGTTATGTGCGATCCCATATTATGTGTCTAACTAAACACAAAAAAAAAAATAAAAAAAAACACATTCCAGCCAAGGTGCATGCTCCGGAGTGTCATAGGTTCCTTGCTTCTTCTTCTTCTTCTTCTTCTTCTGCTTCTGTTGTAATTCTCGATGTTTTGTTGCAAATAAAAAAAAAATACAGTAAAGGGACAAGAGGGCTTTTACATGACGGCGAGGTTGCAAACTCTTAGCTGTTATAGAGCCCTTGCTACACACATATTATACGTTAAAGATATGTATAACCTCAGAACTATACAAAGCACAAGAAGAAGATGCATAGAAAAAGAATACAAAAAAAGGATGTCATCATGGTGGGTACTTATGCAATATATGTGTTATAGTTGGGTCGGAGGAGACAAACATCGCCAACAGGCACAAAAAACAGGCATAGCGGGAGGGAAATAACAACAAAAAATTTATTTTATATAAAAAAAAAAAAAAAAAAAAACAGAAAGAAAAGTTTAAAAACTAGGTGCTATACTAGATGATAGTGATATAAGAAAAAAGTACAAAAACAATTCTGGAATGTAATGGAGATTTTTTTTTTTTGTTTCTATTTACAATTCCAAGGGTTAGAAGTTGAAGAATTATTGCACGGTTTTGTACTGTTGGTTTATTTTGTGACAATGCAATTGCAGAAGCTTCTTTTTTTAAGCGTAAAAAGTATTACTGGATTTGGAGGAACAATGTGGTAATGGAAGATTCTATGCTAAAGGTATTTGACCCTTAGTTTTGATAATTAAGAATAAGTGAAGTATTTCACTAACAAAATTGCTCTTCAGTAGATAATTTTAAGTGGAAGGAATCCCTTTTACCAACTGAAAAATTAAATTAAGGAAAATTGAGCCTCAGAGTCTAACAGTCTAGAAAACCGGAACTGGGTTGGAAAAACAGTTAAAGTATCGACAAAAAATTTAAGACTCTACACGAAGAAAAAAGGGCACCTTTAAATAAGATGATGTCCACCTCATATCCCAAACCTCTTAAAACAATACGATTCCTGTTTAAAATAAGTGGTATCCGCTTAAATTTGTTTAATTTTAAGGTAAACTTTATTTCATTTTAATGGGAATTTTCTTTTTAAAAACACCGACAAAAAAATAAAAATTTAAAAATTATTGTCAATTATATTTTTAATTTTTGTAGGTATACTTATTTCAAAAGTGAGATTGACTAAAATGGTTAAGCACTCGCCTAGTGACCCAACAGTTTAGGGTTCGATCCCCAGTGGATGCAAGTTTTTTTTTTTTTATAAAATGTTTAAAAATACAAATATGATGATTTTCCGCTTAAATTAAGTGGATTTCCTTCCCCCTCGTCGGGTCTCCACCTTGTTGTTGGTGAGGGGGCTTACACTCGAACCTTAAGCAGGCTAGTTTTCCCAGCTACCAGCTAAGGTTTGAGCAAACTAAGAGAGGCCCACCCCTATGAATATATGGAAGAATTAACTAAATGAATACAACCATAGCGGGGATATACGCTAAACGGTCGGTAGAAGTCACGGCTGCCGGCTTAGGCTTTGCTTCGCGGTCTCAATACCGAGAGGAGGAGTCGCCAGTGACAACATATTTTCATATTAACTTTTACTTTTTATCTCACCTGCTTATATTTCTAAATCTTTTTCTTTTATCTTTTTCTTTTTTCCCTTTTTGTTTTCTTTTCTTTTCTTTTTCTTTATTTTCCTTTAGAACTGAAACATATAAGCAGAGTAACGAATTTTTTATTGATACCAAAATGGAAAAAGCAACGAAACTTCAGCTAACTGAGGAAGAGGAGAATTTACTTCTCGATCCGTTCGCAAATCTGGACATGGAGGACGGAGCCAGCGCGATAGACGTCGATGATAGTGCCAGCATGATATCATCCGTTGCGAGCTCCAACTTCTCGAACTCGTCAAGGCGGAGTAGAATCTCTACCTGTAAGAGAACAATCCGGAGGTTAGGAAAGCTGGACTGGGGCCAGATGTCCGAGGAAGATAGAATGAGGCTGCACAATGCTCGTGCCTTCATGGACAGGGAGGGCTTGGGAAAAGCTAGACTTTCACCAAACCCCCCCTCTTCAAAAGGTCCGAGTATTAAGACCGTGATGGGACCACCTGCTCCCCTTGTTCCAAAACAAGGGAACGGGGACATCCCATCTACGTCAGGTGCTATCGCCTCGACAGCAGATGAGCAATCGTCTGGAAGGGAGAAAACGGACCTGATCGTGAGGACACACGTCGTTGCGTCTGACAGCTCATCAGCCAAAAAAGTCGTATCGTCTGGCGGTGCGAGGGTTAAAGCAGATGAGAAAGGCACAAATGGTGAGGGGACGGATAAGATGGGGTGCAAGGATAACTTGGTGGGCCTTAGCCCACAGGTTACCCAAAACACCACCATCAAATCTGTAACCGAGGGGACGGGTTTAATGGGGTGCATGGATAACTTGGTGGGCCGTAGCCCACAGGTTACCCAAATCACCACCATCAGATCTGTAACCGAGGGGACGGGTAAGATGGGGTGCAAGGATAACTTGGTGGGCCGTAACCCACAGGTTACCCAAAACACCACCATCAAATCTGTAAACGTAAACCGTAACCTTTCTTCTGCCAAATCAGTCCTACCGCCTGGTGGTACGACTGGTAAAGTTGGTGAGTTAGACAATAATGTCGAGGGAAAAGGTAAGGTGGGGTGCGAAGCTAACTTGGTGGGCCGTAGCCCACAAGATAACCGAAACACTACCACCGAACCCGATCCCGCAAACCAATCGATCAATTCGACGTTCCAGAGCCTAGCTACGGTCATACACAAAAAGACCAGGGCTAGAGCATTAGATGAGAATGAGATTCGTCGCCGTCAGAATCGTAACGCTGAGAGGATTGTCCGTCGCTTTGCCAAAAGGTCTCCCGAGTCCCTTACGGCAAAAGAGCGAGTAGCACTGGACAAATCAAATCAACGTTTACGTGCAGCGGCAGAACAGAGAACTGCGGGCACTCCTAGCACCTCCAAAAGAGCTAGGAACGATGCCAATTCACCCGCCAGCTCTTCGCCTAATAAGACGAAGAAGAAGCGCAGAACCTCTCAGGTTAGCGTAAAAGGCCACCATGTCGCCATAGCCGATTATGGTAAGCCTTCACGCAAACTGACTGAAGACGAATGGCATCTCCTTGAACTAAGGATCCTGGAGCAAGTCAATGAGGCTATCGTCAAGAGCTGGACGGTTCCACTCTTCGGTAACCTTAAGACTGTCCATGGTTTCAAAGTGATGCATTGTGAGAATGATATGACTCTCGAATGGCTTCGGGAGTTCATACAAAAAACGTCAGCTCCATGGCAAGGCGCCGAATTGCGTCTGATCGACGTAAAGGAGATAAAAGATCTCAACAGACCTCTTGGAAGGCTGTTAGTCAAAGGCCCGACCCTTCCCAACGAACGACTTGAGAGATACATCCTATCTTTGAATAGTGATCTCTTGAGCAGAGAGTGGGAAGTGGTCAAGAATGAAAGAACGGATGATGGCACCGAAGTGGTGGTAAGATTGAGCCACAAATCTTTACCACTCCTGAGGAAGGCTGACTTCAAGATACGCGTTGGAATCACTAGGTGCAAACTTAGGTTGATTCGCAACGATAGAAAACAGGTTAGTAAAGCGATGAACTTAAACTTTATTATTTAAATGGAATTGAAAATTTTACAAATCAATCTTCATCATAGTAAAGCCGCAACCGCTAACCTTGTCTACCTCATGGAGAGTAGACAATACGACGTAGCCCTGATACAGGAACCCTGGGTTGTAAGAGGGAATATCAAGGGTCTACAATCTAAAGAACTACAGCTGTACAAGTCTAATCTTGACAGTCAAAATAGTAACCCTAGAACATGCATAGTAGCTAAGAAACAGTTTAATCTTTTTCTTCTAACTACTTACAGCAACACTGACCAGACCACGGTAAGATTGGAGCGAGATGGGCTCCCAATGCTCATCCTCTCGTCTACTTATATGCCGTATGACGGTACAGAAGGACCACCAGCAGATATCACTGAAACGTTGGTATCTTTTGCAAGTAAGAATAAATTTGATATTATTTTAGGTTGTGATTCTAACTCACACCATATGCAATGGGGTAGCACTGATACTAATACCAGGGGCGAGTCCCTTTTTGAATTTATTATCGAGAAAAACTTGCTCGTAGCTAATAGAGGCAACACCCCAACTTTTGTTACTAAAACACGGGAAGAAGTTCTTGATATCACCTTGACGAGTAATTCAGATACTTGCCAATTAGAACAATGGAAGGTTTTAGATGAAATCTCTTTTTCCGACCATCGCTTAATAGAATTCTACGTCCCTGATGCTGCCCGGCACATTAAACCTTTTAGGAATAATAGGCGCACCGATTGGCATGTCTTCAATAGGGAATTAGTAAAAAACATTAGTCACTTAAACATTGACAATAACCTAGACACAAATAGTCTTGATAAACTGACAGAGGAATTCACAGGAATTCTACGCAGTGCATTGGACAAAAGCTGTCCTCTCATTGCCGCTGCGAAGAAAAACAGTAAACCACCCTGGTGGACTGTTGAGCTCACTACCATAAGAAAAGAAACAAGAAAACTGTTCAACCTTGCTAAACGCACTAGAACAGAAAGTGACTGGGAATCTTATAAAACCAGTCAGAGAAAGTTCAAGACAGAAACTCAACGAGCCAAACGTAGCTCTTGGAGAAACTTCTGTAGTACTATCGAATGTACTAACCATTCGGCGAGACTAAGGAGAATTCTCTCCAAGACGAATACTTCTATAGGGTCCCTAAAGGGGCCTGATAATCGATGGACAGAATCCTGTCAAGACAGTCTTAAACTCCTGGTGGAAGCCCACTTCCCAGGTTGTAACTCTGAATTGGACAATGATTCCACAAACTCTTTGCACTCAATATGTGAGATTCCTAGAGAAATTATTACGAAAGAAAAGTTGATCTGGGCCATCAACTCCTTCTCTCCTTATAAATCTCCAGGCCTAGACGGCGTCTTCCCTTTGATGCTGCAAAAAAGTAGTGAATTCATTATTCCTTACCTGATCACAATATTCCAAAATAGCCTACAATTGGGGTATGTCCCTAAAATATGGCGTGAAGTCAAAGTTGTCTTCATACCAAAAGCTGGTAAATCCAGTTACACAGAACCCAAAGATTTCAGACCTATCAGTCTAACTTCTTTTACACTCAAAACACTTGAAAGGTTAATCGATATACATATCCGCAGTTATTTAATACCGGAGACTATATCACCCTTTCAGCATGCATACACAAAAGGTAGAAGTGTAGAGACAGCTTTACACTGTGCAGTCAGAACAATAGAAAAGTCGCTTGCGGTTAAAGAATACACCCTGGCTTCATTTCTAGATATCGAAGGAGCATTCAATAATGTCCATAATAGTGCCATTGAAAAAGCACTCACTGACCTTAAAATAGAAGACACGATCATAAAATGGATCGTATGCATGTTGAAAAACAGGCAAATCAATAGTGAATTAGGTGGGTCACATATAAAAATGTACGCATCTAGAGGAACCCCACAAGGTGGTATTCTATCACCTCTTCTTTGGATTTTGGTGATGAATGAGATTCTCATCAAACTAAATTATAGCGGTGTTAAGGTTATAGCCTACGCAGACGATCTAGCTCTTCTAGCGACAGGTAAATACCTAACCACTGTAAGCGAACAATTAGAAAACGCATTATCCAAGGTCAGTAACTGGACCAGGAGATGCGGTCTTAAAGTAAACCCCCTAAAAACAGAACTGGTACTTTTCACAAACAGAAGGAAAATTCCTCCTTTTGCAGTGCCAAAAATTGATGGCACCCCACTTAAGATTTCGGATAAAGCGAAATATCTTGGAATGATCTTGGATAAGAAACTTAACTGGGGTCCAAACATTCAAGAAAGATACAAGAAAGCCACGTTTGCACTTTACTCATGTAATAGAATTCTTGGCAGAAACTGGGGACCAAATCCCAAAATAATCATGTGGATGTATACCGCCATTGTCAGACCCATTCTGACCTATGGCAGCTTAGTCTGGTGGCAAGCTCTGGAGAAATCCACGAACTTGAAGACCCTAACCAAAGTACAAAGAACAGCATGCATTAGTACTACGGGGGTGATGAGGTCCACTCCAACCGCAGGCTTGGAAGCAATCCTTAATCTCACTCCCTTAGATCTATTTGTAAAAGAATTAGCGGCAAACAGCGCCCTACGACTCAGTCAAACTAACATTTGGAATACTAGTCAAAATGGCCATACTACGATCCTTTCGAACTACGTTGGCAACAACGTAAGTACAGATTACATGACCCCTTACTTAGACTTCAACAAGTCTTTTAATGTCAGTTTCCCTAACAGACAAGATTGGGAAAACAGTATACCTTTCTCAAATGAGTCGACTATCGCCATCTTTACTGATGGTTCGAAAATGAACACTGGGGTTGGTGCAGGTTTTTACTCAGAAAACCTCAACCTTGCCAGTTCTTTCAGGCTCCCCGATCACAGCAGTGTCTTCCAAGCCGAGATATTGGCAGTGAAAAATGCTGCTAAACAAATATCCATGATGGCGATATCACCTGCTGACATCACCTTTTTCATTGATAGCCAAGCGGCAATAAAAGCAATTTCTGCCACCTTAATCAAGTCAAAGCTTGTTTCTTGCTGTCGCGAAGAGCTTAGGGTTCTTGGTACGCAGCATAATGTAAGACTCTGCTGGGTTCCCGGCCACAGTGATGTGTTCGGCAACGAAAAAGCGGATGAGCTTGCAAGGGAGGGCTCAGTTCTTGATCCCTCTCTCATAGACCATAGCATCAGAATCCCACAATGTGAAATAAAGCGAAATATCGCCAACAATATTTCACAAAAAACTAATGAAAGATGGAACCTCCTAGAAACCTGCGGTCACACCAGGAAACTATGGCCGAACTTCGACGAGAAAAAATCAAATAAGATCTTACTACTTAGTAAACCTTCCTTAAGATCCCTAATAGGCGTCTTAACGGGACATAATCTACTAGGATACCACAAAAAGAAAATGGGGCTTAGTACGGATGATCTATGCAGAGGCTGCGGTAATGAGGACGAACAGGAAAACACTGTTCACTTCCTCTGTCACTGCCCAGCACTCTGTCGCACTAGGAAAAAATTCTTAGGAAACTACTTCTTCAATGAATTAGAAGAACTATCGGAACTCTCAGGCAATAGCCTACTGAACTTTGTCAAGTCCTCCAAATGGCTTGAACAACCATAGCATTCATAGGTTAACACTTTTTCATGAAGTTACAATACTTCAGGGTATCACAAGGGATCTACATTGATCTAAGTGTGACGGTAACAAAATCAACTGTCAGCCCATATTACCTAACCTAACCTAAGTGGATTTCCTTAAAATTTGCGTATTCAAGAAATTAAGAAGATTTTTCCGCTTAATTTAGGACGGAGTTCATGTTGGCAAAAAAATCTTACAGAAATCCGTTTAATTTAATATGGAACCCGCTTGTTTTTAAGTGGTCTTTTTTCTAAGTGTATACTCAAATTATATCAACATCTAAGTCAAACAAAAGATATATTTTAACCGTACAAAAATGTACTAGTTTTTAATTTCTCTTTGACAAACTGTCAAAATGGTGGCCGCCAAAAAACAAATTGGTCCTAAAAATCTTAATCGATTTTCATTACATAAAATTACATAAAACACTCAAGATAATTACTGGCCAGTAATTTTTATAAAATATTTGATAAAAATTCAAAAATTAAGTTGGTATGAAATTTTTGAGTTTGAAAATACAGAGTTAAAAATTCTGTCGTAATTTTTAAGACAACTTTTGGAATTATGAATTTTTCAATAAAAAAAAAAAATAAATTATGAGGTTTTATTAATTTAAATAAAAAAAAAAACATTAAATTATAATCTTAAGTATGAAAATATAAAAAAATTGAATAAATCATAAATCATTACTCTATCTTGGTTAGTATTGGAATTACACACTATTTTGTTTAATACAAAAATAATTAAATTTTTCATCAAATTTTATTAAAAACCTAAATGAAAGCAGCACCAAATAAAAAAAAAATTCTTGCCCATAGCTCTAGTTTAATGTTTTTGGACTTAATAGACGTTTTGGATATAGCCGACACTTTTCATTTGTGTAGGTACCTTCTTTTTATCGAATATACAGGATCAGGTTAATCGTCAAAGAAAAAATTAGGCTAGCCAATTACAGAGATCAACTTGGCAATACCAAGTAAAAAGTACAAAGCAACTTTTTCTACACATCAATTGTTCTTATTGTATACCTTCAAGTCTAGTGATAGCCGTTGTCTTCTATAGTCTAACCGGATTGTGATGTGTAGAGGGGTCACTGAGAGCCTAAAATCAATTGATCCATAGCCGCCATCTCCGATTTAACGAAAACCAAGTTTGAGCAACAACGAACGGCATATCACTTTTCTACATGCATCATATCAACCTCAATGTTAATGTTTCCAAACTGCACTTTGTAAGATTCATATCGTCTAGTTACTCGTACATTACTACACTTATAGCAACATGTCTCTTAGCTACGAATTTGTCTTTAGTTTATGTCTACTTTCTTCAAGTCACTTATTCTTCAACTAGATTTATCCACTTAGCAACATGATGGATGATGCTAGGCATATTTTGCTACATGTAGCCAAAAAATTTTTTTTACAGCTGGAATATCCCATAATGACAGATCGCTTAGAATTATGAGGTTTAGCTACATTGTCAAACAAGGCTAGACACATGTTCTTAAGCCACATGTTGCCTTACTATACCTATATCAATAGCTTCAATGTGCTTAGTTACATATGTGGTACACTTCTAATGTCTACAACTCTACATGTTTCCGCTCCATATTTTCCCTGCAACTAACTTCATGCCTGAATATTGTTTAGGAACAATTCTCTTAGCTATATGTCTGTTATCCAAATGCATATCGCTGTTCTTAAGAAATGATTTTCTCTGAATATATTTTGCCAAATGAGCTGATATGGACATGATCTTGTTTTCTCCTTTGAACAGTTCTGCTTTAAGGGTATGGACTGATTTCGAAAAGTACAAAGAATTCAATAGAACTTACTTATTTGGCAGCACTGACACTTGATAACAGTCCAATAATTGACAAAGAACAAAACCAAAACTCAAAAGTAACAAAGAGATAAAATAAATTTGAAGATCCTGTAGCTACACACACACACACACATCGCATTTCTTCATCATTTCCACAATTAAAGTTTTCTTCGTCCTTGAAAGATTGTTAAATTCATTTTGTTACGCATATCTCCATATCTCGATAGTAGAGACATTATAAAAAAAGAATGCTGGTGGTGCTCTGGTGCTGCCATCTGCATGTAGCAATAAATGTGGTTTTCTATATTAGAAACTATTCAAAGATAGAAAGAACACTCAGAGCTCACACAAAATTTATAATAACAACTCTTTAAGGATATACCTTTTTCCCTATGCATATATCCTTGTCGTAGCTATGCCTGTTTGTAGAATAGAGTTCCTTTTTCTAGGAACAAGTCCTTATGGAGCCATATCAAACTGGCTCTCTATATACCTACCTACCGCACTTGAAGCTCGAAGGATAATATGGAAGAGAGTTGTTCTGTAATTGGATTCGTTTTCTTCGGAGAATTTCAACACTGAAAATTTTTGGTTGAAAGGACATTAGTAAATGTAGACAATGGTAAATTGAGTTCTTCTTCTTCTTATTATTATTTCTTTTTTTTTGTTTTATTTATTCTATTTTTTTGTCTTTTTATTTTATCAATTATCTGTGTGAGAGAGAGAGAGAGAGAGAGCTAGACTATCTACTTTATAGAAGACAATGAAGAACAAGAAGAAGTAGAGTAAGAGTTTTTGTGTTTTTTTGGTCAAAAGAAAATTGAAATCCATTGTCCAGAAATACCTCACAAGATATACAAATACATATATAATATTAAATGTTGAATCAAGTGAAGATAGACAGATAGATTGGATGTTTGAATGGAACAAAACGAAGAAATATATTCAAGGATCTACTGGATTTTGCTTTTGGTATAAGAAGTGTATTGTATTTGTGCAGTGTTACTGATTGAAAGTACATTGTATATATGCTGAAAACGATGAAAAAGCATTTATTTAACAAAAGATAAAGATTCTTGCATAAAAGAGTATATCTATAGATATGTATAGTTTCTTTTTAATCAGAGACAACTGGAAAGTGATTAAAAGTTTGACTTTGTGTTGATGTAAAGTTAAACAATGTAACAATTGGTTTCGTAGAAATGATGTGCAAAAAGGGGGAAAAAAAACATCACTTTTCCAAAGCTCCAGACAAAGAAGCTCAATTGAATTCGGAGAAGATGTTCTTAAGGAAATGTGTGTGTATATATTTTAAATTAGAGAGGAAATGTGAGGGTTAGAGAAAGTTAAATTAACAACATGAGTTCTATGAAGATATTTTTTTTGTTTTTAATTTATTGATTCTTTACTACTTTTATTAAGAATCTGTAGTGTTTTATTTTATTAAGGAGGTTTTGTAAGAAAAAAATCTAAGCATTTACATATGTATAAATATTCATTATTCAATAATAAAATAAAATTGACTATATGACCATAAATCAGCTATGTCAACTATAATTATAACATTGATTCTAATTTTTTATTTGCTACAAATTTTTTTTTTAATGAAAATTAAAATATGTTTTTAAAATTACAAAAATATCTTTTTAAAATTATTTTAGCCTTAAAAAACATATATTTAGAATAATTTTAAAATAATTCAGAGAACATTTTTAAAAAGATATTAATTAAGAAACAAACAAAAATTCAAAAAAAATATATTCGTCTTTTTGTGAGAAATTGATTTTTCAAAAAATAAAAAAAATAAATGTTTTTTTTTTCAATTTTTCACAATTCCAACTCTCTGCACGTTTCTACCCCATTTCCACCCCTTAAAATTTGAAATTTAAAATTTTTAGTTTTAAAGTAATCATATCTGTATCTGGCAACCCATCGAACAAAAACATGATTATACTTATTTTACATTACACCAAAATAAGATTTTAGGCTGATTAAGTCACCTAAAAATTAAAAAAAATATGGGAGAATTGATAAAATTATTTAGGTACAACAAAAAAAAGTTAAATGTGATGCTTATTATATCTAAAACAGATTTTTTTTTGCACAATTTATTCGAAGTTCATTTTCTAATGGAATATTCTATGTTCATTTTTGCATTTTACCATATTTTATGACAATATTTATTAATATACATTATTAAATATGCTTTATTTTAGCCATTATATTAATTGGCTTTTCTTGAATCAAAGAGCTGATCAGCGAACTTTATTTATGTTATTTTAAAGTTTCCATGTTGACATAATCGTAAAATAGAGTTTGTCCCTAAGAGACATGTTGTACCGACTTCACGAAGCAGACAACATTATAGTCCCAAGTTTTCTTCCTTCTGTATTCATAATTTTGTTTTAAGCATTTAGTTAATTAGTATGAAGATATTTTGTTTTGAATTTATTGATTCTTAACTTTTATTAAGAATCTGTATTGTTGTATTTCATCAAGGAAATTTTGTTAAAACAAAAAAATAATAATAATAATAGATATTTTGTTAAATTTTATAAAAAAAAATTAACAAAAACCTAAATAATATTGTATAAAATTGGTTTTTAAACTTAATTTTTTGTATAACAAAAAATTTAAAAAAAATATATAAATTATTTAAATCGTTTTAAAATAAAAAGAACGACTGGGTCGAACAAACTTGTTCTTAAAACTCAAGTTGCAAGAAATCTTAAGACTTTTCATGTATACAAATTTGGTAAATGTATATATGAATATGAAAAAAAAAAATTAAAAGCATAAAATTCGTTCTTCAAATGCTGCTTTTTATAAATATTTTTTTGATAAAAAAATTAAAAATTAAGTTGGTTTGAAATTTTTAAAAATTTTTGTTTGAAAAATTAAATTTTCTAAAATGGTACATTGAATTTTTTTTTTGAAATTTTGGTTTTAGGTTTTGATAAGTATATTTTCTACACATTTAAAAATTCTGTCGTAATATTTGTGGCAATCTTTGGAATTATGAATTAGGTATTCAAAACAAAAAAAAAAAAAAATATTTCGATTTTTTTACATAGTTTTTAATTTTTTTTTTTTTAATTATATCAAATATTTTTGTATTAAAAAATATTAGAAATTTTAATAAGAAATAATTCCTAGCTACCTTAATCATAACTTTATCTTGGTTAGTATTGAAATTAAACAATATTTTTTTTTTTAATATAAAACTATTAAATTTTTTATGAAATCAAAGCAGCAGCCATAAAAAAAATTCTTGTCCATGATTTGAGGTTTACCCTAACCTGAAAAAGTATTTACCTACTAAAACATTTTTTTCTAAAAAAAAAAATGCATTATAATAATCTAAAACTTAATTTTTATTAGATTATAAAATATTAGGATTCAAAAAATCTTGTATTAAATTTAGAAATGTAATACATTTAAAGTACATATTAATTTTCAATAAAATGTTGGTGTAACACAAATTTTGGTAGAAACTGCCTCAAAATTTTTAACAGTGTACAAAATGTCAAAAAAATAGTTTTTTCAAAAGTAAAAAATAGCTCTTAATATAAAAACATTTTTAAAAAATCAACGCATAGTAATGCCATATTAATCGACACAGTAAAAAAAAAAAACAAAGTTTCAAAAATATTCATCGGTACGTTTTAGAGAAATTGATTTTTCAAAAAAATTAAAATTTGATGACCCTGAACTTTGCAGACAATTTAACTGCTGGTCTTTGGACTTCTGCCACTGCCGTAAAACTCAACTGATTTTCAAAAACTTAACGGCAATCGCTTTGTCTCAACAAATACTCGATACGCCATTTTTTAGTTTTTTTTTATTTACCGTTTTTACGAAGTTTTGGCCAAAAGAGCCAAAATGCTCAAAAAAAATGTCGTCTAAAACTTCAGACCTCTGCCACTGCCGCAAAACTCAACTGTTTTTTAAAACCTTAACGGCAATCGCTTTGTCTCAACAAATACTCGATACGCCATTTTTTAGTTTTTTTTTATTTACCGTTTTTACGAAGTTTTGGCCAAAAGAGCCAAAATGCTCAAAAAAAATGTCGTCTAAAACTTCAGACCTCTGCCACTGCCGCAAAACTCAACTGTTTTTCAAAAACTTAACGGCAATCGCTTTGTCTCAACAAAGGTTTTTGAAAAACAGTTGAGTCTTGCGGCAGTGGCAGAGGTCTGAAGTTTTAGACGACATTTTTTTTGAGCATTTTGGCTCTTTTGGCCAAAACTTCGTAAAAACGGTAAATAAAAAAAAACTAAAAAATGGCGTATCGAGTATTTGTTGAGACAAAGCGATTGCCATTAAGTTTTTAAAAAACAGTTGAGTTTTGCGGCAGTGGCAGAGGTCTGAAGTTTTAGACGACATTTTTTTTGAGCATTTTGGCTCTTTTGGCCAAAACTTCGTAAAAACGGTAAATAAAAAAAAACTAAAAAATGGCGTATCGAGTATTTGTTGAGACAAAGCGATTGCCGTTAAGGTTTTAAAAAACAGTTGAGTTTTGCGGCAGTGGCAGAGGTCTGAAGTTTTAGACGACATTTTTTTTGGGCATTTTGGCTCTTTTGGCCAAAACTTCGTAAAAACGGTAAATAAAAAAAAACTAAAAAATGGTGTATCGAGTATTTGTTGAGACAAAGCGATTGCCGTTAAGTTTTTAAAAAACAGTTGAGTTTTGCGGCAGTGGCAGAGGTCTGAAGTTTTAGACGACATTTTTTTTGAGCATTTTGGCTCTTTTGGCCAAAACTTCGTAAAAACGGTAAATAAAAAAAAACTAAAAAATGGCGTATCGAGTATTTGTTGAGACAAAGGGATTGAGGTTAAGGTTTTAAAAAACAGTTGAGTTTTGCGGCAGTGGCAGAGGTCTGAAGTTTTAGACGACATTTTTTTTGAGCATTTTGGCTCTTTTGGCCAAAACTTCGTAAAAACGGTAAATAAAAAAAACTAAAAAATGGCGTATCGAGTATTTGTTGAGACAAAGCGATTGAGGTTAAGATTTTAAAAAACAGTTGAGTTTTGCGGCAGTGGCAGAGGTCTGAAGTTTTAGACGACATTTTTTTTGGGCATTTTGGCTCTTTTGGCCAAAACTTCGTAAAAACGGTAAATAAAAAAAAACTAAAAAATGGTGTATCGAGTATTTGTTGAGACAAAGCGATTGCCGTTAAGTTTTTAAAAAACAGTTGAGTTTTGCGGCAGTGGCAGAGGTCTGAAGTTTTAGACGACATTTTTTTTGAGCATTTTGGCTCTTTTGGCCAAAACTTCGTAAAAACGGTAAATAAAAAAAAACTAAAAAATGGCGTATCGAGTATTTGTTGAGACAAAGGGATTGAGGTTAAGGTTTTAAAAAACAGTTGAGTTTTGCGGCAGTGGCAGAGGTCTGAAGTTTTAGACGACATTTTTTTTGAGCATTTTGGCTCTTTTGGCCAAAACTTCGTAAAAACGGTAAATAAAAAAAACTAAAAAATGGCGTATCGAGTATTTGTTGAGACAAAGCGATTGAGGTTAAGATTTTAAAAAACAGTTGAGTTTTGCGGCAGTGGCAGAGGTCTGAAGTTTTAGACGACATTTTTTTTGGGCATTTTGGCTCTTTTGGCCAAAACTTCGTAAAAACGGTAAATAAAAAAAAACTAAAAAATGGCGTATCGAGTATTTGTTGAGACAAAGCGATTGAGGTTAAGGTTTTAAAAAACAGTTGAGTTTTGCGGCAGTGGCAGAGGTCTGAAGTTTTAGACGACATTTTTTTTGAGCATTTTGGCTCTTTTGGCCAAAACTTCGTAAAAACGGTAAATAAAAAAAAACTAAAAAATGGCGTATCGAGTATTTGTTGAGACAAAGCGATTGCCGTTAAGGTTTTAAAAAACAGTTGAGTTTTGCGGCAGTGGCAGAGGTCTGAAGTTTTAGACGACATTTTTTTTGAGGAATTTGGCTCTTTTGGCCAAAACTTCGTAAAAACGGTAAATAAAAAAAAACTAAAAAATGGCGTATCGAGTATTTGTTGAGACAAAGCGATTGCCATTAAGTTTTTAAAAAACAGTTGAGTTTTGCGGCAGTGGCAGAGGTCTGAAGTTTTAGACGACATTTTTTTTGAGCATTTTGGCTCTTTTGGCCAAAACTTCGTAAAAACGGTAAATAAAAAAAACTAAAAAATGGCGTATCGAGTATTTGTTGAGACAAAGCGATTGCCGTTAAGGTTTTAAAAAACAGTTGAGTTTTGCGGCAGTGGCAGAGGTCTGAAGTTTTAGACGACATTTTTTTTGAGCATTTTGGCTCTTTTGGCCAAAACTTCGTAAAAACGGTAAATAAAAAAAAACTAAAAAATGGCGTATCGAGTATTTGTTGAGACAAAGCGATTGCCGTTAAGTTTTTGAAAATCAGTTGAGTTTTACGGCAGTGGCAGAAGTCCAAAGACCAGCAGTTAAATTGTCTGCAAAGTTCAGGGTCATAAAATTTGATTATTTTTTAAACCAAATATATTTTTTTTTATTTTTCATAATTCTAAAATTAAGATTACGAAAATGTTCTTGTGCAAAAGTTATTTAAATTTTTTAAGTCGTTTATGAGTGAGACAAAAATTAAGTTAGTAACGCAGAGAAGCGGTATGAACGTTACATAACTTCTTTCTATGTCACAGCAAATAAGCCCGGAGAGTGTCGAATTGAACAATTGGTTTCACTGAATTAAGATTTATATGTAGTCTTTGATGTCATCTGTTGCAAGTGTCTTAATGGAAACCTCTTCTTAGAATACTGCTCTTCTAAAAATGCGTGGTAAACACGTTAACGTAGAATTTCTAAGAATGGAGGAAGTCCCTACTCTTAACATTGTTATAATTTTTTTTTGTTTTTTTTTTTTTTGTTAATATATTCCCCAAAGGACCTTTTCCAATATATATTTTATTTTTTTGAAGCAATATTTTTTCCTTTGCCATAACAAGTTTAAAATTGATTTCACACACATATGCTTCAACGGCTTCCACTTCACTTTTTTTTTTTTTATTTTTATTCAAGTCTTCTAAGTGAATTTCAATTTGTATACCATCATATTCGTTATCTCACAACACAATGTGTCTGGAAGGAGAACGAAGCAATTTCTCTCCCACACCTACTTAAGTTACCCGCTTTCTTAAATGCGATTGAACGGTTTTTCGATTTTTCACACTATATAGCGTTTATATGTCATTTGATAGAGAGAGAAAAAAATGAATGAAGTTGCAGGAGATATTATGCTGCACTACACCATATACCTACCGTTATTTTATATTGCATGATCCACTTCCTTGTATGGATGAAGAAACAATGAAAATGTCTTTACAGCTTTGCTATTTTTATGGTAAAGCTACCATGTTGTTATTTTTCTCGTGCGAATACCGTTCGTATACTGTTGCTGCTCCTATAGCGCCAGTATATAATAGTGCCATTGATGTGAATTCGATTTAAGCCCTATTTTGAATCCTTTCAACCTTTATTGAAGCTAAAGCGAGTATGTTTTTGTGTATGTAGACATTTTTTTCTTCTTCTTCTTTATTTTGAAGAAATTGACTTAGAGGATAACAATTTGGTACCGTTTCTTCAATTTTGTTCCTTGCTTATGTGTGTGTTTATTCTCCTGATATGCAGTTCGATGGAAAATTTGCTAATGGAAAACAGTCGTTGCACTCAGAGGAAGGATTACCAAAGGATTAGATTAGAGTATGAAGGGGGAGACAGTTAGAAAAAGAAGTCAAGCGTTTCCACTGATTGAAGCAAAATGCCGCTGAAGATGAATGGATTCAAAAAGATGGTTATAAATATTTTATTATTAAGTCTTGTATCAGCGTGAAAGGTTTACAAAATTCGAATTCAAACTACGACCATCTAAAAACAAGTGATTTCCGCATTAAATTAAGCGGATTTCTGCATTGTTTTTTTGCCAAGAATAATTTCGTCTTAAATTAAGTGATAATACGAAAATTTTAAAGAAATCCACTTAATTTAAGCGGAAAATCACATTTTAATTGAGTATAATATAAAAAAAAAAAAAAACTGGCAGCTTTTAGTTTAGTTTTAGTTTATTGAACTTGTTATTTACAATTGACTTAAAATTAACTTATTTCTAAGATACATTGGTTGATATAAAATTTTGTTACCACAAAAGGGGCCTAACCTTATACCTACAATGACTAAGTTATAAAATATAAATAAATATTATACATGGATAAACTTAATTTAAAAAGTCTGCTGACTACTTTGTCCTCGGGGTGTTCAGACCCGGATGTCCAGTTGTGGGGTTGGTTGAGTTGGGTTGGTTTGATTGGCGTTTAGCCACGATAGTGTGCCGACTGGGTGTCGGCGTAAAAGTTAACTGCTTCTTCGTTGTCCATTGAAATTATGTGCTCATCCAGTATATCCAAGACGCAAAGGTACCTAGGTTCCGGATGTCGTTGTTGGGCTATCATTCTTCTCATCAGCTGATATTTGGTTGGCGATATTTCCTACAAGTATCTTCGCCGATCGCAGTAGATACTTGTCCAGTGGTATGATTTTTGCTTCCTCGTAGAGTCGTTTGTTGCTGTAGTATTTTTGTCGCTGTCGATGATCGACAGTCGATCGAAGTAAAGTCCGGTGCACATCCTCAGTATTTTTCTCTCGAACATTTGTAGTTCCTTCATGGCTGTCTTGGAGATGGTATACCATACCGGAAAGCTGTAGGCAATGACAGGTCGCAGAAGCTGCTTGTAGATCAAGAGTTTCGTTGGTTAAAACTGGCAGCTACTCATGATCGAACCTCCTATCTCACTATTTCACTATAGTTATAGATGTTTGAAAAAATTCCAATTTTTCACCTTTACACCTTTAAATCAACAGAATTTTAGTGGATTCTGCTTATTTTAAGTGGAAATAATGTTGTTGTGGGTGGGATTTAAGGTAGACATCATCTTATTTAAAGGTGCCCTTTTTTCTCCATGTATGTTTAAATTCTGTCTGCACAAAGCTAAAAATATGAGTATGACGCAAATGTTAATACTAACTTGTCGCTCTTCAGCACCAATTTAAATTTTTGTTAATGATTTTTTGACCCTCAGATAATTATCAAAAAAAGTCTAAATACTTTACACCTTTGACCAGTCAATACTTTCTAAAATGGTAATAATAATAATTTAAATTCCCCACTACCTTAAAAAAAAATCATAAATGGAAATTTATTAATATAACAGATTCTGAGTATGAATTTTTATCATTCATTTTAAAGGACAGTCATATTACTAACAATCACAAAGGAATTCCAATTACAGTGATTCTCACAATATTACATATATATTCAATTGGAAGAGTTCTGTTCTCCAAACAATTCGTATGAAAAAATATTAAAATTAAACTTCAGATGCAGTTCCATATTCATATGTAATATCTAGGGAAAAAAATAATGTAAAAAATGCTTACGTAGGTACAAAAAAAATCTTCATTACATTAACCGTGAATTTTTTTGCTGATTGAATTCAATGATAATGTCATATAAGAGCGTGTGTGTTCCTTTTTGATGTCATCTTTGTCTGATTTTATTTTCTAACATGACAACTTAAACGTCTTTTACCTTGAATAAAAGATTACAAAAAGCTTTATTGCCTTGCAATTTTCTTCTTTGGAAATATATATATAAAAAAATATTAAACTGGAGTGACAGCTGCTTTATCTTCAAAGGCTTTATTATTTAATTTTCAAAATGTTGAGAGTTGTTGTTTTTTGAAGTGAAAACTTCTTTAGTATCGTAGTGATTTTAAACAAGATGAAACGAAAACGCGACACGACTTCAACTTGTTATAACTTTTTTGTTTTAATAGATAGATGAATGAAATTTGTACTGTAAATAGGTAATTAAATAAATTATTATTGTACAAAATTTCAATTAATTTCAACTTCAAAATTCGGAGATAACGGTAAAAAGATGTTCTTTTCCAACACACGTTATATCTTTTGATCTAGTGCACATACAAATTTGATTTAACTTTAATACGCATGCTGATAACATAACCTTTTATTTGATATATCACACATAACGTTACGTGCTCTACAAGTAACACAATCTTAAATAAAAATACCTCAAAACACCTGTGGAGATCTGTTGGCGATGACCAGCTACCAGTGTAGGAAGTACCGTAATCTCAGTCTGGAAATTCGACATAATTGACTTTAAAAATTCAAACTTCTCTTGTATACATCTTTGAAATAAGATTTATGCATCATTGTACAAGATGAAACAATAAGCTTTCACATGGTATAAAATTCTTTATAGGTTGTCAAACAAAAAAATTGATTTAATAGCAGGAGAACATAAAAGCAAATGTTTTTTTTGCTTTTTGGATGAAATTTCATCGAGTTTAAAAAATTCTAGCTCTTTTTTTAGATGTCTCATAGACTTGATCGATATATATATTTTGAGCTAAGACAATAAGCTTTCAGATGGTGTAAAAAATGTTATAGGTTGTTAAGTACAAAATGCATTTAATAGCGTGAGAAGATAAAAATACATGTTTTTTCGCTTTTTTTTTATGGAAATGGATCGAGTTCAAAAACTTCTAGCTCTTTTTGTAGATGTCTCATAGACCTGATCGATATATATATTTTGAGCTAAGACCTTGTTGTCTTTCAGATGATATAAAATTTATATAGATTGTCATATATGTAAAAAACATTTATTTGAAGGTGATAGAATAAAAATAGGTAGTTTTTTTCTATTTTATTTTTTTTTTTTTTGCAAGAAAAATGATTTTTAAGGTTTCACTTCTACCACGTGTGAATTGCACACATGATTTTTTTTTTTTTTTATTCAAACATTGAATTAAGAAACTGAGGTATAAAGTTTTTGTTGCTAAGAATCCATAGAGTAACTATGTTTTTCTCATTAACTGCCCACTGAACTAATTGTGGAATTCTGATGAAAAAATTTCTTAAGTTTGAAACTGTACGATTTCTTCCAAGAAAACAACTTTTGGGTTATATTTTTCTTCTTCAACTATTTTCCATTAAATCAAAGGCGAGCAATAATAATTCCTTGCCATAAAGTATCAAATCTTTGTTATATTTTTAATGATGGCCCTAGTTGACTCTTTTTGTCTACCTCAGTTGGTCAGCTAATTTGTTATTGAACAGGAATTTTTGTAACTCCTTTTTTTTGGAGGCCCTTAGACTTGCCATATACAAAACGATTTTGTCGCTACTAGTCGCTAAACAAAATTTTTCGAAAGTTTTAATTTTCGATTTTGTTAAAAAAAAAAAACACTCATACGCCATATAGTACAGGTAAAATAGGCATTTAAAAGAAAAGAAAATTGTTACACTCATGATAGGTGGTACCCTATTACACTGATAATAGGGTACCACAAATATTACTCTAGTATTACACACTTTTTCAAATATACCCATACTTTCTTTACTTCTAAAAAAAACACCCTTTCACATAAAAAAATGTATAGACTTACATTATTCGTAGTTTTCATTGGAAAGAGAATTTTTCCCTATTTTCCAAAAAAAACGCCCTAATATATTTGTATAGACTTTTTGGGTTCTTGGTTTCTGTTATAAATGAAACATTTTTACCAAATTTCATTGGTGTAACAATTTTTTCCTAGTTTTTGTGGTACTAATTCCGAATTTCATCATTTCTTAAAAAAATAAACACCCTTTCACTCAAGATAATTTTGTACACTTTTTAGATTCTTAATTCTTATAACAACCAAAACATTAACACCAAGTTTTAAAAATTAATACAATTTAAGTCAGCTGTTATGATACCTTCCTCACACACAACTTAACCATAAAAAAAACACTCTTTCACCAAAAATAATTTTAAGAACTTTATGAATCCTTTGTCCCTGCTTTATCTAAAGCCTTCATCCCGAATTTCATCAGTGTAGCATGTTTTTCATATGGGTTTCGGTTATATTTTACCTGTTGAAGTCAAAAAACAAGCACCCTTGTTTTCAATCGGCTATAACTTTTTTTTAGAGCAATCGTATTGACTTTATTTTTATGTCATTAGAATCAACATCAAAAAATACCTTGAAAACATGTGTCATATGATGATATTCAACAAACAATTTTTTTCAGTATATTTTTTACCTTCACCCCCTCCCTCTTGTCCGCTAAAAAACACCCTTCCACCCAACTTTTTTGTATAGACTTTTTAGGTTCTTGGTTCTTATCCCAAAATCAAACTTTTTGCCAAGTTTCATGAGTGTAACAATTTTTATATATTTCTTGATTTATGTAGGTACCTACTATTTTACCTGTACTAATATAAGGGTTTTTATTTTTTATTTTATTTCTATTATGTAGTTATTTCAGTGAAGTTATTGTTCTGTTTTAAATGTTTCTTGTTTTCGAGATAAATATATAAAATTTCAGAATATATTACAGATAGAAAGTTTTCAAGGAGAGATTGTAACCAAAGCGTCCTAAAAACTAGGATTTTAAAAATGTTGTCAAAAACCCCATTGTTGAATTTTTGAATTTAATTTAAAGTTTTTTCAATCCACTTTTTGAAAATGAAAATGAAAATTTTTTTTTAATTGATTTTTTTTTAATTTTGTATTATGTATCGAATAATTGTTTTTTAAGAATGGCATACCAATTTTTTTAAAGAATTTTTGGAAATTTTTTAAATGCATATTAAAAATTATTAATTTAAAAAAATAGCTTAAGTAATATTTAAACATTTTGTTTAAAAATTAAAATAATTTTTTAAGACATTTTTATTATTGAAAAATAAAGAAAAAAAAATTAATATTAAGGTATATATTCTTTTAGATTTCTTATACCTAACATTAAATTTAAATTAATTTTTTATCACTTTATTTCAAAAACACAATTCTAAGCTATTTTCTTTAAAAAGCTAGTTCATGAGATCCAGTTTTGCAATTAATTTTGAATTCCTTTCATTGGTCTGTCCTTCCTATTGCAAGTGGAAAGTTTTTCGCACTTGTTTCATCAGAAGAACAAAACCTTTTTAATACCTTTTTTTTTATTTACTTTTCTCTAAAGCTACATTTTTTTCAATTAAGAGAAATACAGGGTGTCCGGTAGAAAATGGATAAGCCGAAAATGGCTGATAGGTGCACTTTTGACTGTTCTGAAACCGAATAGAAAAAGTTTCTATGGCAACCAGTTTATACAATTTTGGCTTTTTTTCGTTCAGTGTACCTACTTTAAATTTCATCATTTTACGTTTTCTTTAACCACAACCACGAATGAATGAATTTTATAAATTTCTTATTTTTATAATTTTCTACAATGATTGGCTCACTACATAAGAAGTTAGAAGTTTTTATAACTTTTGCATCTTTTATTTAAAAAAAATTTTGAAATTTGTTTTTCGATGGAAAATGTGAAAAAAAATTTTTTATGAAAATTTTCAAACACCTGTGGTATAAAAAAAATCCATAGGAACGTAGGTGGCCAACTTTTTAAAAGTATGCGCGTCCAAAGTGGATTGCAGAATGGTAAAAGTTTTTATCAAATCTAGAGTTACTAGAAAGTTATTGGTACAAAAGTGCAAAAAAAGCCTATTAATTTAATAAATTAGTTTAACTGTAAAATCTTAATTTTTTCACATTGCTGCGACAAATAAATACATGGATTCCATCAGTTTTTTTAATCAGTCATATTTTACAATAATTTTTCTTACACATATCTATTAAAAAAGTGTTATAACCGTTGAACAACGGCTATAAAAAAATAATTTAAAGTTTTTTTTAATGCAAAGTATAGAAAAAAAAAATATTTTAATTTAATAAAAATTGGAAATGTGATCAAAATGATGAAAAATATATTTTAATTTTACGTAGCCTTATATGAAGCCTCAAAAGCCTCTAGAATCTATATAGTCACCAGAAAAAAATTTCCTTTTATCTTTTTGAAGGGCTGACTTTTTTAATTTTTTTTACTTCAAAAAAATTTTATAAATATTTTTCATAATGTCAACAATAGTGATAAGATTCAATTTTTATGTTGCGTTTAAGAAGTTTTGCTTGTTTCTGTTTTGTTTAAACTTTAAAGTTGAAAGTTTACTCCCAATTTTAGTTAGACAAAATAAAATGAAAATCTTGTCAACATCATCCAGTTTAGTTTCAAAATTACTTTTGGTCTATGCAACATATTTCTGATCTACTTATATTCTGGTTTTTCCTATTGCTTCTTAAATTATAATGACTTGTCTATACAAACAATTAACACCTCGACAGAAGTCAAATAAAGATTTAATGAAAAAAAAAAAAAAAAAACCCAATGCCACAAAGTAACATCACCAAAAGTTAAATTAATTACAATTTTATCACTTCTCTCATCTTTTTGTTGTGCTATGATGTTCTCCGTAATTTGAGAATCAAAATATTAATTAAAAATGAAACAAAAGAAGAATACCTACAACATCGCTACTCTGTTAAAACCCTTTCCTTAAATAATTGTCTATATGACACTTACCTGTCAACGACCGTTGCGCGTTGTTCGTTTTGATTTCTTTTTCCAATTTTGCAGGATTCCTTTTTTTTTTTTGTTTTTTGTTTTAACTTTCATAGTCTCGATGTCATCTCGCGCATGTAAATGACATACTTTACTCCGAAGTGGCATTGCGTTGCCTTGCCTCACGGAAAGTGCGTCGACCGTTATATTCGGGACGAGACGAACGAGCTGATTCAATGAACTCACACCTCCGGCATCAGCAAGACCATTTTTTATTTATTTCACTGCGAATATCTGACAACTTGAGACGCATATTCATTGCTGGACTGAGACAACGGCCAAAGGGCCCAATATATCTACTTATGCCAAGGGGCCCTAGCAACTTGGATGTTTTTTTTTTTTTTTACTGAAAAAACTTTATTCGGATTTTGGTTCACAAATACGATTTACACTTGTCAAGGCTCCACACCATCCCTAAATCCAGCCTTGAGCGTATTTTGCAAGTGTTGCTCATTTAAAATTTATTGCAAATTTATGAGCGGAAGTTATTTTACAACGTTGACAGTTTTACAATGAGTCATTCATTTCAGGGACCAAAATCGCATCGCACCATCAGAAAAAAGAGAGACAGAGAGAGAGAGTGTGTGCCAATGCCATGAGGTGTTGATACCACGGGAGGTGATGTCCTTCGTCCTTTTTGCGAGCGAGATGCGAGAGGTATTTGAGTGCGTTCTGGGTGGATAGCAACGAACGACGCGCGTGAAAGTGTGCCTTTTCGCAGTAACGAATACATTTTTAAATAAATTTTTTTTTTTGTGTGTTGTATTCTCGTCTGATGTTTGCACTCGCCTCATGCACAGATTAAATATACGAAAGGAAAAAGAGTCAAAGCCAGACAGAAGAGTCATTGGATTCAGATTCATTTTGGGCATAGAGTCATAGGATGTTGTATACGCGCGGAGAAGCCTCAGGAGTCTCCACATATGTGAGAATACATTTATATGAAGTCCCCTATATAGCTGCAGGTCGAGGATTGTGCCAAAAAACATCATATACATATAAACGCAGGGGATGACTATCAGCATCAGCGATGCAATATAAAGTGAAGTATTGCGTGTGAGTTATTGTTAATCGCAATGACATGACATTTCTGGTACATGTCGTTGACTTTGGTTATTTGTAAGAGTGTGTTTGTGTGTTGATATGAGTGAATGGATGAGAGGGCGCGTGTTGCCGAAATACGCCACCAAACGAATCAACTTATGTGTACTTCTCCCGAGGCGATGTTACTTTCGGGACAAGTAGAAAATGTGGGTCGATGGATTTATGGCAGTTTGTATGTATATATGAAAGCGTTGAGGTGCTGGTGGTGTCATTTTTGCCGTCAGCTATGGTGAAATTGTGTTACAAAGAGGGTTTATTGGTATGCAACTGGGGCTTGATTTAAAGTTTTTTTTTTTTTTATGTAACAAAAGGCACAAAAAGTCGTTTGAATCTATAACACTTTCAAGAGTGACCACATTTCATATTGGAAATTCGCAGAGGTTATGAGAATTTTTCGCTTTGGTTTGGTGTTTGTGAAAAAATTTGACCATTCGGAGATGGGGAGATTCACTCCATTTGAAATTTAATGCTTTAAAAAATTAGGAAGCACAGAAAAAAAAAACCTGGGAATATAGGTAACTTTTGTAAATATGTATGTTTAACTGCGTCATACAGTTGGTACAACATGTTCTTAGGCTCAATAAGACAAACTCTATGATGCAACATGGATACAAATTTTTGATCCAAGCGAAAAAAGAAAAATAACTTGAAAATAAGAAAAATCAAGTTCGATGATCAGCTCTTTTGTTTAAGAGAGACAAATTAATATAATGGCAAACAAGTGTATTTACATAATTATTTTTCAATTCAAAATCGTTATTTAATTTTTGCAATGAAATGTATTAAAATAATTTTTCGTCCTTTTTTTATTTTGTCCTTTTTTGTTGTTAGGTACATTGAATAAAAAAAAAGGAAAATTCAATTTCTTCTCAGTTTCAAATTCGTTAAAAAAAATAATAAACTAAACACAAAGACGATTTTACAATAGAGTCGAAGAGTCATCGTTAAAGTCGAAATAAAGAAAAAATCAGCCAATAAAGTGGCAAATAGTTACTGCAACCAAGTATTGAATGAAACTTGTAATTTATTAGACGTCACATAAACTTCGTGAACACTCGAAAAAATTTTGGATTTTTTTTCTATCGAAAATAGGGTAGACGAGAAGGCTAGGAACACTCTTCCACCAACAAGAGTTGTTTTGAAATATACTAGTAGGTGGGTCGTTTAAGGTACCTCCAGAGGCATGATATGCTGCCCATTTTCTTGCCATTACTTTACCAAGTTAGCAAACTATAGTTCAACGACTACGACGGTCGTTCTATAGGGATTGTTGAAAAAATCATATTGACGCAGAAAAACAGAGAGCACACTTTCCAGAAAAATCGAAACTGCACTGAAAAGTACACAACGAAAACTCTAAGTTTCATTCTTCATCTTTATAATAATACACAGAGTACCAACTCCCAACGCCCTCTATTGGGAAAAATATTTCATAGCTAATTAGAAAAAGTTAATGAAACAATATTGTTTTTTTTTCGTTCGTTTTTCTTTTCATTTTTCATTTCCGATTTCACTTGTACGAGTATATGCTCAAAGCAAAGTCAGATAATTGAACGAAATTAGTTTTTTTTGTGCAAAATAAACAAAAAAGTTTGTAGTTTATTGACAAAAATTGTGAGAAATTAACTGGCGCTGTGTGTTGGCCTTGGTGTATAGCTAGAGACGAGGATTTAGTATTGTTATAGGTACGTAGTAGTTGTTGATGGAAAACCATAACATTTTTGATTGATGTGGATATTTTTTAGAAATAAAAAAAAACGACTAATTAGGGAATTAGTGATGAATTAATACCAGGAACTTTACTGGTGGCTTTTTTTTTCTGTTTTAACGTTAATTTTCATTGTTCACAATTTTTATTGTTCTAGATTTGTAGGTGTAGTTTTTTTTTTTACGTTGGATAAGTACACTCCGCTTCAACTGAATAAGCACACAAATTTTCAAAGGTATTTTTTCCATTTTTTCCTAAGATTGAGCTTTCATGTAACATTTGATGATGTTTACAGTTAGCTTGCGATGTTGAGAAACCAAATCAGAAAGAATAATTCTCAAAGTACCGCTATTTTTTTTCGTGTTCTCTTACAAAGCGTCCCATATGGAAAAATGCAGTTTTTTTTTGCGTCAACTGAATAGACACACGTTCTTTCAAGGTCAATATCTTCGTTGTTTATGAGAGTTTTGAGGTGTTTGGCATACCAAATCAAAGGTTGAAATGTTCTCAGTTAGATTTTGTCATTTAATTAAAATTAAAAAAAAAAGTAGTAGATTAAAAGCTTTGAATACTGTCGACAGAGCTAAAATTAATTTGTTAACGGAACAAGTACTGACCGGGTCTGCTATAGCTACTAAAATTAATCGGAGTTTTAGTGTGTTGCCTATTCGTACCTCAAAAATAAAAGTTCGTACAGGAAAAATATGAATTAAGGTAAAAAACGGCAAAAATAGCAGTTAATCGACGAGAAATTTTGAGATCTGCCTCCAATTCATTTGACTCTGGGGCAAAAATCAAACAAAAAGCTGGTATTTCTGCAAGTATTTCAACACTCCGCAGAGTAATTAACAGCACGGATCATTTTAACCCATTAAAAGTCCAAAAGAAACCAACTTTAAACAAGCAACAAAAAGGTATTCGTTTAGAATTTTCTAGACTCCATATGAGCTGGAAAAATGAGTGACGCAAAGTGGTTTTTCCCATTTGAAAAAGTTCAATTTTGATTTATTCATAATTGAAGTCATCGGGGCCATCAAAATTGACTTTTTTCAAATGAAAAAAACCACTTTGCGTCACTCATTTTTCCAGCTCATATGGAGTCTAGAAAATTCTAAACGAATACCTTTTTGTTGCTTGTTTAAAGTTGGTTTCTTTTGGACTTTTAATGGGTTAAAATGATCCGTGCTGTTAATTACTCTGCGGAGTGTTGAAATACTTGCAGAAATACCAGCTTTTTGTTTGATTTTTGCCCCAGAGTCAAATGAATTGGAGGCAGATCTCAAAATTTCTCGTCGATTAACTGCTATTTTTGCCGTTTTTTACCTTAATTCATATTTTTCCTGTACGAACTTTTATTTTTGAGGTACGAATAGGCAACACACTAAAACTCCGATTAATTTTAGTAGCTATAGCAGACCCGGTCAGTACTTGTTCCGTTAACAAATTAATTTTAGCTCTGTCGACAGTATTCAAAGCTTTTAATCTACTACTTTTTTTTTTAATTTTAATTAAATGACAAAATCTAACTGAGAACATTTCAACCTTTGATTTGGTATGCCAAACACCTCAAAACTCTCATAAACAACGAAGATATTGACCTTGAAAGAACGTGTGTCTATTCAGTTGACGCAAAAAAAAACTGCATTTTTCCATATGGGACGCTTTGTAAGAGAACACGAAAAAAAATAGCGGTACTTTGAGAATTATTCTTTCTGATTTGGTTTCTCAACATCGCAAGCTAACTGTAAACATCATCAAATGTTACATGAAAGCTCAATCTTAGGAAAAAATGGAAAAAATACCTTTGAAAATTTGTGTGCTTATTCAGTTGAAGCGGAGTGTAGTAACAGGAAATAAGGAGTGCTCATTGTCCTAAGGTATTAAGGATTAGCTTGGATTAGGTATTAGTTGGTAAGTTATTAATTTTTTGATTTGTTGAAACGATGACGTTGATAGAGACAATGTATATTTTAGAAAGAGGTGCTCACTTAGAAGCAATAACTTCAGAATTACTTTGTTCCAAGGTTGTAAAAATATCAAATGAAACAAAGAAATGCATTTGAAATAAAAAAAAATATTTATTGCAAATAAAAAAAATTCGCATGAAAATAAAAATATTTGTTGCAATTGAAAAAAAATTGAATTAAAAAAATTTTTAATTGCTACGGAAAATAAAAATATTTGCATTAAAAAAAGAAATACTTTACTCTACCAATATGAATATCAATGTAGCAACAGTCAAAATTGTAAGAAATTCGACGAATATTAAAAAAAAATTAATGCACACATTTTATAAAAAATTTCTGCATTAAAAAAAAAATCAGTGCAGGAAATTTTTTATTTTCAATAAAAATTTTATTTTCAATGCAAATATTTTTCAGCTGCAATAAATTTTTTTTATGCAATTTTTTTTGTTTGCAATAAATGTTTTTTTTTTTTAAATTTGTACCTAGGAACTGGAAAACAAATGCATTAAAAATAAGATTTTTTACAATGCTGCTGTGTTCAATGATGACCCACAGGATGCAGATGCAAAAGAAATTACAACTACTTACACGAGAATAAAACAAGTTTTAAAACTTCATGAATAAAAAACAATAAGCCTTCGAAGAAAATGTCAAAATATTAAAAAAAACTTTTCTTTAGACAATGACACTCTTAGATCAATTATACTTCTAACGGTACCTGATATATAACCGTTTTCTTAATTTCTGACTTTCTGTCAAACCATTACTTCAATTTTAGAGAAAGTTTTACAGAAAAATGTTTAAGCAGCCTTAATTTTGAGAGTGAGAAAAACAAAAAACAATGATATTCTAATTTTCGACCTTTTTAAAAATATGTAATTTTAAATATTTTTTTTTTTTTTAATTAACTTTGTTATAAGCCATTACTTTTAAGCACTACTGGGCGTTGAACTATTTTCCCGTTTATATACTTACATATCTACTCATTTGCATACCCAATTGTTACCAGTTATAAATTCAATGCAATTTTACCGTATATCTTTTTTGATCTTTTTATGATTTGTCTATTTGAAATCACTCTCAATAAGTTACTCTTGGAATAAAGAACTTAGTTATAACGTTATCAAAACGTGTCAAGTCTTTTTCTTCTTTTTGAAACCTAACAAACTTTTTCAAAACGAATTTATGAATTTGCTTGACATTTTGTTTGAATACGCGGACTTAGAAGTGTATTTAAACAACATTTCAAGAAAATTCATAAATAAGCTAAACAAAATTCATTTTTCAAAAAAAAAAAAAATGATTTCAAATTGAAGCGTTTAGATGAAGAAGGGGTTAAGTGACATTTGCAACAATTCGAGATAAAAAAACTTAAAGCTTTTTGTTGAGAACTTTTTTCGTATTCCAATCAATATAAAATTAAATAAACTAATAAAACAAGAAAAATAATAGCTTTTTAACAATGTTACTTTTACTTCAATACAGTAGCTTGGTATATTTAAAAAAACAAAATTTTTCTGAAAAAGAGCAGTTAACTCTTTCTTGCACAAAAAGCTAATTAGTATTTTGAATTTGATATTCAAAGTTTATTCGTTAAATACTAACGATATACATAAGTACATTTTCTTAAAATTAAAATTACATATATAGGTATTATATTATTACAAAACTAAAAGAAAAACTTACATATAATGTACATTATGGGTTATTTTGAATTAAGAATATTTTTTTAAAGTTAAGTGATTTTATATTTTCAATGCTGGAGTTATTTATATTTGAATTTTTATTGTAAATATTGATTAAAAGATTTAAAGGGCTATTAGCACCGTAGTTTGATCTACTGAAAATGTTAGAAATTGGCAACTGCCTTCTCAAGCTATACTGACTAGCAATGAAATTTAATCGACAGAGGATCGATGGAGCTGAAATCGATCCATTTATTATCCCGACCATAAAACAAAATTGTAGATACGCTCTGTGACTGGTAAGAAATGGAAGATTTATTAGATTAATACGTTGAGCGTAAGGTGGCAAGTTAATTCGATTTGACCATGGTAGAAATCTTAAGCAAAATCTCATAAATCTTCTTTGAACGGACTCCAATCTATTTATATGAACCGCATAATATGGCGCCCATATAACGCAACCATATTCTAAAATGGATCTTACGAATGAGACATAAAGAGTTTTTAAAACGTAAGGGTCACGAAATTCCCGAGCAAATCTTTTGATAAAACCAAGAGTCATGTTAGCTTTTTTAATAATGTAGTCAAAATGGTCAGTAAAAGTTAATTTTGAGTCCAATACTATCCCAAGGTCAGTGAAACTAGACAAATTAGTTAGTGGTGATAGATTAATCGCATAATTATAGACAATCACATTTTTTTTGCGTGTAAAACACATTGTTTTACACTTGTCAATATTTAAAACTAAACCATTAATATTGCACCATTCCCAAAAACGTTGAAGGTCTCTTTGTAAAAGATCACAGTCATTTGCAGAGTTGACTGTACGAAAAATTTTTACATCATCAGCATATATAAGAGACAAAGAATTTACTAGGACAGACGGAAGATCATTAATAAATAGTACAAATAATAACGGGCCAAGATGGCTACCCTGAGGTACACCAGAGTTAACAGTAAAACATTTAGAACGTTCACTCTTAAAAACAACACTATATAACCTATCTTTTAGATATGAAGATACCCATAAAACAAATCTGTCGTTAAGACCCATATTTTGCAGTTTTTTTAAAAGTATATTGTGGCTTAGTTTGTCAAATGCTTTGCTGAAGTCTGTGAAAATACAGTCAACTTGTTGTTTTTTTTCAAACGCGTCAATACAGTATGTAGTAAACTGTAACAAATTTGTAATAGTGGATCTCTTTTTAACAAAGCCATGTTGGTTGTCACATAAAACGGAGGAACAGTGAAAAGACAAAACATCACAAATAATAGATTCAAACATTTTGGGTATAGCAGATAGTTTAGCTATTGGCCTATAATTTAGAACTAAATTTTTTTTACCTTTCTTATGAGTTGGAATAAGGAATGCATTTTTCCAAAGTGTCGGGAATTTACAGGTAATTATAGACTGGTTAAAAAGTAAAAACAACGGATACGACATATATATTGCACATTTTTTTAACATAAAAGCGGGGAAACCATCAGGACTAGGATTTAAACAATCGTCTAATTTTTTAATATATTCTAAGATAGTTGCCTCAGAAATAGAAAAGTTAATATTACTAAGATGTGAAAACTCATTAACAGTAGAGGTATTGTAAGTATCACAAGAAGAAGATTTTTCAAAAGCAGACTGGAAATATTCGGCAAACATATTTGCAATGTCCTCTGGGTAATGACTTTCTGCATTTTGGTAGCTCATATTAGTTGGGTAACCATCACATTTTCTTTTACGATTTACATATTTCCAAAAATTTTGTGGATTAGATTTAAGATTATCTTCAGTTCTAAGTATAAAGTCCGAATAAAGAAAATTGGAGTAGTTGATAAATTCATCTTTAAGTCTAGTATATTCATTTAGAGCTTCAATACTATAGGATCGATTTAACTTCACCCACGCTTTGTTTCTTTTATTTTTAATAGTTTTAATATGTTGATCAAACCACGGTGGAGTATTACTTAAATTTCTTATTTTTCGTAACGGAATGGTCTCTAAAAAACAATCAAACATGATTTTATAAAAACGAAAGACCATTTCATCGAAACTAATATTTAAAAACAAGATGTTCCAATTAATACCATCCAATAAGCGGAAGAGTTCAGAAAAATTACATTTTTTAAAGTTGAATTCATGCATATTCTTACAATGATAACTTACATTATTAATATTTAAGTTTAACGAAATAGATAATGCTGGATGATGTCGATCTTCATCAATGAGCTTCGTATCGGCGAGTAATGTAGTTCCATCAGAATTATTAAGGTCAGAAAAGTATACCAGGTCTAAAATTTTACCAAATCGGTTTTTGACATTGTTTAATTGATTTAGTCCGAATGAAGTCATTCCATCGATTAAAAGAACTTCGTTGTTGCTCGATGCATTGATGGCATGATAAGATTCATGTTCCGATGATATAGCCCATTCAAGATTTGGCAAATTAAAGTCGCCAATTACAAGAAGTTCATCTGCAGGTTCAATTTTTTCATTTATAGATTCTAAGCAATCAAAAAGTTTGTTGTAGACATCACTGGTAGAAGAAGGCGGTATATAGCAAGCAACCACATATAAATGACCAGACGAAGTTGATATTTTTACACAAATTATTTCGAGGTTGGAGTCCAAAAAATCATCGACGAGATTACAAAACAAATTATTGCGTACGGCTATTAACAAACCTCCTCCAACAGTAACTATATTGGGGTCATTATGACGATCACGACGAAAAATTTGAAAATTGGAATCAAATAATTCAGTGTCAGCAAAAGATGAATTCAGCCATGTTTCTGTTAGTATTAGAACATCATGGGGAATATTATTTACATTATTATAGACCTTGTTGGTCTTTGTCCGGAGGCCGTTTACATTCTGGTAGTAAATCAGTAGTTTTTGTAGCTGCTTTGGTTGAGGCGCATTGTCAATCGATTTTGAAAATGGTGAGAGTTATAATTGGATCGTCTATTTTGATACTCATGCATGACTATTCCATTCGGCCAAAACGAACTCGAGTTTAGAAGGTAGAAAACTGAGTCTGGAAGTTTAATTTTAAACGATGAATATTTAGAATAATTGCGATGGAGTATTTTTTCAACGGCTATAGAATTCAGTGTTCCAATCTTAGATTTAATATGACATTTCACATCAAGAGCATTTGTAGATGGAGTAAGTTTAGAAATAAAAAGTGTTTTGTGTCCTTCAACTATTTTTAAACCTGACTCAAACGGTGATACAAAGTTTCTGTCAGTTGTAGAAGCCGTAAGAGGAGATGTATGGACTGGAGAAGTAATCATATTGATAGGATGCTGGTCAATCATTGTCGAAGGAGGATTAATTGTTGAGGTGGTGTTTGTAGCAGCTAAGCAAGATGATAAGGAATTACATTCATTTGATGTAACAAATTCCTTAGGAGCATCTAGGTCAACAGGTTGCTCATGGTGAGGAGTATTTGTATTAGATTGAGTTTGTAACGAGAAAGTAGTAGTTGTTGATGTAGTATTTGCAAATACAGATGAAAAATTACATTGATTTGATGTTGAAAGTTCTTTAGAAGCATCAATATCGACAGATTGTTCTTGTCGTGTTGTATTATTATCAGACTCTTGGGATGAATTTATGACAATAGCTGTGGCAGTTTTTTTTGTCAAGTGACTGGTTTCAGATATGTCAGTATCTATTTTGTCAAGTTTTCTTTTTAAGTGTGAAGAATCAGATGTAGATGGATTATTTACTATTAAATAATCAAGATTTTGTACTACATTTTGTAAAGATTGATGATTGGAGGTAATATCTTCAATTTTCTTATTAAGTTGAAGCAATTGATTATGAAGATTGTCAAGATTTTGCTTGTTTTGTAGTACATCACGTACAATGTTAGTATATGCAAACGGGTCACAATCTTCACAAAAGAAATAAAAAGATTTTCTCTGTTCGAACAGCTTAATAGAGCTGAGAGGAGCATTAATACATTTTATGTGCAACAATTTGCGACAGCTTCCATGACAAATAATAGCGTCAATGAGGTAATCTGCGATATTATTACACAAAGCGCACGCAGACATAATAATTTGTGTTGTTTATAATTTTTTTTGATAATTTGAATTTACGGCGATTTTTGATTTATAAAATAAAAATTGATATTACTTGCCAAAATGTTCGCTCTTAGTGTACTCCGTAATGTAATGTAATGTATTTAGTAGGTACACAAACCATAAATCAATGTATCGGTAATGTAGTTTAAGATGACATCAGACAAATAGCAGATGACAGATTACAGATGATCAGCAGAAAGTCCAAAAGGCAAACGAAAAAAAAAAATGCAGCACCAACAAAATTGTTATTGTAATTTATGTATGGCAATGAATACAAAAAGCATCATCTAGTAGGTAAGCAGTCTGCGGCAACAAATGTCCAATCATTCAGGTAAGGTTCGGTTGCAGTATGAAAGGTAAACAAAAAGTTTGGAATCAATGCAGTATCCACGAAGCTTCGAGTGCAGAACATATACAAAAATTTTCACTCACCGGGAGGGGGGAAACAGAAAATCTGTATGAGAAGCGATGGCAAAATCCAATTGCAGCAGTTATGTTCTCTTTTTTTTTCAGCAGAGAATGCAAAGCAGTTATATAAAAACAACTTTATGTCACAGAAATTATGATGGAATTAAATTTTAATAATAAATTATCACTTTTAAGAATGATCACTCCAATTTAAATTGATAGTTTATAAGAAAAGTTAGGTTTGTAAGCAAAACACCACAGTTTATAATAAATTATCAGGGTAGAAAATCAAAAGAAAAAAAATAATAAATGCAGAGCGAAAATAGAACACTAGTGAACAGGTTGGAGATTACTCGGAGAGGAATTTTTAAGAATACAAAGGGGTTAAGTAACAAAATTAAATTATTTTTTTTTTTTTTATTTTGAATAGTTGTTTTCTGTTAGCATGGTTCCGACAAAGCTTTTTCATAAAACCAGTGGTGTTCCCTTGGTATGAACATCATTTTTTGTTCCTTAAAATTTTTTTTTATTTTCTCAACAGAAAGCTGCTTTATCTTATTTTTCTCGGACGAAAAAGTTTTATTTTTTTTTATTTCACTAAAATGTCAACAAAAAATACTCAATCATTCTTTTTTTATTATCATTTAAAAATGTATTGTTTTTTAAAATTTATTAGAAAATTAAAATGGGTATTTAATGCAATGGAATGATTTTTTTTTACCAATTTCTTCTTCAACATTTTCTAATTTTTTTAATTTTGTCATTTGGAAAAAAAAACATTAAATCAATATTTGACATTTGAAATTTCACAAACACAAAAAAAAAAAAAAAAAACAGAATCGAGTGGAAGCGATTTGACCTGTTCCATTCGATTTCAATGGAAAACGGCATTATCAGCCTTATTGTGATTTACAACTATCAATCGATAACACTGGTTAACAAAATTAAACTTTTTTTTTGTTGCCGAAACAAAAATATACTTTTCTGAAGGTTTTCAGTGTGCTGAACTCGAATCTGAAGTCAAAAAAAATTAATCAGCTCCCGTTTTTGAAATATTACCGTTGGAAAATGCAGTACTTCGGACCTTATTCTTTTATATAATGAAAATTTTTTGAGCATATTTAGTAACCTTTTTCATAAGTATACCTACTATTTACCACCTTTTTAAATCTGTTTAAATCTTTGCGATATCTTTTTTATTGCCCGAGATATCCTTAGTTGTTTGGTATTTTTATAAATTTTATAACGTCACTAGCTGACCCGGCGGACTTCGTTCCGTCATTTCTGGTATTTATTTCTAATTTTCGACTCTGGTAATTATTTAATTTTCAAATGAAAAAGAGGATCAAAACTTGAAGAGTTCATAAAATGAGTTTAAAAATATTCACTTTTAAACTTTTAGCAAAAGTGGCCTATGCAAAATACTCATGCATGCGCATAACTAAAACCTATATTTTCTATTAGTTTGAGATTTTTTGCAGGCTTTTAAAAATTCAAAAAAATTAAAAAAACTACTCAAAAATGTTCCTAAAAATTAGTTGTTTTTCAAAAACTCATATTTCAAAATGAAGTGCCTATGAAAAAAATCCGTTTGAGACACCTAATTTTTTTTTAAGTATCGTTCCAATGGTGTAACTCTTATTTCTGTAAAAAAATTTCCCTACCTGTTATAAGACTTTTGTCGAATGTCAACCACATGTTTTCACTACAATTTAATTTTGAATTTTTTTAGAATTTTTTCAATTCGTTTTTCAACCTTAAAAATAAATTTATCTGTCATTTAAAAAAAAATGCAACTCTCTTCACCTTACCGTTTAGAAAATAGCCTCTTTTTTCAATGTCTTGTTACCCCTATTTACCCTATAAAATCTTAAATTTTTGTTTGCGTTAAACCTTCTCCTCTTATGCCTCTTTGATTTAAAAAAAAATTAAGAAAATAAGTCAGTCGGTGTGGCCGGTTAGCGAACGTACACAAAACCAAACTTAAATATATATAATAGATAACAAATGGATTCATGACAGAAAAAAAAGTAATATTTTGACTGTTTTTGTTTTTTTTTTTTTTTTATAAAAAGTAAAATAATATTCAATTTTTGAATTTTATTTGTTAAATTACCTTTTTATTGATACCTCAATCTTAAAAATCAAGCAAAGCAAGAAAAAAATAATAATTTTTTTTTTCTCACGCTATTAAATCAATTTTTTTTAATGAAAACCTATAAAAATACTAAATATGCTCAAACAATTTTCTTTATACAAAAGAATGAGGTCCGAAGAATTTAAAAAAACGTATTTTTGCATTTTCTAACGGTAATATTTCAAAAACGGGAGCTGATTAGTTGTTTCTGACTTCGGATTTGAGTTCAGCACACCAAAAACCTTCAGAAAAGAATATTTTTGTTTCGGCAACAAAACCCTTGTAAACCAGTGTAATTGATAAATACTGAAATTTGTGATTTTTGAACTTTGTAATAAGATTTCATTTAATAACGGTTAGGACCATTCTCTGCTTTCAAAACATTTCTTAATTAAATAATAAGATATCGAAATTTAATTTTTATCAACTATCGATTGATAGTTGCAAATTGCAAATTAGGCTGTAGATATATTAGCCCAGTAATTTTAGCCATTTTTTACCCCAATCTGCGGAAAAATTCCTACTGGGCTCGATTTTGGTATAGACCTTCGTTACGGCGTTCTTATGAAGATGTGAAAAATCGACATTGATATCGCGCCGGCGTTAGAAGTTATAGAGGTCAAAAGGTCACGAAAATCAGTTTTTCGCATATATCTCGCGACCTGTTGCTCGGAGGTCAATAAAGACCAGTAAAAAAATTGTTCATCATTAAATTATCTACAAATATGTCGATTTTTTACATCTTCATTACAACGCCGCCGCCGTAACGAAGGTCTATACCAAAATCGAGCCCAATAAAACCTAAAATTACTGGACTATATTTAAATAATTTAATTTAAAACCAAAATAGTCGAAAAGCAACAAAATTTTATTTGATTATTTACCAATACACAAATTTCAGATTTGAGTGGTATCGATTCAAAGTGTTTTATTGGATTTTAGAATGAGTGAATCCTTGAGTGAAATCATTCGAACACAACATAAGAAAAAAGAATTTTTTGCTACACAAGACATAAAAAAATCTCTCGGATTTTTTTAATATTTCGTATTATTCATCTCATTTGATTTTCTTGAAATGTCAAAATATCTTACTTATTGATTAATTTTCTCCCAAAAATATCTAATGTCAATTCTTTCCATATTTTTTTTTTCTTAACCTTTACCAATTCGAAATGACAGCATAATAATCGACCGAGACCTCTCAGATTTACAAATCATTTATTGAATTCGAAATCCAATCCTTTACGTGTTTGACTTTTGCAATTTACCTTTTTTTCATCTTCTTCTACTACTTTTTTTTTTTGTATATTTATAAACCATAAACCACATTCTTTCCACTTTCTTCTTATTAACTTCTTCCGTGTTCCGAAACATGACTACTTTTTTTCTTCATTTTATTTTGAAATGGCAGCACAAATTTTTTCTTCAACAACCTTTGCCTTCATCTTATAAGTACCTACCTGGATGGTGAAAATACTTACAGACATATTTCTCCAAATCAAAAATCCGAAAGACTACGACGACGACGATGAAGAAAAAAAGAAAATAACAGCAACAACAAATCTAGTCAAAGGAAAAAGAAAAATACCTAAGATTTCATATCTTACCAAGGAGAATGAACAAACAGTAAGAAAAAAAAGAGAGAAGGAGAAAAAAAAGAAAACACTTGTCCTTAAATTTTTAATTCCTTAACATTCCTTCAGGTTTTCCTTAGTTATTCCGTGTGCTTTACAAGGAAGAAAATTGCCAACACCACAATTTTTATTGCTTACCTCAAGTAAAAGCCAATCATTTCAACCTTGGTACTTATTATTACTTTTATCTTATAGGTCAAGTATTGAATTTTACGAAAAAATAGTGCTAAGTGAAACTACAACATGCAGAAAGATATTTCCATTGTTACGGGTGCGACGTAGTTACTTAATTTTTGTTTCCGGTTTATGTACTAGTACTATTAACTAAATAAGGTAAATAATAACTTCATCATGTAATATATTTAGTTACCCGTCTTTCAACGTCACAATCTCTTAATATTAATGACGTTACGAGTGTGACCTTAGAAAATCGATTCAATCTTCGTCGGTGACCTTAAGAAGCCGTTTTAAATTTTGAATGAGAAAAGATTTTACTACATTTCCAGTAAGCTTAGTAAAACCCTAACTTACAGAAGTCTATTTTCATTGTAACGGGTGTGACACAGTAACTTCAATTTTTGTTCGTGGTTTGTGTACGTACTACTCACTTTATAAGGTACCTTCAACACCCAATGCATTAAATTACCCATCTTTCAACGTCACGTCACAATCTCTTAAGATTAAAGACGTAACGGGTGTGACTGAAGAAAATCGATTCGATTTGTAAAAAAGTGTGTTTTTATACCAATTTAAAATTGTAACGGGAGTGACAAATTTTTGTAACGGATGTGACATTATTTAATGAAAAAACACAATAATGTACACAATATTTTAATATCAAAGAAAAAACAAATAACATAAAAAAAAATTTACAACTTTACCCAAGGATTTGTAGGGTTGAGAAAGACGAACTCGGACTGCAATTTAAGTCTAAAAACCGTTTTTAAATCCATGAAACACCTCGAGCAAGTTCATGCGACTTGTTCGTTATATTTTTTTATTTTAATACTTAAAAACAAAACACCAGATGCTATCTGCACATGAGCGGTTAAAAAATAAGCCTTAAGGTATTTTCTTTTTTTTTTTGGAAATTTTCGTTTTAAAGGTGGAAAAACTTTGACAACTATGGCACGTGCGGCTGAGGTAGGTAAAGGCGAGAATTCAAAGTTACCTACAAGATTCGTTAAGAAATTAAAAAAAAAAAAAAGCAGTCAACAGCCTGTGGCTCAATTGTCCACATTACACAAATATAGGTTAGCATATGGAGTGTTATCCTTTTTTTGTGATTATATATTTTAAATAAAGATTGCTCTGCTTTAAAATGAAAACAATAAAAATGACGAGCGTATTCTATTTTCATTGTTAAAATTGTAAAAAGGTTTAGAAATTGGTACCTCATAGATTCTTTTTTCGGCTCTTGAACTGTTTTTTCTTTATCTTCATTTCCTCTTAAATTTCTCCAGATCCCTTGAATTTAAACAGTATTTAAGAACACACATCATCATTTTCTTTTCATCCAAAGCGACAAAAGTCGTAACCAAACTAACTCAATTAGTCAAAAGGTAGGTAGAGGTAGCCTAACTCACCTAACTTATACCAAACCAAACCACGATGATGACACAGAGAGCTACATTTTGTTCAACTTCTTACTCGTTTTTTCTTTTATTTTTTTTTTCTTTGTTTTATAGGAAAAATGTAACTGCTCTTTCTGGAGACAAGTTAAGGTTCAAAAGTCAACCAACCCCGCAGTAGTCGGTATGCCACCATACCGTAGCCAGCTTAACCAATCTCATTTAGATTAGGCTACAATAAACACATAGCCAAAGTCCACACCTGATGATGGCTCAGGAGTTTTTGTCGTGTCGTGTCGTAGGGCTAAAGGGCTGAAAGGAAAGAAAGATACGTTCACACTACTCGTTGCTGCTTGACTCGCGTCTAAGGTTGCAATTAGCTTCGTTTATGATTTGCATTTTAAATTAAGTGCGCACACTGCCGGAAGTAAGCGTCCATTAAAGAAGGGCGCTTCAGTTTCCGGCGGTTGTTGCTGCTCTTCCATATTCCATATATCTATCTAAACACACACATATACATCTCTCCACCACCACCGAACCGAGAGTTCCGACTTTATACGCGATGGTTCTATTTGGTATGGCTGTCCCTAAAAAAAAAGTTTCTTTGTGGTTCGTGTTTTGTTTGTCAAGTTGGTCGATCTTCATCTTTTTTTTTTTTTTGCCTGTGTGTTTTGTGTCCTTTTTTTTGCGTTCTGACTCCTCTATCCTTTTGTTCTTTGCTTCATTCCTCTTTTGTCACCTCTGTCACGTAGCAAAGGGCAGTGAGCTTCAAGTCGTTTTTTTTTAGCTTCATACCTATATTTTTTTTTTTTTATTTCTTCACTGCCACCGAGCGCGCCGTGTTGAAAGTCATTAATTTTGGTTTTGAGAAGAGGCTCTAATGAGTTTTAAGGACGTGCTGCATGAAACTTGTATAATATATCTACCTCTTATACCAACTATAGGTGTGTTTGTATGTGTGTGTTAGGATAGGGAAGGTTTTGTGTGCCGGAAGTCAGTCATTACCGCTTGTTGGAACAGTGGAAGCTATATGCTCAACAGACACACAAACACATACAATATAGAAGCTAAAGCCAAAACTCTACAGGAAGCTACCGGTTGAATAGTGTTGTTTGCGGAGAGGTTTTTCTACCTTCTAATTAGATGTCATTGAAGTCATTACAATAGGCGAGAGAAAGTCAAAGAGGCTACGTTCCTATATAATATACCTACTTTATTACCGGTAACTTGGCTCGGGTGCAACAGTTTTACAAAAAGCAGCAATTGAAAAGAGACTAACTCTTGTGAATGGAGGATGTTGTAGGAGGTTGAGGAGTGTACTCTTAGTAGGTGTGGACCCTAATTTAGGGGACAATTGTTTTAGTTTATAATTGAGTGCCTATAATGGAGGGAGGGAGAAAGACAGCTTTTGCTTATTTTATTTTTATCCTTAAACCTCTGATAAAGGGTTTCTTAAAAAAACAGATCTATATTAAGATAAAGATTAAGAGATAGATGAAAGTTTATTAAAAGTCTAGAATTAGGTATGTACCTAAAAAAATAAGTTATGGTATGAGTTGAGGAATTTGGGTTAAAGGGAGCAAATAAAATGAAGACGTTTTATAAATTCTGAAAAATTAATCAATCCAAGGAGTATGGAAAAGCGGATACTTTTGTGAAAAAACCTTGAAATTTCATACATACAACTTCACTGCTATGTCCCGAGCATGTCCCGAGTATGTGCCGAGCATGTCCCGAAGATGTCCCGAACATGTCCCGAAAATGTCCCGAAGATGTCTCGAGCATGTCCCGAAGATGTCCCGAAAATGTGCCGAAGATGACCCGAAAATGTCCCGAGCATGTCCCGAGCATGTCCCGAAGATGTCTTGAAGATGTCCTGAGCTTGTTCCCAAGCTGTCCCGGCATGTCCCGAGCATGTCCCGAAGATGTCCCCAGCATGTCCCGAAGATGTCCCGAAGATGTCCCGAAGGTGTCCCGAAGATGTCCCGAAGATGTCCCGAAGATGTCCCGAAGATGTCCCGAAGATGTCCCGAAGATGTCAATAAGATGTCCCGAAGATGTCGCGAAGATGTCCCGAAGATGTCCCGAAGATGTCCCGAAGGTGTCCCGAAGATGTCCCGAAGATGTCCCGAAGATGTCCCGAGCATGTCCCCAAGATGTCCCGAAGATGTCCCGAAGATGTCCCGAAGGTGTCCCGAATATGTCCCGAAGATGTCCCGAAGATGTCCCGAGCATGTCCCGAAGATGTCCCGAGCATGTCCCGAAGATGTCCCGAAGATGTCCCGAAGATGTCCCGAAGATGTCCCGAAGGTGTCCCGAAGATGTCCCGAAGATGTCCCGAGCATGTCCCGAAGATGTCCCGAGCATGTCCCGAAGATGTCCCGAAGATGTCCCGAGCATGTCCCCAAGATGTCCCGAAGATGTCCCGAGCATGTCCCGAAGATGTCCCGAAGATGTCACGAAGATGTCCCGAAGATGTCCCGAAGATGTCCCGAAGATGTCCCGAAGGTGTCCCGAAGATGTCCCGAAGATGTCCCGAAGATGTCCCGAAGATGTCCCGAAGATGTCCCGAAGATGTCCCGAAGATGTCAATAAGATGTCCCGAAGATGTCGCGAAGATGTCCCGAAGATGTCCCGAAGATGTCCCGAAGGTGTCCCGAAGATGTCCCGAAGATGTCCCGAAGATGTCCCGAGCATGTCCCCAAGATGTCCCGAAGATGTCCCGAGCATGTCCCGAAGATGTCCCGAAGATGTCCCGAAGATGTCCCGAAGATGTCCCGAAGATGTCACGAAGATGTCCCGAAGATGTCCCGAAGATGTCCCGAAGGTGTCCCGAAAATGTCCCGAAGTTGTCCCGAAGATGTCCCAAAGATGTCCCGAAGATGTCCCGAAGATGTCCCTAAGATGTCCCGAAGATGTCGCGAAGATGTCCCGAAGATGTCCCGAAGATGTCCCGACGGTGTCCCGAAGATGTCCCGAAGATGTCCCGAAGATGTCCCGAAGATGTCCCGAAGATGTCCCTAAGATGTCCCGAAGATGTCGCGAAGATGTAGCGAAGATGTCCCGAAGATGTCCCGAAGATGTCCCGAAGATGTCCCGAGCATGTCCCGAAAATGTCTCGAAGATGTCCCGAAGATGTCCCGAAGATGTCCCGAAGATGTCCCGAGCATGTCCCGAAGATGTCCCGAGCATGTCCCGAAGATGTCTCATAGATGTCTCGAAGATGTCCCGAAGATGTCCCGAAGATGTCCCGAAGATGTCCCGAAGATGTCCCGAAGATGTCCCGAGCATGTCCCGAAAATGTCTCGAAGATGTCCCGAAGATGTCCCGAAGATGTCCCGAAGATGTCCCGAGCATGTCCCGAAGATGTCCCGAGCATGTCCCGAAGATGTCTCATAGATGTCTCGAAGATGTCCCGAAGATGTCCCGAAGATGTCCCGAACATGTCCCGAACATGTCCCGAAGATGTCCCGAAGATGTCACGAAGATGTCCCGAAGATGTCGCGAAGATGTCCCGAAGATGTCCCGAAGATGTCCCGAAGGTGTCCCGAAGATGTCCCGAGCATGTCCAAAAGCTGTCCCGAGCATGTCCCAAGCATGTCCCGAAGGTGTCCCGAAGATGTCCCGAACATGTCCCGAAGATGTCCCGAAGGTGTAACGAAGATGTCCCGAACATGTCACGAAGATGTCCTGAAGATGTCCCGAAGATGTCGCGAAGATGTCCCGAAGATGTACCGAAGATGTCCCGAGCATGTCCCGAGCATGTCCCGAAGATGTCCCGAAGATGTCCCGAAGATGTCCCGAAGATGTCCCGAAGATGTCCCGAAGATGTCCCGAAGATGTCCCGAAGATGTCGCGAAGATGTCCCGAAGATGTACCGAAGATGTCCCGAGCATGTCCCGAGCATGTCCCGAAGATGTCCCGAAGATGTCCCGAAGATGTCCCGAAGATGTCCCGAAGATGTCCCGAAGATGTCCTGAAGATGTCATGAGCATGTCCCGAAGATGTCCCGAAGATGTCCCGAAGGTGTCCCGAATATGTCCCGAAGATGTCCCGAAGATGTCCCGAGCATGTCCCGAAGATGTCCCGAGCATGTCCCGAAGATGTCCCGAAGATGTCCCGAAGATGTCCCGAAGATGTCCCGAAGGTGTCCCGAAGATGTCCCGAAGATGTCCCGAGCATGTCCCGAAGATGTCCCGAGCATGTCCCGAAGATGTCCCGAAGATGTCCCGAGCATGTCCCGAAGATGTCACGAAGATGTCCCGAAGATGTCCCGAAGATGTCCCGAAGATGTCCCGAAGGTGTCCCGAAGATGTCCCGAAGATGTCCCGAAGATGTCCCGAAGATGTCCCGAAGATGTCCCGAAGATGTCCCGAAGATGTCCCGAAGATGTCCCGAAGATGTCAATAAGATGTCCCGAAGATGTCGCGAAGATGTCCCGAAGATGTCCCGAAGATGTCCCGAAGGTGTCCCGAAGATGTCCCGAAGATGTCCCGAAGATGTCCCGAGCATGTCCCCAAGATGTCCCGAAGATGTCCCGAGCATGTCCCGAAGATGTCCCGAAGATGTCCCGAAGATGTCCCGAAGATGTCCCGAAGATGTCACGAAGATGTCCCGAAGATGTCCCGAAGATGTCCCGAAGATGTCCCGAAGGTGTCCCGAAAATGTCCCGAAGTTGTCCCGAAGATGTCCCAAAGATGTCCCGAAGATGTCCCGAAGATGTCCCTAAGATGTCCCGAAGATGTCGCGAAGATGTCCCGAAGATGTCCCGAAGATGTCCGACGGTGTCCCGAAGATGTCCCGAAGATGTCCCGAAGATGTCCCGAAGATGTCCCGAAGATGTCCCTAAGATGTCCCGAAGATGTCGCGAAGATGTAGCGAAGATGTCCCGAAGATGTCCCGAAGATGTCCCGAAGATGTCCCGAGCATGTCCCGAAAATGTCTCGAAGATGTCCCGAAGATGTCCCGAAGATGTCCCGAAGATGTCCCGAGCATGTCCCGAAGATGTCCCGAGCATGTCCCGAAGATGTCTCATAGATGTCTCGAAGATGTCCCGAAGATGTCCCGAAGATGTCCCGAAGATGTCCCGAAGATGTCCCGAAGATGTCCCGAGCATGTCCCGAAAATGTCTCGAAGATGTCCCGAAGATGTCCCGAAGATGTCCCGAAGATGTCCCGAGCATGTCCCGAAGATGTCCCGAGCATGTCCCGAAGATGTCTCATAGATGTCTCGAAGATGTCCCGAAGATGTCCCGAAGATGTCCCGAACATGTCCCGAACATGTCCCGAAGATGTCCCGAAGATGTCACGAAGATGTCCCGAAGATGTCGCGAAGATGTCCCGAAGATGTCCCGAAGATGTCCCGAAGGTGTCCCGAAGATGTCCCGAGCATGTCCAAAAGCTGTCCCGAGCATGTCCCAAGCATGTCCCGAAGGTGTCCCGAAGATGTCCCGAACATGTCCCGAAGATGTCCCGAAGGTGTAACGAAGATGTCCCGAAGATGTCCTGAAGATGTCCCGAAGATGTCCCGAAGATGTCGCGAAGATGTCCCGAAGATGTACCGAAGATGTCCCGAGCATGTCCCGAGCATGTCCCGAAGATGTCCCGAAGATGTCCCGAAGATGTCCCGAAGATGTCCCGAAGATGTCCCGAAGATGTCCTGAAGATGTCATGAGCATGTCCCGAAGATGTCCCGAGCATGTCCCGAAGATGTCCCGAAGATGTCCCGAAGATGTCCCGAAGATGTCCCGAGCATGTCCCGAGCATGTCCCGAAGATGTCCCGAAGATGTCCCGAAGATGTCCCGAAGATGTCCCGAAGATGTCCTGAAGATGTCATGAGCATGTCCCGAAGATGTCCCGAAGATGTCCCGAAGATGTCCCGAAGATGTCCCGAAGATGTCCCGCGCATGTCCCGAGCATGTCCCGAAGATGTCCCGAAGATGTCCCGAAGATGTCCCGAACATGTCACGAAGATGTCCTGAAGATGTCCCGAAGATGTCCCGAAGATGTCCCGAAGATGTCCCGAAGATGTCCCGAAGATGTCCCGAAGCTGTCCCGAAGATGTCCCGAAGATGTCCCGAACATGTCACGAAGATGTCCTGAAGATGTCCCGAAGATGTCTCATAGATGTCTCGAAGATGTCCCGAAGATGTCCCGAAGATGTCCCGAAGATGTCCCGAAGATGTCCCGAAGATGTCCCGAGCATGTCCCGAAAATGTCTCGAAGATGTCCCGAAGATGTCCCGAAGATGTCCCGAAGATGTCCCGAAGATGTCCCGAACATGTCACGAAGATGTCCTGAAGATGTCCCGAAGATGTCCCGAAGATGTCCCGAAGATGTCCCGAAGATGTCCCGAAGATGTCCCGAAGCTGTCCCGAAGATGTCCCGAAGATGTCCCGAAGATGTCCCGAAGATGTCCCGAAGATGTCCCGAAGATGTCCCGAAGATGTCCCGAAGATGTCCCGAATATGTCCCTAAGATGTCCCGAAGATGTCGCGAAGGTGTCCCGAAGATGTCCCGAAGATGTCCCGAAGATGTCCCGAGCATGTCCCGAAGATGTCTCGAAGATGTCCCGAACATGTCCCGAAGATGTCCCGAACATGCCCCGAAGATGTCCCGAGCATGTCCCGAAGATGTCCCGAAGATGTCCCGAAGATGTCCCGAAGATGTCCCGAAGATGTCCCGAAGATGTCCCGAAGATGTCCCGAATATGTCCCTAAGATGTCCCGAAGATGTCGCGAAGATGTCCCGAAGATGTCTCGAAGATGTCCCGAAGATGTCCCGAGCATGTCCCGAAGATGTCCCGAAAATGTCCCGAAGATGTCCCGAAGATGTCCCGAAGATGTCCCGAAGATGTCGCGAAGATGTCCCGAAGATGTCCCGAAGATGTCCCGAGCATGTCCCGAAGATGTCTCGAAGATGTCCCGAAGATGTCCCGAGAATGTCCCGAAGATTTCCCGAAGATGTCCCGAAGATGTCCCGAAGATGTCCCAAAGATGTCCCGAAGATGTCCCGAAGATGTCCCGAAGATGTCTCGAAGATGTCCCGAAGATGTCCCGAAGATGTCCCGAAGATGTCCCAAAGATGTCCCGAACATGTCCCGAAGATGTCCCGAAGATGTCCCGAAGATGTCCCGAGCATGTCCCGAAGATGTCCCGAAGATGTCCCGAGCATGTCCCGAAGATGTCTCGAAGATTTCCCGAAGATGTCCCGAAGATGTCCCGAGCATGTCCCGAGCATGTCCCGAAGATGTCCCGAAGATGTCCCGAAGATGTCCCGAAGATGTCCCGAAGATGTCCTGAAGATGTCATGAGCATGTCCCGAAGATGTCCCGAGCATGTCCCGAAGATGTCTCGAAGATGTCCCGAAGATGTCCCGAAGATGTCCTGAAGATGTACCGAAGATGTCCCAAAGATGTCCCGAAGATGTCCCGAAGATGTCCCGAAGATGTCGCGAAGATGTCCCGAAGATGTCCCGAGCATGTCCCAAAGATGTCCCGAACATGTCCCGAAGATGTCCCGAAGATGTCCCGAAGATGTCCCGAAGATGTCCCGAAGATGTCCCGAGCATGTCCCGAAGATGTCCCGAAGATGTCCCGAGCATGTCCCGAAGATGTCTCGAAGATGTCCCGAAGATGTCCCGAAGATGTCTCGAAGATGTCCCGAGCATTTCCCGAAGATGTCCCGAAGATGTCGCGAAGATGTCGCGAAGCTGTCCCGAAGATGTCCCGAAGATGTCCCGGAAATGTCCCGAGCATGTCCCGAAGATGTCCCGAAGATGTCCCGAAGATGTCCCGAAGATGTCCCGAAGATGTCCCGAAGATGTCCCGAAGATGTCCCGAAAATGTCCCGAAGATGTCCCGAAGATGTCCCGAAGATGTCCCGAAGATGTCCCGAAGATGTCCCGAAGATGTCCCGAAGATGTCCCGAAGATGTCCCGAAGATGTCCCGAAGATGTCCCGAGCATGTCCCGAGCATGTCCAGAACATGTCCCGAAGATGTCCCGAAGATGTCCCGAAGATTTCCCGAAGATTTCCCGAGCATGTCCCGAAGATGTCCCGAAGATGTCCCGAAGATGTCCCGAAGATGTCCCGAGCATGTCCCGAAGAGTTCCCGAAGATGTCCCGAGCATGTCCCGAAGGTGTCCCGAAGATGTCCCGAACATGTCCCGAAGATATCCCGAAGATGTCCCGAGCATGTCCCGAGCATGTCTAGAAAGTGTCCCGAAGATGTCAAGAAGATGTCCCGAAGATGTCCCGAGCATGTCTCGAAGATGTCCCGAAGATGTCCCGAAGATGTCCCGAAGATGTCCCGAAGATATCCCGAAGATGTCCCGAACATGTCCCGAAGATGTCCCGAGCATGTCTCGAAGATGTCCCGAAGATGTCCCGAAGATGTCCCGAAGATGTCCCGAACATGTCCCGAACATGTCCCGAACATGTCCCGAACATGTCCCGAAGATGTCCCAAAGATGTCCCGAAGATGTCCCGAAGATGTCCCGAAGATGTCCCGAAGATGTCCCGAAGATGTCCCGAAGATGTCCCGAAGATGTCACGAAGATGTCCCGAAGATGTCCCGAAGATGTCTCGAAGATGTCCCGAAGATGTCCCGAAGATGTCCCGAAGATGTCCCGAAGATGTCCCGAGCATGTCCCGAACATGTCCCAAAGATGTCCAGAAGATTTCCCGAAGATGTCCCGAAGGTGTCCCGAAGATGTCCCGAAGAAGTCTCTAAGATGTCCCGAAGATGTCCCGAAGATGTCCCGAAGATGTCCCGAAGATGTCCCGAAGATGTCGCGAAGATGTCGCAAAGATGTCCCGAAGATGTCCCGAAGATGTCCCGAAGATGTCCCGAAGATGTCGTGAAGATGTCCCGTAGATGTCCCGAAGATGTCCCGAAGATGTCCCGAAGATGTCCTGAAGATGTCCCGAAGATGTCCCGAAGATGCCCCTTAGATGTCCCGAAGATGTCGCGAAGATGTCCCGAAGATGTCCCGAAGATGTCCCGAAGATGTCCCGAAGATGTCCTGAAGATGTCCCGAAGATGTCCCGAAGATGTCCCGAAGATGTCGCGAAGATGTCCCGAAATTGTCCCGAAGATGTCCCGAAGATGTCCCGAAGATGTCCCGAAGATGTCGTGAAGATGTCCCGAAGATGTCCCGAAGATGTCCCGAGCATGTCCCGAAGATGTCCCAAAGATGTCCCGAACATGTCCCGAAGATGTCCCGAAGATGTCCCGAAGATGTCCCGAAGATGTCGCGAAGATGTCCCGAAGATGTCCCGAAGATGTCCCGAGCATGTCCCGAAAATGTCTCGAAGATGTCCCGAAGATGTCCCGAGAATGTCCCGAAGATTTCCCGAAGATGTCCCGAAGATGTCCCGAAGATGTCCCAAAGATGTCCCGAAGATGTCCCGAAGATGTCCCGAAGATGTCTCGAAGATGTCCCGAAGATGTCCCGAAGATGTCCCGAAGATGTCCCAAAGATGTCCCGAACATGTCCCGAAGATGTCCCGAAGATGTCCCGAAGATGTCCCGAGCATGTCCCGAAGATGTCCCGAAGATGTCCCGAGCATGTCCCGAAGATGTCTCGAAGATTTCCCGAAGATGTCCCGAAGATGTCCCGAGCATGTCCCGAGCATGTCCCGAAGATGTCCCGAAGATGTCCCGAAGATGTCCCGAAGATGTCCCGAAGATGTCCTGAAGATGTCATGAGCATGTCCCGAAGATGTCCCGAGCATGTCCCGAAGATGTCTCGAAGATGTCCCGAAGATGTCCCGAAGATGTCCTGAAGATGTACCGAAGATGTCCCAAAGATGTCCCGAAGATGTCCCGAAGATGTCCCGAAGATGTCTCGAAGATGTCCCGAAGATGTCCCGAAGATGTCCCGAAGATGTCCCAAAGATGTCCCGAACATGTCCCGAAGATGTCCCGAAGATGTCCCGAAGATGTCCCGAAGATGTCCCGAAGATGTCCCGAGCATGTCCCGAAGATGTCCCGAAGATGTCCCGAGCATGTCCCGAAGATGTCTCGAAGATGTCCCGAAGATGTCCCGAAAATGTCTCGAAGATGTCCCGAGCATTTCCCGAAGATGTCCCGAAGATGTCGCGAAAATGTCGCGAAGATGTCCCGAAGATGTCCCGAAGATGTCCCGGAAATGTCCCGAGCATGTCCCGAAGATGTCCCGAAGATGTCCCGAAGATGTCCCGAAGATGTCCCGAAGATGTCCCGAAGATGTCCCGAAAATGTCCCGAAGATGTCCCGAAGATGTCCCGAAGATGTCGTGAAGATGTCCCGAAGATGTCCCGAAGATGTCCCGAAGATGTCCCGAAGATGTCCCGAAGATGTCCCGAGCATGTCCCGAGCATGTCCAGAACATGTCCCGAAGATGTCCCGAAGATGTCCCGAAGATTTCCCGAAGATTTCCCGAGCATGTCCCGAAGATGTCCCGAAGATGTCCCGAAGATGTCCCGAAGATGTCCCGAGCATGTCCCGAAGAGTTCCCGAAGATGTCCCGAGCATGTCCCGAAGGTGTCCCGAAGATGTCCCGAGCATGTCCCGAGCATGTCTAGAAAGTGTCCCGAAGATGTCAAGAAGATGTCCCGAAGATGTCCCGAGCATGTCTCGAAGATGTCCCGAAGATGTCCCGAAGATGTCCCGAAGATGTCCCGAAGATATCCCGAAGATGTCCCGAACATGTCCCGAAGATGTCCCGAGCATGTCTCGAAGATGTCCCGAAGATGTCCCGAAGATGTCCCGAACATGTCCCGAACATGTCCCGAACATGTCCCGAACATGTCCCGAACATGTCCCGAACATGTCCCGAAGATGTCCCAAAGATGTCCCGAAGATGTCCCGAAGATGTCCCGAAGATGTCCCGAAGATGTCCCGAAGCTGTCCCGAAGATGTCCCGAAGATGTCACGAAGATGTCCCGAAGATGTCCCGAAGATGTCTCGAAGATGTCCCGAAGATGTCCCGAAGATGTCCCGAAGATGTCCCGAAGATGTCAAGAGCATGTCCCGAACATGTCCCAAAGATGTCCAGAAGATTTCCCGAAGATGTCCCGAAGGTGTCCCGAAGATGTCCCGAAGAAGTCTCTAAGATGTCCCGAAGATGTCCCGAAGATGTCCCGAAGATGTCCCGAAGATGTCCCGAAGATGTCCCGAAGATGTCCCGAAGATGACCCGAGCATGTCCCGAAGATGTCTCGAAGATGTCCCGAAGATGTCCCGAAGATGTACCGAAGATGTCCCGAAGATGTCCCGAAGATGTCCCGAGCATGTCCCGAAGATGTCCCGAAGATGCCCCTTAGATGTCCCGAAGATGTCGCGAAGATGTCAAGAGCATGTCCCGAACATGTCCCAAAGATGTCCAGAAGATTTCCCGAAGATGTCCCGAAGGTGTCCCGAAGATGTCCCGAAGAAGTCTCTAAGATGTCCCGAAGATGTCCCGAAGATGTCCCGAAGATGTCCCGAAGATGACCCGAGCATGTCCCGAAGATGTCTCGAAGATGTCCCGAAGATGTCCCGAAGATGTCCCGAAGATGTCCCGAAGATGTCCCGAAGATGTCCCGAGCATGTCCCGAAGATGTCCCGAAGATGCCCCTTAGATGTCCCGAAGATGTCCCGAAGATGTCAAGAGCATGTCCCGAACATGTCCCAAAGATGTCCAGAAGATTTCCCGAAGATGTCCCGAAGGTGTCCCGAAGATGTCCCGAAGAAGTCTCTAAGATGTCCCGAAGATGTCCCGAAGATGTCCCGAAGATGTCCCGAAGATGTCCCGAAGATGTCCCGAAGATGTCCCGAAGATGACCCGAGCATGTCCCGAAGATGTCTCGAAGATGTCCCGAAGATGTCCCGAAGATGTCCCGAAGATGTCCCGAAGATGTCCCGAAGATGTCCCGAGCATGTCCCGAAGATGTCCCGAAGATGCCCCTTAGATGTCCCGAAGATGTCGCGAAGATGTCCCGAAGATGTCCCGAAGATGTCCCGAAGGTGTCCCGAAGATGTCCTGAAGATGTCCCGAAGATGTCCCGAAGATGTCCCGAAGATGTCGCGAAGATGTCCCGAAGATGTCCCGAAGATGTCCCGAAGATGTCCCGAAGATGTCGCGAAGATGTCCCGAAGATGTCCCGAAGATGTCCCGAGCATGTCCCGAAGATGTCCCGAAGATGCCCCTTAGATGTCCCGAAGATGTCGCGAAGATGTCCCGAAGGTGTCCCGAAGATGTCCCGAAGAAGTCTCTAAGATGTCCCGAAGATGTCATGAAGATGTCGCGAAGATGTCCCGAAGATGTCCCGAAGATGTCCCGAAGATGTCCCGAGCATGTCCCGAAGATGTCCCGAAGATGTCCCGAAAATGTCCCGAAGATGTCCCGAAGATGTCCCGAAGATGTCCCGAAGATGTCCCGAGCATGTCCCGAAGATGTCCCGAAGATGTCCCGAGCATGTCCCGAAGATGTCTCGAAGATGTCCCGAAGATGTCCCGAAGATGTCTCGAAGATGTCCCGAGCATTTCCCGAAGATGTCCCGAAGATGTCGCGAAGATGTCGCGAAGATGTCCCGAAGATGTCCCGAAGATGTCCCGAAGATGTCACGAAGATGTCCCGAAGATGTCCCGAAGATGTCCCGAGCATGTCCCGAAGATGTCCCGAATATGCCCCTTAGATGTCCCGAAGATGTCGCGAAGATGTCCCGAAGATGTCCCGAAGATGTCCCGAAGATGTCCCGAAGATGTCCTGAAGATGTCCCGAAGATGTCCCGAAGATGTCCCGAAGATGTCGCGAAGATGTCCCGAAGATGTCCCGAAGATGTCCCGAAGATGTCCCGAAGATGTCCCGAAGATGTCCCGAACATGTCCCGAAGATGTCCCGAAGATGTCCCGAGCATGTCCCGAACATGTCCCAAAGATGTCCAGAAGATTTCCCGAAGATGTCCCGAAGGTGTCCTGAAGATGTCCCGAAGAAGTCTCTAAGATGTCCCGAAGATGTCCCGAAGATGTCCCGAAGATGTCCCGAAGATATCCCGAGCATGTCCCGAAGATGTCCCGAGCATGTTCCGAGCATGTCCCGAGCATGTCTGAAGCATGTCTAGAAAGTGTCCCGAAGATGTCCCGAAGATGTCCCCAGCATGTCCCGAAGATGTCTCGAAGATGTCCCGAAGATGTCCCGAAGATGTCCCGAAGATGTCCCGAAGATGTCCCGAAGATGTCCCTAAGATGCCCCTTAGATGTTGCGAAGATGTCCTGAAGATGTCCCGAAGATGTCCCGAAGATGTCCCGAAGATGTCCCGAAGATGTCCCGAAGATGTCCCGAAGATGTCCCGAAGATGTCCCGAAGATGTCCCGAAGATGTCCCGAAGATGTCCCGAAGATGTCCCGAAGATGTCTCGAAGATGTCCCGAAGATGTCCCGAAGATGTCCCGAAGATGTCCTGAAGATGTCCCGAAGATGTCCCGAAGATGTCCCGAAGATGTCGCGAAGATGTCCCGAAGATGTCCCGAAGATGTCCCGAAGATGTCCCGAAGATGTCCCGAAGATGTCGCGAAGATGTCCCGAAGATGTCCCGAAGATGTCCCGAGCATGTCCCGAAGATGTCCCGAAGATGCCCATTAGATGTCCCGAAGGTGTCGCGAAGATGTCCCGAAGATGTCCCGAAGATGTCCCGAAGATGTCCCGAAGATGTCCCGAAGATGTCCCAAACATGTCCCGAAGATGTCCCGAGCATGTCCCGAAGATGTCCCGAAGATGTCCCGAAGATGTCCCGAAGATGTCCCGAAGATGTCCCGAAGATGTCCCGAGCATGTCCCGAAGATGTCCCGAAGATGTCCCGAAGATGTCCCGAAGATGTCCCGAAGATGTCCCGAAGATGTCCCGAAGATGTCCCGAGCATGTCCCGAAGATGTCTCGAAGATGTCCCGAAGATGTCCCGAAGATGTCCCGAAGATGTCGCGAATATGTCCCGAAGATGTCCCGAAGATGTCCCGAAGATGTCCCGAGCATGTCCCGAAGATGTCCCGAAGATGTCGCGAAGATGTCCCGAAGATGTCCCGAAGATGTCCCGAACATGTCCCGAAGATGTCAAGAAGATGTCCCGAGCATGTCCCGAAGATGTCCCGAAGATGCCCCTTAGATGTCCCGAAGATGTCTCGAAGATGTCCCGAAGATGTCCCGAACATGTCCCGAAGATGTCCCGAAGATGTCCCGAAGATGTCCCGAAGATGTCCCGAGCATGTCCCAAACATGTCCCGAAGATGTCCCGAGCATGTCCCGAAGATGTCCCGAAGATGTCCCGAAGATGTCCCGAAGATGTCCCGAAGATGTCCCGAAGATGTCCCGAAGATGTAACGAGCATGTCCCGAAGATGTCCCGAAGATGTCCCGAAGATGTCCCGAAGATGTCCCGAAGATGTCCCGAAGATGTCCCGAAGATGTCCCGAGCATGTATCGAAGATGTCCCGAAGATGCCCCTTAGATGTCCCGAAGATGTCCCGAAGATGTCCCGAAGATGTCCCGAAGATGTCCCGAAGATGTCCCAAACATGTCCCGAAGATGTCCCGAGCATGTCCCGAAGATGTCCCGAAGATGCCCCTTAGATGTTCCGAAGATGTCCCGAAGATGTCCCGAAGATGTCCCGAGCATGTCCCGAAGATGTCCCGAAGATGTCCCGAAGATGTCCCGAAGATGTCCCGAAGATGTCCCGAAGATGTCTCGAAGATGTCCCGAAGATGTCCTGAAGATGTCCCGAAGATGTCCCGAAGATGTCCCGAAGATGTCCCGAAGATGTCCCGAAGATGTCCCGAGCATGTCCCGAAGATGTCCCGAAGATGTCCCGAAGATGTCCCGAAGATGTCCCGAAGATGTCCCGAAGATGTCTCGAAGATGTCCCGAAGATGTCCCGAAGATGTCCCGAAGATGTCCCGAAGATGTCCCGAGCATGTCCCGAAGATGTCCCGAAGATGTCCCGAAGATGTCCCTTAGATGTCCCGAAGATGTCCCGAAGATGCCCCTTAGATGTCCCGATGATGTCCCGAAGATGTCCCGAAGATATCCCGAGCATGTCCCGAAGATGTCGCGAAGATGTCCCGAAGATGTCCCGAAGATGTCCCGAGCATGTCCCGAAGATGTTCGAAGATGTCCCGAAGATGTCCCGAAGATGTCCCGAAGATGTCCCGAAGATGTCCCGAAGAAGCATCTCCCGAAGATGTCCCGAAGATGTCTCGAAGATGTCCCGAAGATTTCCCGAAGATGTCCCGAAGATGTCCCGAAGATGTCCCGAACATGTCCCGAACATGTCCCGAAGATGTCCCGAAGATGTCCCGAGCATGTCCCGAAGATGTCCCGAGCATGTCCCGAAGATGTCCCGAAGATGTCCCGAAGATGTCCCGAACATGTCCCGAAGATGTCCCGAAGATGTCTCGAAGATGTCCCGAAGATGTCCCGAAGATGTCCTCAGCATGTCCCGAAGATGTCCCGAAGATGTCCCGAAGATTTCCCGAAGATGTCCCGAAGGTGCCCCGAAGATGTCCCCAGCATGTCCCGACGATGTCTCGAAGATGTCCCGAAGATGTCCCGAAGAAGCATCTCCCGAAGATGTCCCGAAGATGTCCCGAGCATGTCCCGAAGATGTCTCGAAGATGTCCCGAGCATGTCCCGAAGATGTCCCGAAGATGTCACGAAGATGTCCCGAAGATGTCCTGAAGATGTCCCGAAGATGTCCCGAAGATGTCCCGAAGATGTCCCGAAGATGTCTCGAAGATGTCCCGAAGATGTCCCGAAGATGTCCCGAAGATGTCCTGAAGATGTCCCGAAGATGTCCCGAAGATGTCCCGAAGATGTCCCGAAGATGTCCCGAGCATGTCCCGAAGATGTCCCGAAGATGTCCCGAAGATGTCCCGAAGATGTCCCGAAGATGTCTCGAAGATGTCCCGAAGATGTCCCGAAGATGTCCTGAAGATGTCCCGAAGATGTCCCGAAGATGTCCCGAAGATGTCCCGAAGATGTCCCGAAGATGTCCCGAAGATGTCCCGAAGATGTCCCGAGCATGTCCCGAAGATGTCCCGAAGATGTCCCGAAGATGTCCCGAAGATGTCCCGAAGATGTCCCGAAGATGTCCCGAGCATGTCCCGAAGATGTCCCGAAGATGCCCCTTAGATGTCCCGAAGATGTCCCGAAGATGCCCCTTAGATGTCCCGAAGATGTCCCGAAGATGTCCCGAAGATGTCCCGAAGATGTCCCGAGCATGTCCCGAAGATGTCACGAAGATGTCCCGAAGATGTCCCGAAGATGTCCCGAGCATGTCCCGAAGATGTCTCGAAGATGTCCCGAAGATGTCCCGAAGATGTCCCGAAGATGTCCCGAAGATGTCCCAAAGATGTCCCGAGCATGTCCCGAAGATGTCCCGAAGATGTCTCGAAGATGTCCCGAAGATGTCCCGAAGATGTCCCGAAGATGTCCCGAAGATGTCCCGAAGATGTCTCGAAGATGTCCCGAAGATGTCCCGAAGATGTCCTCAGCATGTCCCGAAGATGTCCCGAAGATGTCATGAAGATTTCCCGAAGATGTCCCGAACATGTCCCGAACATGTCCCGAAGATGTCCCGAAGATGTCTCGAAGATGTCCCGAAGATGTCCTCAGCATGTCCCGAAGATGTCCCGAAGATGTCATGAAGATTTCCCGAAGATGTCCCGAAGGTGCCCCGAAGATGTCCCCAGCATGTCCCGACGATGTCTCGAAGATGTCCCGAAGATGTCCCGAAGATGTCCCGAAGAAGCATCTCCCGAAGATGTCCCGAAGATGTCCCGAGCATGTCCCGAAGATGTCTCGAAGATGTCCCGAGCATGTCCCGAAGATGTCCCGAAGATGTCACGAAGATTTCCCGAAGATGTCCCGAAGATGTCCCGAAGATGTCCCGAAGATGTCCCGAAGATGTCCCGAAGATCTCCCGAAGATGTCCCGAAGATGTCCCGAAGATGTCCCCAACATGTCCCGAAGATGTCCCGAAGATGTCTCGAAGATGTCCCGAAGATGTCCCGAAGATGTCCTCAGCATGTCCCGAAGATGTCCCGAACATGTCCCGAAGATGTCCCGAAGATGTCCCGAAGATGTCGCGAAGATGTCCCGAAGATGTCCCGAAGATGTCCCGAGCATGTCCCGAAGATGTCCCGAAGATGCCCCTTAGATGTCCCGAAGATGTCGCGAAGATGTCCCGAAGATGTCCCGAAGATGTCCCGAAGATGTCCCAAACATGTCCCGAAGATGTCCCGAGCATGTCCCGAAGATGTCCCGAAGATGCCCCTTAGATGTCCCGAAGATGTCCCGAAGATTTCCCGAAGATGTCCCGAGCATGTCCCGAAGATGTCCCGAAGATCTCCCGAAGATGTCCCGAAGATGTCTCGAAGATGTCCCGAAGATGTCCCGAGCATGTCGCGAAGATGTCCCGAAGATGTCCCGAAGATGTCCCGAAGATGTCCCGAGCATGTCCCGAAGATGTCCCGAAGATGTCCCGAAGATGTCCCGAAGATGTCCCGAAGATGTCCCTAAGATGTCCCGAACATGTCCCGAAGATGTCAGGAAGATGTCGCGAAGATGTCCCGAAGATGTCCCGAAGATTTCCCGAAGATGTCCCGAAGATGTCCCGAAGATGTCCCGAAGATGTCCCGAAGATGTCCCGAAGATGTCCCGAAGATGTCCCGAAGATGTCCCGAACATGTCCCGAACATGACCCGAAGATGTCTCGAAGATGTCCCGAAGATGTCCCGAAGATGTCCCGAAGATGTCCCGAAGATGTCCCGAGCATGTCCCGAAGATGTCCCGAAGATGTCCCGAAGATGTCCCGAAGATGTCCCGAAGATGTCCCTAAGATGTCCCGAACATGTCCCGAAGATGTCAGGAAGATGTCGCGAAGATGTCCCGAAGATGTCCCGAAGATTTCCCGAAGATGTCCCGAAGATGTCCCGAAGATGTCCCGAAGATGTCCCGAAGATGTCCCGAAGATGTCCCGAAGATGTCCCGAAGATGTCCCGAACATGTCCCGAACATGACCCGAAGATGTCTCGAAGATGTCCCGAAGATGTCCCGAAGATGTCCTCAGCTTGTCCCGAAGATGTCCCGAGCATGTCCCGAAGATGTCCCGAAGATGCCCCTTAGATGCCCCTTAGATGTCCCGAAGATGTCCCGAAGATGTCCCGAAGATGTCCCGAGCATGTCCCGAAGATGTCCCGAAGATCTCCCGAAGATGTCCCGAAGATGTCCCGAGCATGTCGCGAAGATGTCCCGAAGATGTCCCGAAGATGTCCCGAAGATGTCCCGAAGATGTCCCGAAGATGTCCCGAAGATGTCCCGAAGATGTCCCGAAGATGTCCCGAAGATGTCCCGAAGATGTCCCTAAGATGTCCCGAACATGTCCCGAAGATGTCAGGAAGATGTCGCGAAGATGTCCCGAAGATGTCCCGAAGATGTCCCGAAGATGTCCCGAAGATGTCCCGAAGATGTCCCGAAGATGTCCCGAAGATGTCCCGAAGATGTCCCGAAGATGTCCCGAACATGTCCCGAAGATGTCCCGAAGATGTCTCGAAGATGTCCCGAAGATGTCCCGAAGATGTCCTCAGCATGTCCCGAAGATGTCCCGAGCATGTCCCGAAGATGTCCCGAAGATGTCACGAAGATGTCCCGAAGATGTCCCGAAGATGTCCCGAAGATGCCCCGAAGGTGTCCCGAAGATGTCCCGAAGATGTCCCGAAGATGTCCCGAAGATGTCCCCAACATGTCCCGAAGATGTCCCGAAGATGTCTCGAAGATGTCCCGAAGATATCCCGAAGATGTCCTCAGCATGTCCCGAAGATGTCCCGAAGATGTCCCGAAGATGTCCCGAAGATGTCGCGAAGATGTCCCGAAGATGTCCCGAAGATGTCCCGAGCATGTCCCGAAGATGTCCCGAAGATGCCCCTTAGATGTCTTGAAGATGTCCCGAAGATGTCCCGAAGATGTCCTCAGCATGTCCCGAAGATGTCCCGAAGATGTCATGAAGATTTCCCGAAGATGTCCCGAACATGTCCCGAACATGTCCCGAAGATGTCCCGAAGATGTCTCGAAGATGTCCCGAAGATGTCCTCAGCATGTCCCGAAGATGTCCCGAAGATGTCATGAAGATTTCCCGAAGATGTCCCGAAGGTGCCCCGAAGATGTCCCCAGCATGTCCCGACGATGTCTCGAAGATGTCCCGAAGATGTCCCGAAGATGTCCCGAAGAAGCATCTCCCGAAGATGTCCCGAAGATGTCCCGAGCATGTCCCGAAGATGTCTCGAAGATGTCCCGAGCATGTCCCGAAGATGTCCCGAAGATGTCACGAAGATTTCCCGAAGATGTCCCGAAGATGTCCCGAAGATGTCCCGAAGATGTCCCGAAGATGTCCCGAAGATCTCCCGAAGATGTCCCGAAGATGTCCCGAAGATGTCCCCAACATGTCCCGAAGATGTCCCGAAGATGTCTCGAAGATGTCCCGAAGATGTCCCGAAGATGTCCTCAGCATGTCCCGAAGATGTCCCGAACATGTCCCGAAGATGTCCCGAAGATGTCCCGAAGATGTCGCGAAGATGTCCCGAAGATGTCCCGAAGATGTCCCGAGCATGTCCCGAAGATGTCCCGAAGATGCCCCTTAGATGTCCCGAAGATGTCGCGAAGATGTCCCGAAGATGTCCCGAAGATGTCCCGAAGATGTCCCAAACATGTCCCGAAGATGTCCCGAAGATGCCCCTTAGATGTCCCGAAGATGTCCCGAAGATTTCCCGAAGATGTCCCGAGCATGTCCCGAAGATGTCCCGAAGATCTCCCGAAGATGTCCCGAAGATGTCTCGAAGATGTCCCGAAGATGTCCCGAGCATGTCGCGAAGATGTCCCGAAGATGTCCCGAAGATGTCCCGAAGATGTCCCGAGCATGTCCCGAAGATGTCCCGAAGATGTCCCGAAGATGTCCCGAAGATGTCCCTAAGATGTCCCGAACATGTCCCGAAGATGTCAGGAAGATGTCGCGAAGATGTCCCGAAGATGTCCCGAAGATTTCCCGAAGATGTCCCGAAGATGTCGCGAAGATGTCCCGAAGATGTCCCGAAGATTTCCCGAAGATGTCCCGAAGATGTCCCGAAGATGTCCCGAAGATGTCCCGAAGATCTCCCGAAGATGTCCCGAAGATGTCCCGAAGATGTCCCCAACATGTCCCGAAGATGTCACGAAGATGTCCCGAAGATGTCCCGAAGATGTCCCGAAGATGTCCCGAAGGTGTCCCGAAGATGTCCCGAAGATGTCCCGAAGATGTCCCGAAGATGTCCTCAGCATGTCCCGACGATGTCTCGAAGATGTCCCGAGCTTGTCCCGAAGATGTCCCGAACATGTCCCGAAGATGTCCCGAGCATGTCCCGAAGATGTCCCGAAGATGTCCCGAAGATGTCCCGAAGATGTCCCGAAGTTGTCCCGAAGATGTCTCGAAGATGTCCCGAGCATGTCCCGAAGATGTCCCGAAGATGTCCCGAACATGTCCTGAAGATGTCCCGAAGATGTCCCGAAGATGTCCCGAAGATGTCCCGAAGATGTCTCGAAGATGTCCCGGGCATGTCCCGAAGATGTCCCGAAGATGTCCCGAACATTTCCCGAAGATGTCCCGAAGATGTCCTCAGCATGTCCCGAAGATGTCCCGAAGATGTCCCTAAGATGTCCCGAACATGTCCCGAACATGTCCCGAAGATGTCCCGAAGATGTCCCGAAGATGTCCCGAGCATGTCCCGAAGATGTCCCGAAGATGTCCCGAAGATGTCCTGTAGATGTCCCGAAGATGTCCCGAAGATGTCCCGAAGATGTCTCGAAGATGTCCCGAGCATGTCCCGAAGATGTCTCGAAGATGTCCCGAGTATGTCCCGAAGATGTCCCGAAGATGTCCCGAAGATGTCCCGAAGATGTCCCGAAGATGTCCCGAAGATGTCCCGAAGATGTCCCGAAGATGTCTCGAAGATGTCCCGAGCATGTCCCGAAGATGTCCCGAAGATGTCCCGAAGATGTCCCGAACATGTCCCGAAGATGTCCCGAAGATGTCCCGAAGATGTCCCGAAGATGTCCTCAGCATGTCCCGAAGATGTCCCTAAGATGTCCCGAACATGTCCCGAAGATGTCCCGAAGATGTCCCGAACATGTCCCGAAGATGTCCCGAACATGTCCCGAAGATGTCCCGAAGATGTCCCGAGCATGTCCCGAAGATGTCCCGAGCATGTCCCGAAGATGTCCCTAAGATGTCCCGAACATGTCCCGAAGATGTCCCGAAGATGTCCCGAACATGTCCCGAAGATGTCCCGAACATGTCCCGAAGATGTCCCGAAGATGTCCCGAAGATGTCCCGAAGATGTCCCGAACATGTCCCGAAGATGTCCCGAAGATGTCTCGAAGATGTCCCGAAGATGTCCCGAAGATGTCCCGAAGATGTCCCGAAGATGTCTCGAAGATGTCCCGAAGATATCCCGAGCATGTCCCGAAGATGTCCCTAAGATGTCCCGAACATGTCCCGAAGATGTCCCGAAGAAGCATCTCCCGAAGATGACCCGAAGATGTCACGAGCATGTCCCGACATGCTCGGGACATCTTCGGGACAGCTTCGGGACAGCTTCGGGACATCTTCGGGACATGCTTGGGACATCTTCGGGACATCTTCGGAACATCTTCGGGACATCTTTGGGACATGTGTGGTTCGTCTCACTCCTGCGGACTCGAAAGTCTCTTTTCTTTTCAAGTATTGAATTAACTTCTGTATATAACCCTTTTAGTCTTTTTTTCATTTTTTCTCATTTGAAACAATTTATGAGCTGTTCAAGTACTCATTTTATGTATCTTTGTCAAAAGTGCATCTCTTTTGTTCTTAAAATTTTTCGACATCAAGAACTTATCTAAACTTATACCATTGCAATTATTATTATGTCCATAACATTCGGCCATTATAACCAAACAGAAATCACCTTTTACCACAAAACCCGAACTCAATTTAGATTCGCCGTCGGCGATATGTATACCAATACACCATTGATACCCCAAACCTCACTTACTGATATGGCTACTGCATATGAGCTCTTGTTGGTCGTCCTCTGATATGGTCGGAGTAAAGGTAACTATTAGTTTTAACTGTTGCCAATAAAAACGAATTGTTGTTGTTGGTTTTTAGTTCACTGCTACTGATGTTGTGCTACAACTGCACCATATCGAGTTAAACCAATTCCAAAAATTATTACATCCCTCTCGGCTATATTGTTGGTTGTTAGTGAAATTACCTTATACCTATTCTCCCAAAGGACCAAAATGCAATTGTCCAACATCAAGTCGAAATAATAAAATTAAACATCCTTAAGACAGAATTATAATTATTGTAGAGTATCGTCATCGTTATCCTCATACACAGAAGCAGGACATTATAAACCTGATCATCAAAATAAAAATGAATTGAGTCGAGACGGGTGCTTCGCAGGACTATAAACTGGCCAATGGACATCAGATTCAATGTTGTATTATGTTGCAATCGAGAAATAGCCAAGGAAGAATATAACAAAACACACGTGGTATTTATGTTGTCCTGTTTTTATGAACAATATGACAGCTAATTCAGAGGTCCTTCACAAGAATTGAGAGTTGAATGTGCACAGAGCTCTCAGTCAAGGACTATATCGTATTTCTGATATACTGATGTTTATATTTTCCTGAATTTGATGTCACCACATAATGACGCAACAACGTAACACACACAAAATGTAACAACGTGCGAATAAAGAAATAATATCCTCGTGTAATGGTTTTTGGCGTCCTTGTGTTTTGTTTCTCTATACATTTATTGTAAGTCTGAGTGCTGCTGTGGGTAGGTATTAATTTTTTTTGTGTTGTGTGTGTTTTGAATGAAATGATGATGTCCTGATGACGACAGCTAGTCCTGAGTAAATGTGGCGCGAAGGCGAATGATGGTTGTTATTATTATGATGATGATGGTGATCGCACTCAATTGCCCCGTGTTACTTATAATATGGAGGTTTGGGTCGTGGGTGAGAGAGAAAAAAGACAAGGACTTGACTTAAAGTAGGGCAGTGGGGTGAAGGCAGGTCTTAACACTCGTTATACTCCATTAACATTTTATTGATACATAGTCACATCGTTTGGCTGATTTGCTAGGTATAACATTTACTTGAAGGATACTTTCCAATTTGTCAATTCCTTGCAAGAGGCAGTGTCCTAGTAAAACTAGAAATTGAATTAAAAAAAAAAACCAAATAAAAATTACTTGGTTGCCGCACCACAGCCTCACCAACGCTGCCGTTTGGCCGAAAATTTTTTGTTAATGGCAAAATAACTTCGGAAACAATAAAAACATTCGTTTAATAAGAACGATTATTTAGGCAAGGCTGTGCTTCGGCGGTGGTACGGTGGGATAATAATTTTTGAACATGTTGCGGCTGTGGTGCGGTGGCAGAAGTGCGAAGGAATAGTATTTTTTGAACATAGTGCGGCTGTGGTTCTGTAGTGGTGCCACGGAATTTTATTCTTTGAAAATGTTGCGGCAGGGGTTCAGCGCTGGAAGGCAGAATAGTAATTTTTGAACATGGTGCGGCTGTAGTTCGGCGGTGGTGCCCCGGAATTTTAGTTTTTGAAAATGTTGCAGCTGCGGTTCAGTGGTGGTTCGGTGGATTAGTAATTTTTGAGCATGGTACAGCTGTGGTGCGGCGGTAATGTGGCGGAATAGAAATGTATGATGGTGTTGCGGCAGTGGTGCGGCTCTCAAAAAACCGGGCGGTGGTGGTTCGACGAATTTCCACTTTAACTCGGGAAAGTAAATTGTTTGCAAACCTATGTGTCTCATTTTTATAGGGTAAGCTCACTTAAGCCCCTCATTTATTTTCCATTGTACACCCTTAGCTCTAAAATTATGACACAAAACACTTCTTTTCTTATAAATTAACAACATCATTAACAATTTTTTTTTTTGTTTCAGTCTCTTATTTTGAAAAAGTAACATTATAAAACCTAACATTATACCAAATAGTTCCTAGATCCTTATACCTACTTACCTTCATTCAATTTTCATAAACTTCTGAAAATATTTCATCCCCCAACATGAGCTCTGATGTGGACTTTAGTTACTCTGGGTACTTCAACTATTTAATTTAATTAACTTTCCACTCCCTTAATTAATTATAATTGTTTGAAATATTTCTCAAGACCTCTTCACCTGTAGGTACCTTCATTAATTAATTTTCTTAAAATTTGTAATGCTCATTTCGATGTCATGGAATAAGAGAGGCATTATGTCCTGACAAAAAAACCACAAAAAAAAAAACACATTAAAAGCAAATAACAAAAGTTCCGCAACAAAAGAGCCACCATTCCCTGGGCTCAGAATCTTCTCATAAGCGCACACAATAGCTCAGCCTTGCTTGCTGGTTCTATCCAAATCCCAATCGTGTCATGCCTGCGTGTCTATAAAATCTACAAACTCTACCTTGGAACCCATAATAAAACCCATTTAGTAACCAACCTTTAACCAGGCCAGTTTCCAAACTGGGAATATAAAAAACGCACACATTCACCCATAAACAAACGCAGAAAAAAGGAGAGATGCAGATGCATGATGGAGATGGTGCCCTTGTAACATTTACACAAAAACTTAATACAGGCTTTGTTCCATATATAAGCAAAAAAGCAGAGCACAGAGCCAAAGCCTGAGCCAGGGAACTAGCTAACATAGTTTGTACGAATCCAAAAGTGCAATAACTAAGGAAAGACCACACAAAATGGCATCCAGAAGAAAGAGAGAGAGAGAAAAGTTGGAGAGAGATAGAGAGAGAGTATAGAAGCTGTCGAAGGTTTTGTTTAAACCAGAGCTCTCCCCAGAGGCTCCATTCCAACATTCCCATCATCACATAGCTGGTGCTTGCTTAGGTAGATATACAATTTGCCTATATTAAACAACTAAGTTAAAATTTAGGTCCTTTTTTTTGTGTGTGACTTTTGTTCGTCCTGAGAATGAGAGAGAGTGGGGGTGTGTTGATTTTAGCACAAACTTGGTTTTTCTGTGACGCTGGCTGCTAGCTCCTGCAGCTTCTGATTCTGTGCTTCCATTTTACTCTTGTTTGCCTCGGTTTGCCTTTTATTAATTATCTCGTGTGAACTAGAGCAGACTTTATGCGCTAACCCGTATAACTGCATATAGATCCTCCATCCCGTTAGCATTTTCGTTCGAGTCCTCGTGGAGATATATCGACATTCATACTCTGACAAAGTAGCTGTGTTGTTGCTTCTTTCAAATATAAAACACACACGCACATACAAATATAGAAGAAGAACAGGCGACTTGCTAGTCGTTAACCGAAAGGGAAATGCAACTACTACCTACCTATACATATACAATAACAATTGCGCTTTAATTAACGTATGCTATATTGCTATATGGAAGGATATGATGATATTATACTGCGGCTATATGGAGAAGCTGTTAAGAACACTCTCTTCGCTTATATCCTTGAGAAGGTGAAGGAGTAAGGATAATGTTGAGATGATGGTGCTACAACATCCTTCATCTCGGTCTATTCCCCATGTCATTATATCAACTTCTTGAATCTTGAATAAGGATTTTTTTTTGTATATGCTTTTGCTTTGCTTAACGTCTTTCGTGGTAAAATGGCAATCTGAGAGGAGAGGCTAAAAAATAATTCACATACAATATAATGTTGGCAATGCATGTAGGTTAGTGTTCGTTGTAGAGGTAGGTAGTAGGTATTCACACGTCTCTAACTGGTTAATGATAATGAAATGCTATTTGTGTGAGAAAATAAAAATAAATGCACGCAAATTAAATCGCAATTTGGTTTGAACTTAATTGGATACAAAAAAAAATTTGTACTAAAGCAGTGGAATGAATAGGCACAAAGTTGGTCTGTTTTTGGTACCACCTAAGCATCAATTCTTACCTTATTTAATAAAGATAGTTTTCAAGGGTTTAACAGCTTAGAAAAAAATTCATTATAAGAAAATTTGAATGGCCAGCTATATTATTAAAAACAAAAAACATTGTGATTGTATTGTTTCATAGAAGAAAAAGTTACACATACGCCACAGTGACCAATAGAAAATCTTAAATTTGGCTTATTGACTTATTTCTGATGGTAAGCAACGGTTCAAATAATACCAAACCTTCAAGTTAAGTTTTTAAATATGATGGATAGTGGATTCATTAATAGTAAAGGTAAAATAGTACCAAAAATTAATAAATAAAAAACAAATTGTGCACCCTCATTCAACATGACGAAACGTTTGCTTTTGGAATAAGAACTAAGGATTGAAAGATTTTATTTATTTATTTTTGCTTTCGATAGTGAATTGAGCGTTTATACTTAAGTTTTTTGGCGTTTTACGCGAATCATTGGTTTTTTGGGACCAATTAAAGATTTTACTATCTTAACACCCTTTTACCCAAACATTTTTTATGAAAACTCTTTATTCTTACTTTCTATTAAAAAATCAACGTTTTTACGAAATTTCATTAGGGTGGCTCATCAATTTTGTTTTCACTCAAAAAACACCCTTTTAACCATGAGTAACATAATTGCAGAATTTCAATATAGTACCACTAGATAACTACTATTTTCTCTCCACTTAAAAAAAAAACACCCTTTCACATGAAAAATATGTTTAGACTTATTTTATTGGTAATTCCCATAGCAAAGACAACATTTTTAATAACTAACGTAAGTGTACCTTTTATACCATTGATTTTATTGGACTTATCGCGGATTTTCCTTATTTCGAAAAAAAAAAACACCCTTTCAGCAAAAATATTTGTATAGACTGCTTAGATTCTTAGTTTCTGATATAAATGAAACATTTCTACCAATTTTTATTGGAGTACCATTATGGTCCAAGTTTTTGTGTCACCTACTTATTCTGAATTTCATCATTTCTTAACAAAAAAAAAAACACAATTTCACTGAAGATAATTTTGTAGACTTTATAGATTCTTAGTTCTTATAACAAACGAAGCATTTTCACCAAGTTAAAAAACCAACAAAATTTATGTCAGCTGTTATTTTAATTTTATTGTAAATTTTTAGGCCATACAAAAGATGTTAGTCTTAGAGCTTTTTTATATAAATAAATGAATTGATTTGAATTATGATGCCTTTCTCACATATAACTCAACACATCAAAAAAAAAAAAAACACCCTTTCACAAAAAATATTTTAAAGAACTTTATTTATCCTTTATCCCTGCTTTAGCATAAATCTACATCCCAACATTGTATCATGTTTTTCACATGGATTTCGGTTGTATTTTACTTGTTGAAGTAAAAAATTAAGCAACCCTTGTTTTTAATCGGCAATAACTTTTCTTAGAACAATCGAATTGACTTTGTTTTAATGTCATTAGATTCAGAATCAAAAAATACCTTAAAAACATGTGTAATATGATTATATTCCACACAGAATTTGTTCACTATATTTTTGTAGATCTGCTATTGTGATAGCTGCTTTCAATCACTCTGCTCTTCTACTCAGCTGTTAATAGCTAGTCTTTTTATATGCTGCTCACTGCTCTTTAAAAATCGCTGTTTAGCACTCCTCTATATTTTTTACCTTCAGCCCCTCTCTCTTGTGCACGAAAAAACACACTTCCATTTAATTATTTTAAAGACTTTTTTGATCCTTGGTTCTTATCCTAAAAGCAAACTTTTTGCCAAGTTTCATGAATGTAATAACTTTTATTTATTTGTGGAATTTATGTATTTACTCTTTTACCTGTTTTATTATTTTTTTTTTCTGACGTTTATGAACATTCAGTGACTGCTAAAACATTGTACTTACGCAGGGCTGCAAACTTTCTTCAGAATTGTTGTGTTCATTAATGCAACAAAGCAGAAAGACGATTGTAATAAAGCAGATTTCCGATGTTTATGTAAACAGACCAAGGGTGTTTACCTTATTTTAATGGAGGTTAGTTTTGAAACGCTTAAATGCTTAGAAAAGAGTACCATAAAAAAAAAACTGAAGGGCCATCTATGTCATAAAAAAATATAACATGTGATTGTGTTTGCCAAAGGCCAATTTTTTTTTTACTACAAAATGATTAACAACTTAATGTTGTTTCATAGAAGAAAAAGTTACGCATACGCCACAGTGACCAAGTAAAAACCTTAAATTCATCTGCGTTCTACCGGTCATATAACTTATCATACAAACAGTTGATAGAGACTCATGATTACAATTATTTCTTGTTATTTGGAAACTGTTGTACCACCCACCCAATTCATGACCGTAATCTTATATCGTTTTGTAATATTTACTAAAGAAAAAAAAAACTCACTCATCCATGTTTTCGTTCGGAAGGAATTTGCCTGAGTGGAACTGCTACTTCCATTTGGTTGCTACTGTACACCATCATAGATTGTACCTATATGTTTGTGTGTGTGTGTGTGTATGTGTGTGTATTGGCACTTCTTCAGAAATCGGCTTCTATATACCATAAATCGTATTGCCTCTGTGTCGATCTGTCAACGTTTTCTTGAATGGAAGCAGAAAAGCGGACGACTTCTTGGAGTCATCACCCGCACTTTTCAATCCCGCAACGTTCAATGTTTTCGCATATTATATCCCCCTGGGGGAGATGGAGAGTTCATACAAATCATGTAAACACGGTGTAACGAAGTGAAGTGTAAGTATGCGCACCCTGATGACATTCACTTCGGTATTCGGTTTGCAATTTGTTTTCAATTTTTTTCTTTTTCTCCTTTTTTGTTGTTGCTTTTTACTTCTTTTGTCAGGGAACTCCTCTGAATCCTGTGAGTCCTCCTGACCCTGAGTTCTTCGTCTTTTCTTCAATTTTCCTTTGAACTGGCTTTCTGTATTAAAATGATGATGATGATGATGATGGGGGAGTGATCGATGGTTAAACATTGCGCCCCACCAAACACACATCGCATCACGTCAGTCATGATGATAAAAAAAAAAAAAATATAATACGGAAAAGGACACCCTTTCTACGGGTTTAACGTTGGTGGAGCTAAAGGACTTAACTTCTCGTGTTTTACGAGTGTGTGTATAGGTGTGTGTGTGTGTTGTATGATTCCTGGAAAAAAATAAATACATCGTTGATGGAAGGAAAAACAAGTTCCTTTTAGGTTTTCCCTTCTTTTTCCATATTTTTTTTTTTTCATTTTCTTTCTTGTCTTTATAAAATTTTTGATTTTTTTAAATTGACTGTAAGTTCGTTGAAACGAAAAATTGAATGAAATTATTGGCAACATTGACAGTGTGTATCAAGGGAGCATTGAGCAGGATGATTGTGGTGTCAGAGAGAGAAAGATTGCATAAGGCTTGCGAGTAGTCGAAGTCTTTCAGGAAAAGTGTGTTTGTTCTATGCTACTATAGTGTATACACAAGATATTGGGTGGTAGTCGCGTATAAATTATGTTTGGAGGCACCAAGTTGAAATAAAAAAGCATTACAAATCTTATAAAAAAGGGAAAATTATAAGCAAAATATTTGAAAGAATTTAAAGAAGACGAATTTATTGAAGCACTTTAGACATATTTTTACATTCTTTATATTATTCGTTTTATTATTTGTTGTGCCATCAAAAAGAACGTAAAGGAATTCAATTCGCGGATGTAAGGAAGGGAAACGCGATCTGTGGCATAAAAGAGCTGGAGGAAATAAAAATAAAACAACTATTTCCAAAAATCAGGTGAGGACACTATTTAATAAAAGGTAATTGAATTTTTAAAGAAAAAAAAATTATTGACCACCGCACCACAGCCGCACCACCCCCGTGGAAAATTTCGCCACACCACCGCCTCATCACAGCAGCACTAATTCATTTTGTATGAAAAAATTCGCTGCACCACATCGCCTCATCACCACCGCATGGCTTTTTGACCGCCGCACCATGTCCGCAAAAATTATAAACTGCAGCACCACGTATGAAAAAATTTGCTGCACCATGACACATAACTTTGTATTGAAAAATAAAAAAAAAAAACAAAAAACTATGCAGACGTGTCGGTCGTGCGGAGCTCGGTGGTGCAGCGAATTTTTTCATACAAAATTAAATGGTGCGGTGACGGCTGTGCGGTGCAATATAAATTTTTGATCACGGTGCGGACGTGGTGCAGCGATGGTGCAGCGGTATTCCATTTTTACTCGGGAAAACAAAAGCCTGTATAAAAAACATTCTCTCCCCACTTTGATTGTATTGTTATTTCATTCGATACTGTGCCTTTGCAAAAAAATTTTCAAGAAAAAAAACCTTACCTTTAAACATGATACACCTTTGCCCACACAATGTATATTAAAAAATGACGTTGACAAGAGGTAGTGTGGTGTATCGAAATTGAATCCAATTTTTTTTTTTTGCTTTTATTTTTTATTTTTCCCATCTTCCTCTCCATCTGCATTTATTGGGCCCATCCTTTTTCCTTGAGCTGCAACAATTTTTACTCGAATTTTCTTCATTATGTTCCCAACAATTCTTCTTGATCTGCTTAAAATTGTTTCGATTGTATTTTTTTTTTTCATTTTCTTTTTTTTTGTTCAGAAAATGAGAAGAAAACCCTTTTTTCCTCCATATCGATGACGACTGATTGGAAGGATTAAGACAGAATTCCCAATAAACATTATAGCATTTGTAGGTTGGGAGCAACAGAAATGATATCAAAATGAAATTTACTCTCGAATTCCCTTACTTCACATACACAACTCGTCGTTACATTAAAAAATAATATTTTAAGAAAAAAAAAAAAAACAAACAGGACAAAAAAAAGAAGATATTTTTCCCGAGCAGGAAATAAGCGGATATCAACCATTTACCAATTTCTTTTTATTTTGTGTCCTACTAGCTATTATATGGATGTCCTGAATCTCCTTGGCTTCATATCCTCCCGACACACATAACTCATACATTTTTGTTTCGCGCTACAACGAAGACCATTACTTTTGTTCAACAGAATAAATTTATTATATTTTATTTTGTTTTTGTTGTATTTTTTTTGGTTGTTTGTCTTTTTTTGATGTCAGAGGATAGCAAAAGGATATATATGGCAGTTTTCTTTTCGTATGGCAAAAGGCGAGTCCTTTAATTTTCTTTCTAGTAAATCTCAAATATATGGTTGAGAAGAAGTATAGAGGAAGGTTTAGTGTATAAATATAGCTAAGTTCATTGGAGAGAATGATGTGGTAAATTAAAAAGAACAAACAACAAAGAAAATGAGAAGGTTTGGAGCCTATACCTACACATATCCAACCTACAACAAGGATATATGGAGTACAGATGGATATGAAGGATATAGAGAAAATGTCTTTGATTCAATTTCAGATGAGAGATGTGGATGTTAAAAGATGGAAGGAATTTCAAGCAGGATAATTACAAAGAAGCTTAATGGTCTCTAAATTAGACAGAACTTTGTGTTTATGTCCCCACATATACACCCACACATGTACATTTCACACACAATATTTCTTGCGAAATTGTTAATATATGTAAAAAAAAAAAAACAACGAGAAATGGGTTTTTAACGTGTGGGTTATATGAAAATTACGATGAGTAGTTTAACGTATTGAAGAAGATTCAATTAAGAAAATTGACTTAGCGGAAAATTCAAAATATCGAAAAAAACTAAAGAAACTATTAAAGAAAAACTTAAGACACGCGGCGAAACTTATAATTTTGGTTGAATGGAAATTAAATTTTGGCTGGGAGAAGGGAACTCAAAATCAGTCAAGCGTTGATACAATATTCTTTGGTTATACAAAGGCGAATTCTTTGCTAATCCATCAAAGGTGTTCTGTTAACTTAAGAAAGTAAGTTCCAACTTCTACTCGGTTGATTGTTTTTTTTGTGTGCGGCTAACCACAATTTAGAACTGGGGATCTAATATTCTAAATTTCTATTTCATATATTTTTTAGACAACAAAATAAATTTAAAAGGAGGAATTTGTGCATTTTAGATAAATAAAATATTTCCACATCACAAAAAAATAAACTAAGGAAAATTGTTTCAGCCGTTTAAAAAAAAAAATATTTTTTTTTTTCAAAATTAAATTTGGTACCTCTAATTCACTAATCATTCAGAAAATTCACATTTTGAAAAATTGATTTTTCAAAAAAACAAATTGAAGTTTTTTTTTTTAATTTCTATGAGAGATACCGTTTATAACTTCTCAAAAAATATAATTTTTATTTAAAAAGTTATGTGCAACAGAGGACACATTTTTTTAATTCAAAATCCTTACATCCATCTTAAATTAAAACATTTTTTGTATTTTGGCAATATGCCAATGACCGTTAGTTTTGGTTCGAAAAAAAATAATTCAATTTCCACTCTATTGAATAATTCAAAACCCTTCACTACTAAGTTTGAAGCAAATCGCCTGAGATAGAGACAGAATTTCGCATTTTCATGTCTCACGATTTTTTTTAACGCATTCTAAACTTGCTCTATAGTATCTACATCTCAAGTAATAATTGAAAACAAAACATTTCATGGACATTTTAAACGAATGGAAAGAAAAATTTTTTTAGATACCTACTTCATGCATAGAAAAATTAAAAAAAAAAAAAAATTGATTTTTTCAGTAGTACGCTTTTCCTTAAAACTTCATAATAATATATGAAGTGGTTTTAAATTTAAATTTAAGGATTTGTAAACTAATATATTTAACCTTAAAGTTCTGATTTCAAACTCGCAATAGGACCATTTTTAACTTAAATAGACTCTCTCAAAAACACCTAAGAAAATTCGAAATTTTTTTTGGCCCATATACTTTTTCCATGCATCTAAATTGTATTGAAAGTTTCACACTTCTATGACATGACAGCACATGTTTTCCAGTCCTTATAGAGTCTTTCGAAGTCTTCAACACCACAGATAAAACAAAATTTTTAATTTATTTTTATTGTAATTATTATATACTTCAAAAAGGGAAAGCTCTATTAAGGCTTTTTTTTTTTGAAAATTCCATCTTTTTGGAACTCAGACAAAACTTCGAACATACTATACATCCAGTGGCGTATCCAGCAAAAAAATTTGAAGGTGACTGGAAAATTTTTTCAAAATTTCTTAGAGGGTATAAATGTACGAAAAATGTTTCTTTCTTTTTTATTCACCTTTGATTGAGAGTAAAGTGTTGCGGTACTGAAAGTGGTATACCTAGTTGCATTTTACTGATCTCGACAGCTTCGTATTGTCTTCTCCTTTTACATTCAAAGTCGTGTTTCATCAAAGGGGTTAAATCATACTTCTTAAAAAAACACTTTATTTCGTGCTAAATTCAAAACAGTTTACAGATTTATTCCTATCACGTCTAGGTTTTAAGCTATACTCATCACTATTTTCGATATAAACGTCCATGTTCTGCGACAGCAGAATTGAATTGAACTCACGTTCCAATTTCACGTGAAATTTAATATCATATTCTTCATTTTGATTGATTTCCAAAACTTCGAAATTGCTCCGAACTGGAGGATCATCCATTTTTATTTTGTTTCCAAAGTGAAATTATTGTTTCTTTGAACATGGATGCAAATTCATTGGCAATTTTAATGGAAAAAAGTAGAGTTTAAAAGAACAAATAAGAAGACACATTACGCGAGACAAATCAAATAAATATGTACCTAAGTGAAATGCAGAACATAGGCGATATTATTGCAAATTTTTTAAAGAAAAATGAATTACATAGGTAATTTCAGAATCAATGAAAAAGGCACCAAATTCACGAACAGAAACAGAGTGAATTGAATTCGATCAGAAAATCTAAATGAGTGAAAAAATGCAGACTGAACACCTAATTTCACTTCAGGCAAGTGAATGGGCAAAAAGTGTATAGTCTCAAAAACTAATTTTCAATGAAATTCTTTTTGATGTTTAATCCGAAATATGTATATATTTTTTCGAAAAATGTTTTTTTTTTTTTTTTAATCCAAATCAGTAGCGCAAATTGGAATATGCTTAAAGAAACCATTAGTTATGTGGACCACTAAGATTTTGACATATCAAACATTTCTATTTCCAATATTTTTGAGAAAAAAATTATTTTTGAAAAAAAAAAAAAATAAATATGCATACCTAAGACGATAAAATACGGCATTTTGAGATTGCATAAGAAGTTTTGCAAAATTAAACGGTCATGTAATTCGACGTCAAAATACTAAAAAAAAAAAAATAATCTGAAGAATTCCGAATTGGACTTAAATCCAAAAAAAAATAACCACAACCCTCAACCCTCAGAATTTGGAGGGGACTCGACCATCTGAGCTGCCTCTAAATCTCTAAGATTTACGAGCAAGTTTCAGTTAATCATGTACATTATGATGAAATCAGCTAAATAATAACATGATCTTGAAGGCTTGGGGGGGGGGGGGGTGGTCATTTAGCCCCCTCCTCAATACCTCACTGTATACATCACCCACAGTTTTTTGAAAGCCAAACCACAGTTGCATAGTGAAATCTTAAGTCTCCTCAATGTTTTTAAAATTGAAATTAAATTTAGTTGTTTTTAATGCTCTGAATCTCAATCTCATCTGGGGCCTTTTTAATGCGCCGAATAAGTACTGACTTCCCTTGGAATTGGAAGTCTACATTTAAATGGGAAATTTTAAATGTGTAACAATGTAATGTCACAAAAAAAAATACTCGAGTTTTTACCTAAGATCATTAGAATATAAAAATGTAGGTATTACAAAATTAATTTTTCAATTTTTTTTTTTTTTTTTGCAAACATACAACCGATTATTTAAAGGTATTGGTTTATTCTATTCAACGTTCCTAAGTGAGTCAAAATAATGATGACAGAAATTTTAATAATAATGAAATGTCTGTGCATAGAAATACAGTAATTATATCCAACATTTTTTAACAAATCACAAATTAAATTAATAAAGTAACATTATAGCTTGTCAAAATCAGTTATGTGAAATATTTTAAATTAAAATTTGATGTCTGACCTGTTTTCAAATGTTATATGTTATAGAGCGCATTATTTTAATTTAATTTACTCACTCCACAAAAAAAAATAAAACAATAAAAATGAGGTTAAAACTAAAAGAAAACTTCATATCCTGGAAACTATCATTTACATTGTACATTTTTCATGTTGGATGAATCCGTTGAATTTTTGCAAAAAAAAAATTAAAAAAAAAAAACGTATTAATTAAGTTCAATTTACTATATAGAGGACATTCTGAGGAGCATCATTTTTTTTTGTACACTTTTTTTTTTTATATTTCGTTCAAGTCTGCATCTTTTGTTACTAATTTAATTAGATTTTGCTGTTGTCTCAACTCATTAAAAGGAAGAGAGCAAAAAAAAAGACACCATTAGATCATACACACACATATCTATATCTAGATCTGCTACTCTAAATCCTTTCAAAGGACTCTCGCGGATGAAATAAAATAATTATCACCACACCGACTCATTTCTGTGTTTCTTGGTGGGGTTTAGATGAGTCTGACAGAAACTCTTCATCACGGTTTGTTTGACCCCAATTGATGTTTGCTGCGCCTATACAAAAGGATATACAATATACATATACATATAATTCTTGTTATAACCAAATAAAAATAAGAGCCTGGCTGGGATTGTGCAATGCAATGCAATGTACATAATGGACCAGGCAGCAAGCTCCCCATTTTTTTTTTTTTTTTTTTTTTGATTTGTTCAAAATGGCACACACAAAAAATATGAAAACTACAAAAAAAAGTGAGGAATGAGTTTGGTCTTTGGGGGAGAGAGAAAAAAAAAAAAAAAATACACCACAAAACTATGCTGCCGCGCGTTTTATGAAAGGATTCAACCAGCACACTTGTGATTGTGCATAGGGTAATACGGACTCCATCTCATCTGCTCAACCATCATAATCCACCAAGCTAGCTGATGCTTCATAAAAATTAGTGTGACCAGCTGATTTGTGTGAAAATTGTTAATAATTTTGTGATTTTTTGAAAAGTCTGAAATAGCAGACTTCATTGTAAATCAATGTCTTCAGAATAAAAAAGCCAATCGAAAATGTCAGACATCAAACTGAAACGTTCCGATATCACAGACGGTAACATAAATTACAATTCGGAAAATCAGGCGTTAGCATACATCATTACACTGTGTTACCAAATAAAAATCATGTTAAGTATGAAATTTTTCATAGACCCTCAAAATTTCAAGTTATCGCCAAAAAACCGTTTTTCAATATTTTTAAAATTTAAAGATTTTTTACTCAGTCATTTTTCTGTCAATTTCAATTTTTTTTACAGTTCTAAACAAATGAATACTTGTTCCTTTTGAAAATATTTTTATATTTTATTCAAGCACCAAATTGGGTATAGATTTTATGGACTGAATCTCAAAGTACAACATTTTTTACCGGTTTTTTAGAATCCGGATACCGTTTTAAGCTACATTTTGTGTTTTAAAATTTTTTTTGTAAAAAGTTTTATTGTTCTATTTTTATACTAAATCAAATAAGTTTCTATTCATAAAAATCAGTTAAAAATTGTGGAAGTTATGATTTTTTTACTCGAGAAAGATATTTCAATTTATTGCAAAAAAACAACAATTTTCATCATTTTTTGCAATTTCCTCAAAATTTTGAAGGTGTTTGGGCAAAGCTGACTTCAGATTCAGCATGTCAGGTTCGGTCAAAAGTATTGGCACTTTTTTTTTTGAGCTTGTTTTATCATGGTCAAGAAAAAATGAACAGCATTTAAAATTTATATCAAAACAACCAAAAACGATATCAAAATTTTTCAAACGTTATTATGATGGTTACAGTTACGATAAAGGGCTCATTTTATAGATAGTTAAAAGTGCTATAAATCATTCTTGAAGAAGATCCCAAACAAATATAAATTTCTTCAGATATTTGAAAAAAAATGTCATTTTGTCCTATAACCTTGCATTTTTTAAATAATTTCATTGTGAATAAGTCTGTCCTTGGACATTTTTGGTTTAAATGAGTAAAAATGGAACTATAAAATAAAAACGGAACCAACCTCTTTTCCAAGATGGCGGCTGTTCCCGATGTCCTATCATCCCAAAAAAGTCCGTCCATCCATTCGATCCGTATTTATAAAAATGCACACACATACAAAAAATTGCACACAATTCCATAAGGATGCAAATAAATTTTTTTTGTTTGTCATACTTAGTTTATATTAAATCAATACCTCGAAGTCGGTTTCCTTTAAAAGTCTAAAAGTTAGTAATTAATCCGATTTTATCGAGTTTTAAAAACTTGCTTTTAACTAAAAAAAAAAAGTCAAAAATATAGAAAATGTGCTATTTTTGGAGAAGGTATATTTAAGTCGTTTATTGACAAAATACAGTACAAATTTCATTCATCTACCTATTAAAACAAAAAAGTTATAACAAGTTGAATGTTCATGTCGCGTTTCCGTTTCATCTAGTTTCAATTCACTACGATACTATAAAGAAGTTTTCACTTCAAAAAAATTAAAAATTGCATATTATTAAAGGATTTTACCTCTACTTTATTTTATTAGTAAAAATTTTGGACATACCGGCTTCATAGGTACACAAAATGCCCATTGATTTAGTAAAAAAAATAAAATCCTCAATTTTTTAACTTTTTTTCTATGATTTTAGGTTAGAATTGTAGTTGAAAATAATTTTTAAAATTTTTTAACCATCTTAACTTGACAGAAAATTAAATTTGCTATGAAAAGTGTCTATGAACCATTTCAAAGTTAGGCTTGGTTTTTGAGTTAAATAAAAAAAAAACTGAAAACCGACCAGTGTTGCCGTTTTCTCAGAAATGCACAAATGAATTTAGTAGCACTTTTGGCTGGTGTATTCTTTTATGCCAAGGAATCATATTCAGCAATAAAAACTCTTGAACGAATTTGTTCTATTTCTGCTCTGGAGCTACGCACTATGGGACCAAACGATGTAAATCATCTCAAAATTCCATAACTTTTTTGTTTCTTAATATTTTTGTTTGAAATTTGGCACAAATATACTACAATATATATGCTTCAATATGAAATAAAAATCAGAACTAAAAAAGTTATGTATGTATTTATTATAACATTTTCAAAAACATAAATTATGAAAAAAAGCTCAAATTCATCAATTAATGGCTTAATTCATATACAAAATTATATTTTAAGTAGTTGTAATTTGTGTTAAATATAAGTGAAGTTATCCTATATATAATATTTATTGATAAGAAAGCAAAAATTAAAAGATTATTAATTCAAAAAAAAAAAAAAAACATACGAATGAAAGATGATATAAAATTCATTGTAGGTAGAATTTATTTTATTATTTTAAAAATAAATTGTACATTTTGAAACTGGTTTATCATTTTTATAACTTGCCTAGTTATCAAAGTTTTCAAAAAAAGTATACAAAATTCGGAAATTGAAGTTAGGATGAAAGATACTATAATTTGAATTCAACAAAACAAGGTTTTTCAGAGTAAAAAAAAAAAAACAATAAAAAACATAGGCTTTTGTTTAAACTAATTTGTAGCGAAATAATTTTTTTTTATTTGTCAATTGTTCTTAATTGTCAATTATTGTTTTTGTAAAAAAAACAAAAATAAAATATGAACAGCGGAAGCAAAATACTGTTTTAAAGTAGGAATTTTTCGAAATTTCACAAGAAGTGCATTTAATAGAAAACCGTAAATATTTGGGATAGACAAGTTACCAAATTTTAAGAGCCCTTTAAATAGCCTATCAGAATATTTCATTTGAATCATTAATTTTGAGACACCCTGTAGATGACAGTAAAAAAAGATTTGCAAACATTTTTTTAAAATTTTTATTTTATACATTTTTGACCGTAAATAAAAATGGCGCAATTATGCGCAAAATTTTATTTTTATTCATTAATTTTGAGTAAAATGAGATTCTAAATTCATTCATAACTCGACATCGGCAGTCGTCGGCAAAGGAGAAATCTACAATTGAAAATTAAAGTTGTCCAAATTACTTCCCATTAATTGTTATTTTTTCTAAGCAATCAATTTAAAGTACATTCAAAAACAAACAACGGATTTGTAAAGAAGAGATTCTAACCTTTTTATTGATATACAACACTTATAAGGTTTCTTCACAAACTTCTAAGAAAACTAAGTTTAAACTGTTATATAAAATTGAACGAAAAACAATAAAAATTGAAATGTAAGGTCCGAGACTCATTTTAAGTACTTTTATCCAAAATATATTAAAAACGATGTATTCTATCATAATGGCGCACATTTCTATTATGTTAAACAATCATTACTTTTTTGAAATGATCACATTTGTTAAAACCAATTTTGAGATGGTTTTGGTCGTTTGGTCCCATTGTGCTACGGTCTATTAGGTAAATAGACTATAAACTGCAGATGTCAATTTGATATTAACTAAGTTCAAAAATAGTAAACATCGAACTATTAGTACCAGTCTGTTATAGCAGACGTCTTTAGATACCAAAGTCTAGAATAGCAGGCACAGACATCCTACTTTTAAACCATATATTCCTGCGTCCATCACTCTTTGACTCATACATGAGATTGGTACATAATATAAGAAGGACATGATTTGCATTGGATTTTGCCCCCTCTCTTGTTTATTTTTCTGCCACAACAAAATATGAATTATATTTTCAAAAAAACAAAAAAATAAAAATATTTGATAACATAAATATTGAATACATCATTTTTCAGCCTTCACACTTTGAGTGTCTTGATATGCTTACAATCATTAAAATGTTAGGTATGGTCACCCTAATTATGATGAGTGTACAAAATGAAACTGAGGAAGCATCATCACCCAGATATTATAGGCGTTGGCGATGAACACAAAATATAGAGATTGAAGAGTGTGGGGGGGGGGGGGGGCAGGGTAAGGGAAAACCATCCATGAAGACTGAGTTAGGGTGGTAAAAATGTTGTCGTTTTTAATGTGGTATGTGCGTTCGTCAGCAACAGCAGGCAACCGCTGGCATTTTATGAGTTTTGTCCTAATTTTTTGTAACAACATAATTATTATGACAGAAAAGTTTAAGTGGATCCTGGCATTATCTGTTGGATGTGTACTCAAATATTATAAATACACACACAAACTACTTGTATATAGGTACACAAAGATATTCAAGAGATAAACAAAGAAAATATAGGGGAGAGTAGGTATAATATAGAGTTAAGGCTACAGGCTCTCTCATCACTTTCTAAACGGTGTCGGTAGAAAGGGTAGGGTATTTGCTTTTGTTTATGCTGTGTGCGAATTCAATATCATTATAAAGAGTTGAAGGGAAAACTATACTTGTTTTGTTCTTTCTATATAAACAAAAACAACCATAATTTTGTCGTCGTGTACTTGATGCTCTCTTATCTCCTTCAAAACTGTATGAGTATGAGAGTACAAATGAAAATAGTTGACATGCGACACATGAGTTGAGAGTACCTATATATTTTTGTTGTTTCTTCACATTTATTTTGAATGAATGAATGATGCGGTGTATATAAATATGGGTACAAATTTTTTTTTATATTAAGCAAGAATTCATGCCCAAAGGGCTACTTAATAAGCCATAAACTTGATGATAAACGAAACGTGAAAAATTCATTCACATGCTCGTACACAACAACAATCAAAAGTAGAATAAAATTTTCTGAAGCTAAATTTCAAAAACAAAGAATCACTCAAAACTTGCTTGTTTGTTTTGTTTGTGTGTGTGTGTTTGTTGTGTATAGTTGTATAATGAAAATGTTTTGAGAATTGACTTAATTTATTTCAATGAAAGTTTAATTGCCCTTTATGGGATTTTTGGAGCATCGTCATATATGGAACTTGATAATGTGTGATGCGTTGTGTTGGAAATGAATGAAAAATGAAAATAGTCACGTGAACAATAAATTAGGTCAAAATTTGTGTTATATTTAGTTTGAGAATAAATGACGTTGAATTTATGGCAAGGAAAGGATATTTCAAGTGATTTCCAGGGTGGAAGAAGTCACTTGAATTCCTTCAGACTTTAATTTTAGTCAAATTATCTCAAGTGGGACACCTTAAACCACCTTCTTGAATTTGATATTTTTTTTGCATATACATAAATGTTAAAAACAATATACCAAAGTATTTTTGAAAAACTTCAATTTTGTCAAAAGTTATAAACAAATGAAATTTCCTACGTCTTTTTGTCATGATGAAAGAATAAAAATTAATGGAATTTGGTACACGTATTACCAGATGTACACACAACAATTGACTAAAAAAATTAAAAAAAAAAATTATTATGTAGGACAACCATTTTCTTATATTCGATTTTTAGTGCAATTCACAAGAAAAAAAATTATGGATGTCTAAAAGTTGCAAAATTTCATTTTTTTTACAATGATACGGCTAAATTGTGTGAAAGTTAAACTTAAAATATACGCGGGCGAAACCCCATCACGTTTAGTAGAGCTTAATACACTTATTACAAAACGATATTTTAAAATTATGCTACACCCCTAAAATTTTAGGGCTAAAAAACTGTTTTTTTTTTACCTTCAGCCATTGCAAAAAATTTAGCGTCGTTAAATTTTCACCAATTTTAGATTTCTTGACTGTTTTAGAAAGAAGACATTAAGACTATTTTAATAATGTATAAAACAAATAAACTCTAAATTATTTTTTTTATTCCCAAACCAAACGAGGCATTTTTTAGTTTCGCTTTGTTTAGTTCAATCAAACAAAATAAAATACACGACTGGGGTCGCACGTACTTACCCTTATATTAAAAGTTACTCTTAATGTTAACTCTTTTTATTGAACAAAATTAGGAAAAATTTGATATTTTTAAGAATTTTTATAATTGACTTTACACCCTTTTAAATGATCTTTAACAAAAAACTAAGTATGCCAAATGCCACCTTATTTCTTGCATAAAAAAGAATTTCTAGAAAAAAAATTTTGAGAATCGTTTTTTTTTTTTTTTTTTTAATAATTTTGTATATATAAAAATATATGTATACCATTAAGAAGACATAATTAATCTACAAATAAGAACGAAATTTGAAAATTTTCAACAACTCGTTTTCAAAAAATTGATTAAAAAAAAAAAAAAAAAAAAAAAAAAAAAAAAAAAAAAAATGTGTTTTTTAATTTTCTTAAATTTTACCTAAACGCTTTTGTATAAAAATTTTCGTTGAAATCGGTTAAGTCTTGTACGAAATATTCAGAAACAGAAAAAACCGTTCTATGGCAGGTACCGTTAATAACGGTACAAAAAATATTTCTTTTTTTTTATATCAAAAGTTGGCTCTTATGTGTAATACTACGAGTCCAAAACTTACCCTATACCTACCTAGTACCTAAGTGAATCGCAAGTAAAAAGTGAACAAAAACTTACTTTTTATTTTCTATTATTATTTTATAAATTTTCATATGAAAAGTTTACCTGCAAAAAAAAGTTATACAATAAAAAAGCCTTATATTTTTTCTAAAGAACAAAAATATTTTCAAGTCTATAAAAAGAAACATAATGATTTTTTGAAATCACTCATTTTTTTCCGCACGTACTATAAGTCCCATATGTTTGAGATTTTTCGTTAGGTTTCAAAAATTCCTAAAAATAAAAACCTACTCAAAAATACAAAAAAAAAAATTATGTGTATTTCAAACCCAAGAACCTTAGAAATAAATTCGTTTTTTATTTTTATTTATTTTGTTTTATTAATTTCCACGAGTTTATTTTAAATTTTTTTTACAAAATTTGCCCTACCTATAATAACCAGTATTTAATTTCGAAGGTCTACCCTTTGTTTTTAATATAACTCAGTATCTATTTTTTTTAGAATTTTCAACACTTTTGCTATACTTTTATAAAATTTATCATTTAATAAAAAAGGTAGGTACGACAAACCATGTAGAAAATACAATTTCTTGTACCTAATATGTCATTTAACCCCTATTAAACGTATTAATTGATTGATATTTTTTTTAAATTCTTTCTTAGTTTTCACATTTTATGATACCTAAAACTTTTCAAACAAGCTCTACGTTGATTATAAATGAATCAGTGTTCACCGACCTATAAGACGCTATCACTTCAAAAATAAGAAAAAAAAAAAATAAGTAATCTAATTTTAAAAAAAGTACACATACGCCCGAGTGTACCCCACCTACAAATGTTTTCCAAAGTATCTGACTTTTTGGTAAATAATTAAAATTTGAGGTTTTACCTAGACATATACTTACACAGTATATATTCATAGTTAACGAGTATAGAAAAAAGAAAAAAGAGTAATAGATGCATTATAGTTGTTTAATAGGAACTGGTTTCGTCTATAAACCTCAATTTCCAATAGACTTGGTACAGAGTTACTCCTCAACGCTCTCTAAGGCACCTAAGCTCACAAAACAAAAACTAGATCTTTAATATAATTTTCAAGAATACTTAGCCAAATAAAATTTTCCATTACCAACCAGTTATTGATTTTGTGAAGCTCTTAAAATCTTACATAATAAATTCTTTGAGTTTTCAACTCACAAATTTATGTACTCACAAACATTGACTCAGAGTCCTTTCCTAATCCCTTAATGACCCTTAAACATCAATTATAACATCTGCCATTTGTCGTCGTATGTGTACACAAACAAACAAGAATTCGAAGCTAGGAAGGACGCAAAAAAAAAAAAAAAAAAAAACTCCTCCAATCTATTCCAAAATCACTAGCGGCCACAAGTTTTATCTGTCCCCATGCACAACTACCAGAAAAACACTCACACACACACATACACAATGAAGATTGGAGAAGAGTAAAGAGGACATTTTACATAACATAAAATCTCGCATAACCTCATAAACTTTTGTCAACTTGGTCGCTATACTCTAGAATACCGGGGTACCGTATGGTCTTTGGCTAACACAGGTCCCTACTACTGCCATATCAGTGTTTTTCTATAGATGCAAGCAATGTTGTACCTACAACCGGCACTAGCTCTGGTTAAAAGGACTCTCATTCGCCTTCTATCAAACTACTATATACTCTGGAATATAAAATGGTTAAGAGAACATACAAGGGTCGTGTTGGCGGTGAATTACTTATCATTTTGTCAATGCCATTATGTCATGCTCATCGTATTAACCGCATGCAGACCAAAAACCTTCTAAAGACTAGAAGAGATGATGGTCTCTATGAGTTCGATGGTCATGACTAAAGAACAGAATAGAACATCATCCATGGCTGAGTTAGAAGGGCGAAGGACGACGACGATTCCATCCAATAGACAGAATTCAAAACTTTTCATATAATAAATATTGAAGAATACACACAGTGGAGTGTGGAGTCTGGAAAACATCAGGGGAAATGAGATAAAGGATGTCCGTTGGCGAGTATAACCTCACCTATCCCATATCCATACTAGAGATGTGTGTTGCACTTAATATCCTTGCTTTTGAAAGGACTCTCTTGTTCTGCAATGATCCATTTTTTTTTGTTTTTTTTTTTTTTTTGTGTCCAGGTTGTGGTGTATTCTTATCTTCAATATACTTCTGCTGCCAGCACCGTCAAAGTGCCACCCTCATAAACGAATCAGTAAACATATCTTTTCAAGGATGCCAGTCATATTTAAACGATTTTCTTTCTTCTCATACACCTAGCACAGCTACCTACTGAATGGTCGTGGTGACGTTAAATGTTTTATTCAAGTCTTTTGGAATAATATGCAATGTCCTTGCGGGAGAAAAAGAAGTATTTTCTTCTCTTAATCTGGACATACGGTATGTTGCCATATGCATGCATGTCGCGCATATACAAATGGATAAGAGCCAACATGTGCCTAGGATAATTATGAAAACTTCTATTTGATAAAAATTATGGTGATGGTGAATAACATCGGGTTGAAAGAAAGCAGTATCAAAGAAAAAAAAAAGGACGATATCTCACCCACAAAAGCCAAAGTCCTTGTGGCTATGTGTATAATCTCTACTTTTGCAAACTATATCCATGGGAGAGCAGGCTCGGTTTTTTTTTTTTTTTTTGTTGCTTGCGTGTGTACAGAGTGTTTTTAATGCCCCGGTGAATTGCAATGTGAGACAGTTGTGGCAGATTGTGTATAGGGTGTAGGAATAAATATATATATGCAATAGGTCCCTCTCTCAATGTTTGTATCCTTTTGAGTGGCATAATTGAGTGCATGTGTGCACAATGCATTAATTTATGACTTTTCATGCATTTTTTTTCGTATTTCGTTTTTGTTTTTTCTTTTTTTTGTTCTAGATGAACATTTTTAATTGCTGTGTGTGTTCATCCAGTTTTTTTTTTTTTTTTGTGTGGATTAAATTGTGAATTGGGTTTTTTTCATTTCTGTTATTGATATTATAACAATAGGGGCACCTCTACCTAGTGGTAGAGTAAACAAAAAAAAATAGTGTCAATAGTTGATTAAATGGTACCTAGGTAGTTTTTGTATCTTTTAACAGAAATTTTGTTAACCGAAATAAAATTTGGTTGCATGTTCTTTTTAATTTTTTTTTTTTTGTTTAAAATTTGTATGACTAAATTTGGCAACACCAGAAGTAATTGAATGTAGTCATCAAGTAAGTGTGCTATTTATAGAAAAGAGAGACAAAATTGTGTGTTTTAGCACAATTATTATTTTTTTATTTTTATTTTTTTTTAATTTTTTTTTTTTATTTTCGGATCAAAGTCTTGAAATAAGATTTGGTTCACAGACATGAGTTTACAGTAACCAAGCCTATGCATTTAGTTAGCAAAAATTAAATTTTATTTTTTTCAGATTTTCGAGAAAAAATCAAGGTTAACCCCTTGCCCAAAAAAAATACATTTTCTAAAATTTCATCCAAATCTCTCGAGTGAGACATCAAAAGACAGGTCTTTTTAAGCTTTATTCAAAGTTGAAAACCAAAAGTTTTTTGGAGGTCTGGTTGCTGAATCATTCACAATCAAAATATTTTCAGTAAAAAAAATTAAAATTTCTAACATTCGACCATATTTTCGGATCGAAGTCTCAAAATAAGATTTGGTTTACAGATATGAATTCACAGTAACCAGGCCTATGCATTTAGGTAGAAAAAAAAAAAATTTAATTTTTTTTCGGATTTTCGAGAAAAAAATCGCCTAAATTGCCTAAAAAAAGTACATTTTCAAAAATTTTATCCAAATCTCTCGAGTGAGACATCAAAAGACAGGTCTTTTTAAACTCTATTCAAAGTTGAAAACCAAAAGTTTTTTGGAGGTCTGGTTGCTGAATTATTAACAAAAAAAATATTTTAATTTGTTTTAAAAAAATTTTTTTTCTTAAATTCGAAAGACGATATTTTCGGATCAAAGTCTCGAAATAAGATTTGGTTTACAGGTATGAGTTCACAGTAACCTGCATTTAGGTAGAAAAAATAAAATTTTATTTTTTTCGGATTTTCGAAAAAAAAAAAAATTGCTAAAAAAAGTACATTTTCAAAAATTTCCTGCAAATCCATCTAGTGGGACATCAAGAGAAATGTCTCTTTAAGCTCTATTCATAACTGAAAACCAAAAGTTTCTTTAAGGTCTGACTTCTCAGTTATTTGCACACAAACATATTCAAAAATTCCTTTTTTTTCTATCAAAACCTTTTTTCTAAGTTTTTACATAGTTTGTAATATTTTCCTATTATTACAATTTCCAATTAGCAATTACATTTTTGATCCCTGACAATGACAATTTTAGCAGAAAATCACCACGTAATTTCCCTAACACACACATCCTTAATCACACACACACACACTTTTTGGTGTAAAGTAACACAAAAATGACATTTTAAAACAAACACGAACAAAAATATCTATAATAATTTTAAATGAGAACTCATTTTCCAAGCCAACGACAACCTAATTAGAAAATCTGTGCTTCTATAACTTCACCAAGTCTATAGCTATATGCTACACACATAACTAGGACGAAGATCTAACCTACAAAAAAAAAAACACACGGACTTGAATATAATTTTTACAACATCACTGCCTAATCACATGCGAGTTTTCATCGCGAGCTTAAATTATCGCGCCGCGTATTGTGTAGGAAAGGATTCTCTTTAGCAAGATAATTACCGTTAGCTTTGGCTTTCGCAAGCTGTCACTAACAACATTTCACCATCACATCACACACACACACCACATATCGACACATATATTCACTAACACACACTCGCTTACTCTTCTATATGGTTTAAATTCTCTTCACATGTGCGTTAGCAATAATTTAAAGTAATAATTAGCAAATATTAGAATAACGGGTTAGGTTGGGGGGTGAATTCGACAGTTAGCGCAGCGGCAGCATAACTGTACGCCTGTACCACACTAATTTACGGATAAACCTCGTCTCTGGTTTGATTATTTTTACCTCTCAACTGTCAATGTCACTCATCACAATTGTCTTTGGCGTTGTTGGTGGCGTGATGAGGGTACTGACACGGTGCGGTAAATAAAAGTAAAATGGCGGTTAACCGTAACCATTTTGATGTTTGTGGGGAAATTTTTATTAAGGCAGGTTGAAGTTCAGATGATTAAAATTATTATTATTTTTTTTTTTTTTTTTTATAAGAAAATGTTGGCTAAGGACCTAGGAGAGTGAAAGATGTGTGAGGTGGTTAATTTTTCGATGTTAATTAACAATTCAAGGCACATGTAATTGGCTGGAGAAAATTTCTTTCCCATTGACTAGCTAGACTGGATTTTATTTTTCTGTGATTTCTAGTCTTTTCTTCGATTAACTTGGATATTTATCTGTTTGCAATGTTTTTTTTTTTTTGTTTTTTCTGTTTATTCTAGGTGTTTTCTTACCACACCCACTTTTTTTTCAACGTTTTGATGAAAACAGTGGTTCGTTCTAACACTTGAAGATTAAAAACCATAATGTTCCTCCTTCTTAAAAACAAAAAATTGTTCCGCATTGGGCGCCATTCCTAGAAGTTTTAATTGAGAAATCTTCAATATTTGATAGACCTTCATACTTTAAAACAATAATTCTGTCGAATTTAAGTGCAAACTCATTAGTTTTAAGAGTTTCATTTATACATAGATTTTCAAAAGAGTTCTGCAAAACTTAAAAAATAATAATATTAATTTTTTTTTTTTTTTTTGAAAAAATTCAATAAAAAAAATTCTGATAAGAGTTTTTTGTCAAAACTCTTCTTTTCAAAATTCTGCTTTTCATAATTCTGTTTCACAAAAAATTATAAAAGGATTTGAAAAATGTTAAAAAACGTGCGTTATAATTTTTTGCAGAATTTACTTATACCTACTTTCTTTGTAGAATTTGAAAAACCAGAATTTTGAAGTTTGATAAGCAGAATTTTAAAAACCAGAATTTTGAAAGACAGAACAGAAAAAAACAGAATTGAAAAACAGAATTTTCGTTAATAAAGCAGAATTTTGAAGCGTCAGAATTCTGATTCGCTCCCAACAAAGAGTTCTAAACAAAAAAATTCCGTTCCGAAAACTACCAAAATTTAAAAAAATGTTTTTAAGTTTTGGCATTTCTCATAGAAATGCGTTCAAAAGTTAGAGGTTATTCTGATGCTATTTTGTTGCACATATTGACAACGATATGGAAATTATGACGGTATCAAAGAATTTATTGTAGATGGCGCCCAACGTGGAGCCATCTTAATTAAATTTAATCTTTTCAAACTCAAATGGAGCCCAACGTGAATACAAATTGTCACCTAAATCGACCTTGAATAAATTGACAAGATAAGAAAGTAATGAATTTATATGTAATTATTTTGGTAGATAATCGTCAACACGAAAAATCCACAAAAGTGTTTAAACGTTTAGTTCATTACAATCCAGCCGCCGTGGGTAACCTTTGAAGGACTTTTCATTCAATAAAATAATAATAATTTCTTGAATTTTTACCAAAGGGCTAACCATAAACTGTTTTTGTAAATAATTCAACATTTTATTCTTTCCTTCTTCAAGTCAATGAGTTTGAGATATTTCTGAAAATTGTAAAAAAAAAAAATAAAGAATCCTTTTATCTTCTTAAGACAATATTTCCAAGAAATCAAATAACTACTATCTTAAAGGTTCCTGATGTTTCCGTAAATTCCACCTATCCCACGTAAAATTCCTCAGCCTATTTTCAAATCTTCTTTGAGTAAGAAAAAAATAATACGGAATAGAAAGAGAAAAAAAAACAAAAAAAAAAATTAATTTACTTGCACAAAATTGCGTCAAACTTAATTTAATGTAATTTATTTCCATCACGATGAAATACTTCAGAAGGAGGATTTATATGTATGTGTGTGTTTATTTGGTGTGTTAAAAATCCATGTCCTTGTAAATGAAAGCAAAAAAAAAAAAAAAAACATAGCAAATAGAAAATATATTTTCCGGAAACACTGAAACCAAAAAGAAGAAAAAAAAAACCATCAACCAATGAAATAAAAAAAAAAGTAAAGTTAATGATGATGACGATGATGGTGATGATGACGAAAGCATCACGCAGGGATACAATTTGTGGATAAAGGCAGAGATAATTCACTTCAAATGTGTTGCTCGGCAGTGCGTTTCATTGTTTTTATACACTAAGAAAAACTATTTGCAGTGGAAGAAACTTTTAAACAGAAAAAAACAACAACAGATTCTTAGCTTATCACCATTTTCTATGGTGTGCAATTCAAATGGTCTTTACCCCAAATTATGAGGGACATAGTCTATTTATTTATCCGACTTCTGTCTACCAAAATACAAATAATTTCTTTCTTTCTAATCTTTTCAATTTGTAAAAAGTCGATTTGTGTGATAATTTGAGTCCACGTTGGGCGCCATCATAGTTTCATAAGCATAGATTTAATAATCAGTATTAAAATTACTAAAGCATCTAGTTGGAAGTCGAATCTTGCAATATGTGGCTCCACGTTGGGCGCCATTAGTAGAAGCCACAAATCTACCAGAAATTTTTCTTTGATGGCGTTAATTATAGATATTTTGGTACAATCGCATTAAAGTCCCTACTATTGTATTATGTATTACAAGCTGCTACAAAAATATTGCTCCATATTGGGTGCCATTTCTATGATTTATGGTTCTAATCATAAGTCTTCAGTATCCACTTTATTTTACAGCTTAATATTGGGCGCCATTCTTTGAAGCTAATTTTTTTCTTAAAATTTTCCAATTTAAGAGCCATTCGAATACAATCCTACAAATTTTGAAACTTCTGCAACTAAATTGCTTCGCGTTGGGCGCCATTTCTAGAATTTATAATTTTACAATATCTCCAATAATAGCTTTTCAACAATAATATTCACCATAATATGTATATTGTGAAAGAGTTTAGCTTTCTACAACAGTTTAGCTCCACGTTGGGCGCCATTTTTACAAACTTAGGTAGATCCTAATGAGAATTTCGCAAACAAAATCTATAAAGCCATTTATTTATAACTTAGACTGCTTTCATAAAGCTACACATTGGGCGCCATTTCCACAAATTTTATTTCTATTGGAAATTTTGTTAAATTGTCAATTTATTCACCTAATTATTTTTGTTTTTTGTTCAAATTGTTTTGCTAATATAACATAAAAAAAGCTTCACGTTGGGCGCCATAAGAAAATTTGTGTGCCTTCCAACTTAATCGCCTCTTATTAAAATTTTACTTCAAAGAATACTCATGTTTTTCTTTGAGTGTTTAAAACACACGGCAAAACATTTTCATGTCGTTATTCATAGAACAAAACACAGATGAGAAAAAAGAGAAGAAAAAAAAAAAATAGAAAAGAAAACACAAATTTATGGGATGTTTTTAAATATTTTGTAAATAATTTAGTCTTTCGCAAGATTTTCTGGTCACCAACCAATCCTCCCTTTTTGGTTTAAGGAATCTTTTTTTTTTTCTCAAGTAAGACTCTTGACGCCTACAAAAAGAAAAATTCAAATCAATTTGTTTTTATTTTTCTTCACTTTATCTTAGAAAATAAAAAAGAAGAAAAAAAAAAAACACAAAAAAAATCTAAAATCTCATGACCTCGCTTACATTTTAAGGACGAACGGGAATTTCCCTTCAATGTAGTGGAAAATGTCTATTAAAGCGTTACCGGTAATTTTCTGGTTCTGGGCTACCCTTGAAATACATATTTTCGTGTTTTTTTTGTGATGTCAGAGAACCAAAAATAAGATGTGAAGTCAGAGGTAAAATTGGCCCAAACCAAAAAAAAAATTAACAAAGTTTTTTGTGTTGTTTCATCATTGATGGAGGCTCCTTTGGTTTTGGGAGAAAGAGATTATGGTCGAATGAATCATCAATTTTTGCTTCTTCACAATCATATCACTCCTTGCTTTGATGGAACTCTTGGAATTGATGGAGCCTTGAGCTATACACAATAACAATAAGTGATTTAGATGGAGAATGAGAGGTACAGAAGAGGCTTTCAAAAAATATGAATGTCCAAAATGAAGAAACGAAAAAAAAAAAAATCTTAAGTGGTTCTTAGAATTGATTTTTTTTTCTCAGCGTTAAGTCCATTCCCCCTCGTGTTTTACATAAAAATGTTGTAAAGAATGAAATTTTGTTTTAAGGGGGCAAGTTTAGAAGAGAGAATGGGAGACGGGACTTAAGTATGGTGGTGGAGTTTTTTTTTTTTTTTTTTTTAAGACAAAAATTGAAAGGTTATTTCTTGTATTCGCTTAGAAGAGAGAAAAAAGCTTATGGCACACAAAATTGACAACCAGGCCCGGTATCTACATGCTTATTTTAGGAAAATTTGACTCCTTTTTTGATATAAATGCAATCGAGAGCTTCTTCTTGCTATTGTGCTAACTCCACGTTGGGCGCCAATGTAAGAAATCAGAATCTTACAGTCAACTCTTCGATACCATCTTCAATTGTTTAAGTACAAGATTCTACAAAAATATTGCTCCACATTGGGCGCCATTACTAGGATTTATGATTTTTATTAGAAATATACGATATTCACAACGTTCAAAGGCTTAAAATTGTGTGTAAAACTTAGAAATTAGAATTTTTCGGAAAATTCTTCGATATAATTCCGCCAACGTTCGTATGAGCTTCTGCAAATAAATTGCTTCACATTGATCGCCATTTGCAGTATTTATGATTTTAATATAATTCAACGACATTCTCAATTAAGGCTTTTCAAAAGTAATGATCACCATCAACTCTGAAAGAGTTTAATCTTCTGCCATGATATAGGTCCACGTGACTCTACATAGGGATTCATTCACGTTTTGCAAATAAACATGGCGCCCCACATTGGGCGCCATTTCTTGGATTTATGAATCTTAACACAATTCTACGATATCTTCAATAAATGGTTCTTAAAAGGAAGTTTGCACTATTTACTTTGTATAGTGTTTTCTAGCACAATATAACTTCACGTTGGGCGCCATTTCTACAAATCTGGATTAAGTTAGGAATTTTATGAGACCATTAACAAAATCATTTAATGACTTTCTTGCTCTAGTTTTTTCTTTTATATTTGAGGTACCGATACATACCTTTTTCCCTCCTCTAGATCCGTTCATGATAACGAACTCAATTTTTTTTTTTTTTTTTTTTCAAAATTCAAGCTTTATTAGAAATGGAATGACAAACTTTTAAATGATAAACAGTTGTTTTGTCCAGAGGAAAAACACAAATTTTGTATACGTTTATTTTTCTTGGACAAGCATTTTAACAGCCAGTACCCCTGATTTTATTTTTTTTATTTCTTTGCTTAAGGAATTGATGTAAATAAAAGAAGAAAGGAAAAAAAAAAACACCACAGTAGGTACTATACGCTAATTGAGTTTCAAAAAAACTTTGATGGTTATTTGGAGAAATTAACAGCTGTTAAAAAAAATTCAATAATATTTCTATTTTTAAATAATTTGGTAAATGCAATGTGTTATAATTAATTTCGATTTTTTTACAATTCTGAAATTTTCACAGCTGATTCACAAAAAAATCGAAAATAAACCCAAATTGCAAAGTATCAGTTTTCAATTGTTATAAACATTTGTTGGCACTCCTTTTACTTGCATTATGTGCTTAAGGCTCTAAGACTATTATTTTAAGGAAGAATCATCAAAAAAAAAAGAGGTTGTCTGTAAGGCCGGTTTACGGACGATGATTTTACGTGATAACGTCGTCAGAAAATAAGTTGTGTGCTTTTGTTTAAAATGAGTGAATTGAAGAGTTTACTTTTTTCAAACAATAATTATTATTTACAAAAAAAGCTAAAAAAAAATACCTTTATTATTTTCTCATTATATTAATTATTTTTATTTTAAAAGCTTACAAAAAAAATTATGCATTTTAAAAGCCAAGTATTTCTTCTTAAGAATAAAACCATTTTTAAATTTGTACAATGCGCAAAAAGTATAAAAATTGTTTATTGAAAACAATCATTTTCATCAAATAAAGCAAAGAAAACATGAATTTTTATCTTCTCACATCATTAATTCCATTTTTTTCCCTAACAACCTATAACCTATTTTCACCATCTGAAAGCTTATTGTCTTAGCTCAAAATATATATATCGATCAGGTCTATGAGACATCTACAAAAAGAGCTAGAATTTTTTGAACTCGATCAAATTTCATTTAAAAAAAGCAAAAAAAAACATTTATTTTTAGGTTCCCAGGCTATGGAATCAATTTTTTTGTTTGACAACCTATAAAAAATATATACCACGTGAAAGCTTATTATTTCACCTTTCATATGACGTATTAATCTCATTTCAAAGATGCCTACAAGAGAAGTTAGAATTTCTTAAAGTCAATCATGTCGAATTTCCAGACTGAGATTACGGTACTTCCCACACTGGTGGCTGTTCGGGGGGCAACAGATCTATACTGGTGTTTTGAGGTTTTTCGCAAGTTTCTTGATTTAACATTGTGTAGCTTGTAGTTAGTCTATACCGTTATGTGTGATATAAAAAATGAAAGGTAATTGTATCAGGATGCTCATAAAAGTTTAATAAAATTTCTATCTGCTCTTGGTCAAAAGTTATAACCCGTTGAATTCTAAAATTTTATTTTACCGTTATCTCAAGTTTACGAAAATGATTGAAACAAATATAGTCGTAGTAATGGTCTATCATTATTCTATATACTTTATTCCTGTATCTATTAAAGAAAAAAAAGATAAAAATAAAAAACGATGAAAATCGGTTAAAAACGGTCAAAAAACGTGTATTTTAAAAACTTGCCGTTATTCAGTCAAAACTCTTTTAACGATTCCAAGTTTTTGCACATGTATGGATAAAGCCAAAACCTACATGTCCTATAAGTTTGGCTAAAAATCATAAATTACCCTAAAAAACAAGGTGTTTTTCAAAAATTCATATTTCAAAAAGCAGAGTGTTGAAAAAAAATCCGTATCAAACCCCTAATTTTTTTTTCTCTCATCTTTTACCTGGCATCTTTAGAATTGTCAAAAAAAATCATGATCCCAAAATCATCATTTTGTCATAGCCCCAATACGTGTACAACGTTCAAACAAAACGTTATAGCTTAGTTTCAATTTTTTTTAGAATTTTTTCTTAAATGCAGTTATTCTTAAATTAATTTCATCTATATTTAGCAAAAAAATCAATTCCCTACGACTTCGCGTTTAGATTTTAGTCCAAATTTCATCTTTCCGTTTTACCCCTGTTTACCCTATTAAATGACGGAATTTTTAAAAATCCTTCATTTGGATTAAGCTTTATTTTATTATCTTTCAAATAAGCTATAGAAGATTTTTGTATCTCTAATAGTTTATTTTTAACTTTGAATTGAAATTTTTTGCCGCACTGCGAAAGTGCGAGAGTGTAACACTAGAAAATGGCGTCACTTTTTTGTGGTGGCTGCCATGGTTCATCGATTTATAAGACGTTATCACTATCTTTTTTCTCTTTTTTTCTGTCTTTTCCATAAATTAAAGAGTCAAAACTGAAGAAAAGGAAGAATAAGTTAAGTTGTCAGCTTTATATTTTCAAGATACTACCAGCGCATCCACACAAAACAAACAATAAACCTTCTCTTACATTGAGAACATCTTTAAAGACTTATGAAGCCTTAAGGTGGTACTTACACCTTCTTCTTTTGCTTTTTATTTTGATATTTTTGTTATTCTTGTATATATTTTTGTTGAATGTGTTGGAGCGTGTTTTAATGTTTTTCGTTTTGGTTATGATTTTCTTGGTTGAATATCAGAGGCATTCACAAGGACTACTTCGGGAAGATGATGACACAACTAGAATAAAGATGTGGTGTAAAGTTTTTCTTATGTTCTTGCCTTATGCCACAAACATGGGCATCATTTTGGTTTCTTCTATAGGTTAGGTACGTAACAGTTGAACAAAGATAGATGTACCAAAAAGATGTTTTATTGGGATAACCATAGCTGAATGTCCTTGTCACCTTCTTTTTTTGATGTCTTAATAAACACAGGTTATGGCCTTCAAGCTCCAAACAAAAATATGTAGAAAGTTAAGGCCATAAGGTTAGTCATCAGAATTACCAAAATTTTGTATTTGTAATAATATTTTCAATTGTTTTTTACTTGCGATATAGGTACTATAGGGCAAGTTTAGGATTCGTAAAAAAAATCGAACTCGAGATAACAATTTTACATGACAATTCTGTCTGTCTGTCTGTCTGTCTGTCTGTCTGTCTGTCTGTCTGTCTGTCTGTCTGTCTGTCTGTCTGTCTGTCTGTCTGTCTGTCTGTCTGTCTGTCTGTCTGTCTGTCTGTCTGTCTGTCTGTCTGTCTGTCTGTCTGTCTGTCTGTCTGTCTGTCTGTCTGTCTGTCTGTCTGTCTGTCTGTCTGTCTGTCTGTCTGTCTGTCTGTCTGTCTGTCTGTCTGTCTGTCTGTCTGTCTGTCTGTCTGTCTGTCTGTCTGTCTGTCTGTCTGTCTGTCTGTCTGTCTGTCTGTCTGTCTGTCTGTCTGTCTGTCTGTCTGTCTGTCTGTCTGTCTGTCTGTCTGTCTGTCTGTCTGTCTGTCTGTCTGTCTGTCTGTCTGTCTGTCTGTCTGTCTGTCTGTCTGTCTGTCTGTCTGTCTGTCTGTCTGTCTGTCTGTCTGTCTGTCTGTCTGTCTGTCTGTCTGTCTGTCTGTCTGTCTGTCTGTCTATCTGTCTGTCTGTCTGTCTGTCTGTCTGTCTGTCTGTTAACTATTAAAGTGATTTTGTTCAAACTTGGTAGTTAAGAGATTTGGGTGATTCCCTAGAGGACAAATTGAAATTTTTTTTTTAGGACCAAAACTAACGGTACCTGTCATATAACGGAAATAGAAAAGTTAATTTTTTTTCAAAAACAGCTCTAACGATTTTCATTAAAATTTTTGTGTGTAGCAGTACACATAAGAGCCAACTTTCTAAATAAAGAAAATATTTTTTTTACCGTTATTAACGGTACCTGTTTTTTTTATTTATGAATATATCGTTCAAGAATTCCCCGATTTCAACGAAAATTTAAATCTTTTAGGCAAAGGTAATGTTAAAAATTTAGAAAATTTTCAAAAAAACTCATTTTTGGATTTTTAAAAAAATATTTCAAAATTTTTTTTTGAAAAATCAATTTTTTGAAAACGTGTTTATGAAAAATTTTGAAATTTCGTTTTTATGCGTAAATAAATTATTACTTAAAAATGGCTTACCAAGTTTTTTTTGAAAAATGTCAGAAAATTTTTATATATAAAAAATTATTTTTTTAAAAAACGGCTCAAACGATTTTCGAAAATTTTTTTCTAAAAATTCCCTTTTATACAAGAAGTAAACTGGCATACTTGGTTTTTTTGTGAAAGATCATTTAAAACTATATTTAATTAATTATAAAAAACAGATTTTATTTTTTTTAATTTCTTGAAAATATCAAATTTTAAATTTTCTTAATTTTCTTGAATAAAAAGCTTTAACATTAGAGTAACTTAAAGCATAAGAGCAAGTACGTGCGACCCCAGTCGTGCATTTTATTTTTTTTTACAATTTTAATTACAATTCACTGAAAGGAAAGTATCAAAAATTCTTTTTCTCAAAATATTACAAGATGTAGACAATGGCGTACGTTGAACTGATTTAATCTCTCTTAATCTCTATCTACGTAAAAAATTCTACAATCAAGTTTTGGTTAAGATTAAAATTTGAGTTAACAGTAAAAAAGTCAATGCATTTAGGTAAAAAAAAATCAATTTTTAATTTTTCAGATTTTGGAGAAAAAATCAATTTTAACCCCTTTTCAGAAAAAAAAAAAAAAATACACTTTAAAAAAATTAATCCACATTTATCAATAAATGAAACATCAAAAAGAAGGTCTCTTTAAGCTCTAATGATAAATGAAAACCAAAAGGTTTTTTGAGGTTTGGCTGCTGATTTATTTGCAACCAAACTTATTTTTGTCTTACATTCGAAGCCAAATATCTTAGGACAAAAGTCTCGAGACAATTTTTGATATTTTTAAGACATGAGTTCACCTCAGTGAACAGGCCATTTCATTTCCATTTGTTAAAAATACTAAGATTATAAATAGTCCACAAAATTATTTTTAGTGAAAGGGTGTTTTTTTTCCAAGAAAAGATGAAATTCAGAATTGGTACAAAAAAAAAAAAAAAACCATGACAAATATGGTATATTTATGTAGGTATAATTACTCCAATGAAAATTTTTTAAAATGTTTCATTTACCTCATGCAGTACGAATATAAGCATTTTATGCAAATATTTTAGATGATAGGGTGTTTTCTTAAAACAAAAGAGAATGCAAAAAAAAAAAATGAGTGGTATTATTGGTATCCTCACTAACTTTTGAAAATATTGCATTTACCACAAGAACTACGAATTAAATGAGTCTATAAATGTTTTCATATGAAAGGGTGTTTTTTTTTTTTTCATTGAAAACATTGAACGAAGAAATTAGAGACTATTTAAAATATTATTTTGGGTTAAAGGGTGTTTGTATTTTTGGAGGAGGGAGTAAATTTTGTAATAAGCCCCAAAAAGTCTATAATTTATGAAGTTGATTACGAATTACAAAAAAAAAAAAAAAAAAAATTGAAGAAAATGATGAAACTACAAAAATAATACAAAATTAGTCATGTGATAATTTTTCTTTTAAAATATTGTTGTCACATGGATGGATTTGTTTCAAACAAAATTTTATGACTTTTTATTTTTCAATTTCAGATTAGAAAATCTAGAATTCTGAAAATCAATTGTTAAATTATTTAGAAAAAAGAAAATTTACAAAATCTTGGAAAAAATACTTAATAGAAAGGAATCAAGTTTGACATTATTTGTTTCTGACCAAAAATATGAGTTCTGAGAACAAATAATTATTTTTACAGAGACCAGAAATAACAGTCAACCTTTATTTTCAATCGGTTTCTCTCTGAGAGTTACCACATTACTTTAAATAGTTTCGGTTAAGGTTTGAGATTTATTTTTTAAAAATCAAAAATAAAGGTTATCGGTTGAGATTAATTTTTTTTTTTTTTTAAATATCTCTCAATGGTTGAGATTTTTACAAAAAAATAAATGGAAAAGGTCAACCTTTAACCGTTTTCGCTGAAAATAAATCAAAAATGGTCAATTCAAAGGAAAATGTCGAATACGTCAAGAATGTCTTTATTTTGCAAAAATAAATATGAAAAGGATGTTTTTTTCTAAGTTTATGTATTAAATAATGTATAAACTAAATAGACTCTCAAAGTTCTTTAGACCCAAGATTATATATATTTATTTCAGGAGACCGATTTTCTAATTGATACATTTGCAGATGAGATTTATTTTTTTTTTCTCTCAGCTATAAATCTCGCTGGTTTACCGAAACATACAAAAATAAAAAATAAACGTTTGTCTCAGACCTTGACCGAAATTTTTCTTTTTTTAAAATAAAGGTTATTTTATGACATTTATTGAAAATGGCAACAAATAAGAGTTATTAAGGAACCTTTCAAAAGTTTGAGATTTATTTCTGATCTCTGAATTTCTTATGCGAAAATAATTTCATTTGAAAGCTAGCAGTCGAATTTTGTCCTATCTCAATTTTGTTATCTTATATGATTTCTTGTCCTGTAGTTCCGCATCAATTGCAGGTAAAATTGGAAGAAGAAACTGTTAAATCTTCAAAGTTGGCATGTCTTTGTGCTAAAAGTACTCATAGATTTTCTCATAAGCTCATTTGGTTATAGGTATTGTGGAACTTGTTCCTAGGTTAAAGTCTTAACCTCGCCTCGTAACCATCATCATTATCATCATCATCATTATCAACATCTCAAGGCCTCAGCGAGAATGAAATAATTCTTTAAGTGGATTTGCTTTAAATTATTACCCTCCATATCTCCATCCAGGACGAGTTTTAACTCAGTATATATGTGTACCAAAGCCTACTTCTATAAACATATAGATACCTTTATATAGACATTCTTGTGTACCTATGATAAAATGCTCGTTTATTTATATTCTATGTTAGTTTTACATACATATATCCTTCTTCCAATCCAGGACATCGACATACAACCTATCTTCTACCTATATGAAAGTAGGAAGAAAAAAAAAATTAAGCTGAATTCAACCCAAGTTGGTTTCTTTCAGGAACATCATGAAAACAGGATAATTCACAGATTATTACATTATCACCTTGAACGAGTGTTCGTTGAATATGTTTAAACTTTAAAGGCGGCTTTCCAGAAATAAGAAGGATTGGACCACGCCAACAACGACGACGACGCTACGGGGCTCCATCTTCGTTTCTCGGTGGATGCTCTATGTTCGTGGCGTGACTGGGTTTAAGGGAAAACCAAACAAGGACAGCCAAAAGGCATTCTCCCAAATGAAGAGTGAGTGAAACGAACAAAAACTCCTTCGAAATCCTTTGCTCATTTCATTATACCTCATTTTTACCTCTACTATACCAACCTGCTGTGTGTATCTATATATTATGGCAAAATTGTGCCAAAGGATTTAAAGCAAACACAATTTCCCTCGACTCCTCACAATTCACACCCACCCAACTCACATCCCATATTATAACAACATGCCCAAGTTTGCGGTTAATGTTCGGCATACATGATGCATGTGTGTGCTGCCAAAAAGGCATCCAATAAATTTCCGAATGAAATTTTCATAATATTATCGCTACTGGTGGATTCAATGTAGCTGCTAGGTACTTTCTTTCTACTTTATCTATGTGTGTGTATTCTATACACACATAAATATGTATCTGTATAGAAGAAAAAAAAAAAAAAAATAAACACGTTTTTTGTATAAACTTTATTTCTGTACACATTCATGATGTGTGGTGGCTTATTGTGAAAACATATGCACTCGTGCAGAGTAGCACTTCCACTTTGCTTAACTTCTATTGGCATAGTGCACAGAATTCTCAGAACTGGGGTCGTCTCTGCTTCTGTTGAAAATCCTGGGAATGACTGGGATTTGATTTTTTTCCACACTTTTTTTTTTTATCAAAAATATGTTTATTTTTTTGTATTTTTATTTTAAACTTTTATTTTACAGTGATAGATTGCTTGTTTTGCCTGTCAATTTTCATGTCAGTTTGATGTTAAGAATGAAAAAAAAAATTCAGTCAAGCGTTAAACGAATAGGTAAACTGTTTCAGGTAGAGTGGTTATTTTTTATTTCTATTTTTGATTTTTGATTTTTTTTTTGTTGGGTTTAAAGTGAAATCAAATCATGATGTGATTTATTTATGTAAGTATTTTTTTTATTTTTAGAAAATAAAATTAAGGTAGGTACATAGAGAAAAATATTTATTTTCATATTACGATTGTTTGCAATTTCAGTTTAGGTACTAAGTATAAATACTTGGGTTTTTTTAACGCCTAGTAAACATTACATTACTTTACATTTTAAATTTCTTAAAAAAAAAAAAAAAAAAATCAATTTTAGTACCAAGTAACTACTTTTGGGTGAGTCTTTTTCCAGGACATAGGTTTTTTAATCTCTTAAAAGTTTATTTTCCAATTCCTATGCATTTATAGAATTTACAGATAATTGAAATAGAAAATTTAAGATTAAGAAAATTTTGAAATACAGAAATTTGAATTTACAAATTTCAGAATAATGCAGAGACAGAATAATGGAATAAAGATTTATATTCATACAGAATTTTGGCAATACAGAATTTTGAAATATAGAGTGACGGGGTTGGGGTCAAAATACTGCTATATATATGATAGAAACTCTTTTAAGAAAAACTCTGCTTTCAAAATTTTGTTTTACAAAATCCTGTTTTTCTAATTTTTACTGCTTGCAGAATTTTGTAAATGGGCAGGTTCAGAAAAGTAAGGGACTAAATTTCTCGTTCTATGATTGGTCAACTGTCAAAAAATCCTTCCAATTTAGGTAATTTTATTTAAAAGCTAACTGGAAAGTTAGGCGAGAAAATTTTCCTTAAAAATTTACTAAAGTTTTTTTTTTTGTAAACATGACAGTTGATTGTTTTTTATTAGGTACAGAATTAAATTTATTTTGTGTGAAAAACGAGTAAGAAAATTAAATTTGGTGCCTGCCCCAAGCACTCTGTAAATTTTTTAAGTAAATTCCAAAATTTGACAATAACATCATAGGATCCAAACTAATTTCAAATTTCCGTTCAAAAAATTACGTTACCTAAATATCTAGCCCCTAATATTTCCTGAACGTGTCCAATTACAAAACAAAAATTTTAGCTTAAATGTAGGTAGCTAGCAAATTCCAGAATAATAAAATTATTCTCTTAGCCCAAATTTAGTACCAGTCTATTCAGTTAAAATTTCCCATTTAAAGTAGAAAATTTGAAACTATGTTATATGAGAAGTGACTTTAAATAGCAATTGATGCCCTTTTGGATTTCAAAAAAAAACTGAATTTCGTAAGTCAAAGAATTTAAACAATCAATAGCTATTTACGTTTATATGTACATAGAACGTTTTTACTTCTTAATACAACTTACAACAAAAAAGCCTAAGGAATTTAAATAATTTTGTAAAAAAAGTAAGGTAAAATTAGATTTGTGTTTGTGTATTTATTTTTAAATTCTGAGTTTGAAAATCAATTTTTCAAAAACACTTCATTCAATCAACTTTTTTCATTTTCTAAAATCAATGAAAGTATCTAAACAGGTTACCTAATTTGTATTTCTGACTTCAAAATTTTGCCTTACCTACATATATAGGGTGTCCTAAAAGTTAACGTCGAAACGAAAACAGTAGATAGGGTAGGTGGTGACAGTTATCAGAAAAATAATTAAAAAAAATCGCAGCCATATAGGTATTTTGTGAGTTATGTGCATTTGAAAAAAGTCGAAAAAATGGTCACCCTGTGACGGTTTTTCATGTGCCGTGACTACAAATCTTAACATTTCTCATTTTTTTCTTTTGTTACGGAACCCTGCTACCAAATGCATTCAAAAATTTTAACTCAGCTGCATCAGTTTTAAAGCAAATATTACATGACTCTAATTCAATGAACCGTAGTGTAAAAAAAAATGCACTACGATGTTTCGGCAAGTTACCTTAAAAGTTGGTGTGTTCAATTCTCTTTTCAAAATGGTATAACGTTGTTGAAAATATTCCATAAATAACCGAGATAAAATTTATTTTCTTAAGAAATCCGACTTTTTTATTAAGTAATTTTTTCATATTATTTAAGTTTTTGTATTCTTAAGGGTACAAAACCCCATTTTTTCGACTTTTTTTTCAAATGCCCATAACTCACTGCGATTTTTTTCGTTTCGACGTTAACTTTTGGGGCACCCTGTATAACAATTATAAAAAAAAATATGATCAAATTTAGTATTTAGCCTTGTTTTGAGTCTCTCAAGAGGGGTCTTGGGAAATAATTTTGGACCAAAAATAACGGTACCTGTCATATACAAATTTCAGAAAAGTCTAATTTTCTCGAAAACGGCTCCAACGGTCTTGTTAAAAAAAATCAAATGTTAGTTTTTAGACAAGGTCTATCTTTTGATGAAGAAATTTTTTTTAGCAAAAATCATCATTAGCAGTGCCTGCCATAGAACCGTTTTTTTTTTTCAAATCTGTTTTTCTGCCAAATTACTTGATAAATTTCAACGAAATTCCTTATACAGAAGCATTTATATAATTTTAATATAAATTTAAAATTAAAATTTTGAAAGAAATAATTTTTGGAGTTTTAAAATCTTGTTTTGAAAAATCAAATTTTCGAAAACGGATCATTGAATATTTTTGAAATTTTGGTTTCAGATGTTGATAAGTGATTTAGGCATAGCTACTTATTTTATTTTACAACTTATTTTCTAAAAATTTATTCAAGTAGGGTCAATGTGGGTAAATGTAAACAATTTCATGTCTTTTTTTTCTTTTTACTTGAGATTTTAATATCTAGTCACGGAACAACTTGAATGGTATGTTCAAATACAAATATGAAATGATGGCAATTCTTCTTTATAAATATAAACAAATATTTTCCAAATTGTTTAAATTACTGTCAAATATGGCATGTTTACAAATACCCCACCATATTTGTGTTTTTTTACAAATTCGGGGTAAATGTAAACGGTGGTTTAAAATTTTGAATTTCCTCTTTATCATATGGATAATGACTTGAAAAACGTTCAAGAAGGTATTTTACAAAAACTTTTCCAAATTCCAATAAAAGTTTTTGTTTTCTTCCTTTGATTCTTTATATAGGCACCCAATATGCATCCTGAGCAGCTCTGAACGTCATATTTTTAATTTTTTTTACGTCAAAGACCGATTTTGCAACATCATTCACTGAAAACGATGTGTTGGCTACTTTAAAGTGTGACTCCGTGGCACTTTAGCAACAGTAATTGACTGAAACTACTTATTTTTATTAAAACTAATAATTTCAGCAAAAATATATGTTTACATTTACCCCCAGAATACGTTGTTTACATTTTCCCATCATGAAAAATATTCTGGGGTAAATGTAAACACATGCAAATCGACATAAATGTCCTGTATTTTAAAATTTGTTTGTTTCACATAGAATCTACATCAAAATTCGAAACTAAAAAGTATTTGCAAATTGTACTGACTCAATTGAATCTGCAAAAATTTTAAATATTTCTGAAAGACTAACGACTTGTTTGGCACTTTAAAAAATTATCTTTCACGGAAAATACGCTCGTCGAATGAATTCTCTCTTGACAGCAATGAGCTTGACGTATAATATAAAAGATACATGCGTCCGCGATTTGTACTTATGTATGCATCAAAGAGATTTAACTGAAGCTTGTTATGAACCATGTTTTCATTTACCCCTGTTTACATTTACCCACATTGACCCTACATAGATACAACAAATTATTTTTTTTTAAAACGGCTCTAAGGATTTTTGAATTTTTTTTTTCAAAATGCATATTAATAAAACAAATCAAATTGAATTTGGAGCTTGTTTTGGAGCTCAATTTAATTTCAGAAGCTGTTTTATATATTTGAAATATTGATGTAGCAAAATCATTGGGACTATTCAAAAACCAATTTTTTTTTGTTTTTTTTTTTTTTTTTCTCTGAAGAAAGTGGAACATTTTTTTCTGATAAAATGATTATTATTTTTTTCAAAATCAAGTTTTCTTAATTAAAAAAAAATTTAGGTATTCTTAGGTTTGAGAGATTCCTAAAAAGACCTGAAAAAGTTCTATGTTAACCCTTCATTTAAGCAAGTTGTCTAACCAACCACCTGAAAACCAATCCTTGCAGAAGAACACGTTCGAAAAGTGATTTGTAACTTCATAAAGTATCTAAATTCCTTGATAATGATCTCTATCTCTCTCTCTCAGTGTAATGGCACCACATGTTTGCATACTATCCAATCAACTGTTTAGACAACTTGTAATGATACACAGTAAATACAAATGAAACTCAAAAAACTAAACTCCGCCACACTTATCCCACCCATTTGCCTGGTCTAGTTTGTTTTGACCATGGTTGGCCGATTGTATGAATCGAAACCAAATCGTGTTATTTTTTTTTTTCTATCTTTGTTTTTGGAATTCCAAAACAGAGTGTCAATGCTTCTTCGAAAAAAAAACCTAAAACCCATCACTAAAATCCAAACTCTCATTTTGGGTAAGCAAACCCATTTAGAGAAAGACCTCATGACGTTCCTCGTATTTTTGCGATACACCACGCCACGCAGTGGCTGACCGTTTCGTTGGCGGTAGTCGTCGTCGTAATCGACATCGTCGTCGTTGTTGTCCTCAAAACTCGCTTCGTCGATGTCAACGATGCAAATCGTATTGAAATTCTGGTCAAGCAAATGACATCGAAAATTACCTCCCTGATTAGGATTTAGCAGTTTGTTTTCCGCTCGGTCGCCGATTACATAGCCTGGCGCGTCGTCAGCAATGTTTCCATAGAATCCTAATGCATTTCAATAAACCAGAACCAGAATCCGGCACCGAAGGACCAAAAAAAACGATTGCACGAGAGGGGGCTTGTGTATTACGACGCAACAACGACGACGTCGAAGCACGGTATTTTGAATGGTTCAAATTGAACCCACAACCGACGAACGAGCCTGTTACCAATACTAGGCGCCATCGCATTGCCACCACCGACCGCCGCGCCGCCACCACCGCTGGACAATATGACTGTGTTGGAACTCGAAACGCAGATTGTGCGTATACAGTTCGTATAATTCGTGTCATGGGTTGTTGTACTTGTTGGGTTGACCAACGCCAACCAACATAATCCGCAAAAACATCCTCGACAAACACCGTCGGTCGTCGCCGCCCTCACCTGTCCGGCAAAATTGTGTAAGAGTGTAAGCCACGATATAGCGCTTTGGTATTTAAAGGGAGGTTTTTTGGTGAATTTGTTGCGGATGTTAATCCATGATGCCTCGCAGGTAAACGTAAGCGAGAGTTTTTGTCCTGATGCGTTGCGTTGCTGCTGCAATACGAAACGAAAACATTCTGTTTTCGAAAGATTTCAGTTGCATTTTCCCAGTTTTAACATCAGTGAAAAACTATTTAGATATTTATCCCCCTGATTTCGAATAACCCCGTTTTCATGGCTGTCCGATATTTTCGTTTGAAAATCGTTTTTCTATTTTTTTTTTAGGAAATATAGTGGTATTGATATGCCTTGACTATTGGGTGTTTATTTTATTGAGCCTTCACCTAGATACACCGTGTTTTTGAATTATTTTAAATTGACTGTCATTTGAAATTTAAATATTGCCTTTGATATGTCATTGGTGCGGTCGCACACACATGTCTATATTTATTTTTTGGAAATATTATGGTTGTGAATTATCGACACACTCTCACGCAGCAGTGTGCTGTGGGAAAATGTGTTTTGAAAATATACATATTTTTGAGGGTTAAGTTAAGGCATGAAGTGGAACTAATTATTCGCATGGTAAGCTTCACACACACGTGATTCAAAATGGAAATTATGTTTACACTTGGGGTTCATCATCATCATTGAGCTTGAAGTTATTTGGAGATATAGGTTTATAATGGATTCAACAGAAATTTTGGGGTACTATTTGGGTTTTAAGGGATAGTGAAACACTTCTTTAAAATAGTACACACACGGAGAAAAAAAAAATACTTTAAGTTAGGCAGATTTCTACAGGGTTTTTGACGTGATAACGTTTACAAATCGATGAACCATGGCAGCTTCTACGAAATTCCCGTTCCGCCTGAAATTTTTAGCAGTGTGGCATAAATTGAAATTCAAATTTAAAAATAAACTATTAGAGCTACAAAATTTTTTTATAGCTTATTTGAAAGGTAATAAGAATAACCTAAAGGTGAATACTACTAAAGGATTTTTAAAAATTAAAAAATAAGAGTAAAACGAAATTGCAAGATAGTGGCTATTTTCTAAACTCGACGTTTAATGAAATTGAATTTTTTTTAATCGATACATAATTTTATTGTAAGGCTGAAAAAATGTATTAAAAAAAAATCTCAAAAATTTCAAAACCAAGTTACGAACGATTTTTTAAACTAAAACATGTGATAGACTTTTGACAAAGTGGTGATTTATGGTAGGAGAAATTTTTCTTGACAGTTTTAAAAATGCCATTCGAAAGATCATAAGAAATAAAATAAATTGAAATATGTTTTTTTGAAAAACACCTATTTTTTTAGGGGTATTTTTGGGTGTTTTTGTTTTATTTTTAGCATTTTTTCAGAGCTTTCAAAAAATGTTGAACATATATCTACGACATTAAAGGTATTGATCATGCTCAAGAAATTGGAATTTTAAAATTATTTTTGACTGAATAATGGCGGGAAAACAATTTTTTTGCAAGAAATTTTTTTGTTAGCCCTTTTTTAATCGTTTTTATTTATTTTTTTTTCTTTAACATGTAAATGAATGAAATTTATACTATATTCGATAATATACAGGACTATTATGCTATTTTGATCAATTTAATTTTGAAAAAACGGTAAAATAAAGTTTTTTTTTTTTAACATGTTATATCTTTTGATCTAGAGCAGATAAAAATTTGATTTAACTTTATTGAGCATGATTATAATATTACCTTTCATTTGATTTATCACACATAACGGTACATTTACTAAAAGCTACACCGTGTACAATTAAAAAAAAAAAAAAAACTTGTGGAGATCTGTTGCCGATGACCAGCCACCAGTGTGGGAGGGAAGTAGATACTGTAATCTCAGTTTGAAATTTCAACATTTTTGGCTTTAATAAATTCTTAGTTTTAAGTAGGCATCGTACCTATTGATATGATTGAAGCGTCATATTAAAGCTGAAATAATAAGCTTTCTGATGAAATAAAATTCATTAAAGATTGTCATATATAAAAATCGACTTTAGGGTAATGTAAGAAAAAAATTTTGATGCTTTTTGCTTTTTTTATGAGAATTGATTGGATTAAAAAAAAAACTCTAGCTCTTTTTGTAAATGTCGTTGATGTTAATATTTTGAGCTTAAACAATAGGCTTTCACATGGTATAAATGTGTGATGTGATGGTTTTTAACAAATTATTTGTATACCTTTTGCGCATTGTAAACATTTTAGTATGCTTTTATTCTTTAGAAGATATATTAAGCTTTTTAATGATGTAATTTTTTTGTAATCTTTTCTTACAAAAAATTGATATAGGTAATGTTTTTCTACAAAATACACAGATATAAATAAAGTTTTAAATCTTTAGCTTAAGTACTATACTATGAGATGGTATTATTATCTTATAAATTTTTTTACAAGAAAGTTGACAATGTGATGGGGTGAAATGGACTTCGGTTTCGATTTCATTCTTGTGTGGCTGTGTTAGGAATGAATAGCAACCATCTTGAAAAACACTTCAGTAATATGCAAAATTACGAAAAAAAGAGGACACTTACCGGATTCTATCTAACTTCAAAAAGTTTTGTTCTTGTTACAAATTAAATTGAAACAAAATTTCTTAAAGAGATATTCAAACTTTAATCTGTTCTGTTTGGACATTCTTAACCCTCTCCTGACTAAAATCTTACATTTAGATTTATAACGAGATTTATTTAGATATATAACATAGAGATAAAATATAATTATAAGAAAAAATACAGCTACCATTTCGACAGCATCTTCTTCACTATCTCTTTTAAAATAGATAGTTTAATTTTCAACAAACTTTTCCCCCCAAAAACTAAAAGAACTTTCCGAAACAAGCAGCAAGCTTCTTCTTCTTCTTCGTCTTCATCTTCGTCCTGTTCTGTCACTTTTCTTCTTCTTTTAGATTTCCTTATATATAAAATTTTCCATAATGAGCAAAAGAAAACCGCTTAACTTACAACTTTCCATGGACGTCAAACAGCTTACGACCGTTTCTGTAAAGAAAGATATATACCTACCTACCGCTCTCTACCATCAAACTAGAAAACATGAGTCTGGAGTGTGGTAAGAGTGGTGACGAATACTTTATGTTTATAAACGCAAAGCAGGGAAAGGGTAAACGCAAATGACACTTTTTTTTTTTTTTTAAGTTTTCCCCCAAAAGTATAGTAAGAATCGTCTTTCTGTTTGTGGAGACTTTAACAAAGACCACCACCACCAAGGATTCAACCAAAAAGTTTCCTTTCATAAATTCAATGGCATCTCCTGTCACAGAGAAATAGAAATGTTATCCCGTTCCCGTTTTTCTTTCTTTCCTTTTTTTTTTTTGTGTGTGATGTGGTTTGGTATATTTTTTTTTTTTTGTATGTCGTCAATTTGCAAGGACCTAGCAATTTAATTTTAACCTCCGTGTAATTCATTTAATTACATATAATTTAAAATTTTAACGTCATTTTGTGTGTTTGTGACACGGACACAGACACAGACACATTTATACAATTCACACAAATGTTGTTGCATCATCCTGTAATTCAAGACACACAGCAAAAGCAAATAATATATATAAAAAAAAAATCAAAAATTCCCCTGATGTCCCCCGGATTTCCCCCGCATGCACATATTTCGATTTGACAGAAAAGCAGAGAAAGAGTATTTCACACACTTGACAGAAAAGCGAATAGAGGAGTCGGAATTTTAACACACACAGTAGATTCCCTCACAATGAGAGAGAGAAAGAGAGAGTGGAGCAGGTTTTAGTATAGTACAGTGAATACATATCCTTTGGATGCATCTTGTAATGGAATGTGTCCTTGGCAGAGAAGAAGAAGAAGAAGAAGAACAAGAGGAGTAAGCGGGTGTGTGGTTTTTCGTTGAAGAGGATAGGTGCTGGCAATTGAAGGGCGGTTTTAATTACAGAAATTCCGCATAAAATTAGCAACGAACAGAACAGAACAGAAGCCATAGCAGCAGAGATCCTGTTTTCTGTGAATGGGTTACGTCTTGAAGGATTTCTATATAAATATCTGCAGCAGCAGCTTCTATGCATACTATACTCGTGTTCCCTCTCTATAAGACCCTTCTGTACCCACAAGAGCAAGAGGAATTGTGGTGTGGTATAGCTTTGGTATAGAGTAGAGATGGTAGAGAATTCTTGGAGTCGTCCTTCCTTGTGCGCTTCTAGAAATTGAAGAGCGCGAAAAGCAATTATTGAGTTGTGAAAATAGAAACGATGATGATGGCGTGTGATTGTGAGATGCTCTGGAAGCTAAATGCAAAAGTTCGGGGCTTGGAGGAGGTTGGTTTTTGTGTTAGTTTTTGTTTTTCCATTTTTTTACATCTTGTGGAACTTAACTCTGCTGTGCTGCTGGCGCATTCTATTGTTTAACACTTGTTCTTCATGATGGGATGATTGTTGAGGTTTGTGTGTGGAATATTTTGCGCCATCCCATCGACAAGAGAGGATACTCGAAACAGGAGAGGTGTGTGTAATACGAGATCACCAGATGAGCTTTAAAATGGAAATTTTCGTTCGCTCTGCAGTAAGTTTTGCTTTTTTCTTTTGTTTTAGGTACATTTTTTTTTTCTTTTTTTAGTTTCTTGTTATTACACTTCTAGGGAGTGAACTTGGTAATGACAATGACAAACATCAAACAAAGAGGTGTATTGGAGGGTGGTTTTTTCTTTTCTATAGTTTTTTTTTTTTTTTGCGGTGTTGAAGAAGTAAAACGGTTTCAAGAACTCACACAAAATTAATTGAGTAAGTTTTGGGGGGCTAACAATAAGTTTAGGTTGGTAGATGTTTTGTTAAACATAATTGTTTTGAGTTTCTTAAACGGCTTTGGTTTTGGAGGGTTTTTTTTTTGGGAGTTAGAAATAAGATGGATGGAAAGTCGATCAAGGCAGCAATTAAAAGTATAGCACTCAGAAAATAGGTATTGTTTTTAATTGGAAAGCTTAAACAAGAATAGCTTAATTGATATGTTGATTAACAGCTTTGAAGCACTTTAAACTAGGCTGGTATCCCCTACAAACAATTTTGCTTCTACAAAGCTTTATAGAAGCAACGGTAGCATCTATAAAGCTTTATAGAAGCAAAATTGTTAGTTGGGTCTACCTCCTATTATTATAGGTGAAATTTTTGGGTCAGGATTGAAATTTTTAAATAAAATTGAGCTATGCTAATGAAAAGACAATGAAAAAAAATTAGGGGTCTGATATGGATTTTTTTTTAAAGCTTTAAAAAAACACCAATTTTTTTAAGGATATTTTTTATTTTTTTATATTATTCTAAATAGAATTTCTCAAATGATTTATTCCGAGAAACAGCAAAAACTATTAGACCGACAGCCCACAGCAAATTTTGGGAGTGGAGGTATAACCAAAATGTGAGTATGCAGTTTTATAGCCTTATGCGTGTTAAAAACGAAATCAAAAGTGTGGCAGCTTTAAATCATGGTTTTATATGGTTTAAGAGGGGTTAAATATCGCGAGTTTTCCAATTAATGTGAGTAGATTAAATTAACACAAAATCACATTCTGAATTTAAGGATTGATGCTCTGTTATGTTTTGAAGACTTTCCTGTTTCATTTTTTGTTTGTTATTTTGAATTCAGAACTCTCCAAAAATAGAGCCTTTATGGTTTAAAGCTTAGAACTTGAGTTCTCTTGATCGTATCGTCAAGATTGATGTCTTCAGAGTTTTAATTTGGGTTAATTTAGCCTACTCACATTAGCTGGAAAACTGGCAATATTTAAACCCTCGGAAACCATACAAAGCTGCGATTTAAAGCTGCCAGACTATTGAATTCGCTATTAGAACGCATAAGGCTATAAAACTGCATACTCACATTTTGGTTATACCTCCACTCCCAAAATTTGCTGTGGGCTCTTAGACTATATTTTCGTTTTGTCCCAGAACTTCTAAATGCTTTTTTTTTTTTCAAAGTTATTACAGGATTGAACAAGATTTTATTATTATTTTTTATTCACCTCAAAAATCACAAAAAATCATTTTTTTTTATTCAGTGTAAAAATTGTTGACTTAACACTGTGGATTTTTTGCCCAACGTAAGCCCAGCCCAACAAACATTATGAATTCTATAAAACTTTAAAGGAACTACATTCACACCTGTAAAGCTTTATAGGAGTAAATTTCGCGACCCTAGAACAACAAGGTTCTAAGTACAACCAAGTGTGTTTTGAGAAAAAACGCTTCTGAATATTTAAACACCTTTATACGGTAACTGTGTATGAAAAGTTTGATTTTTTGTTTATAATTCCATGAGTTTATAGGAAATCTTTATGATTTTAGCTTAAAACACTTCTAATAAAAACACATTTTTAACCCTTAAATTTGACTTTAAAAAACCATTTAGGACTTCGTTGCTCAACGATGCGACAGTTAAATTTAGAACAATAAGGTTCTACTCGTACCTATGTACAATTTTTATTATTGTGACCTTAGTTATTCGATATTGAAGAATTGGGATGCGTTGAAATAAAAAGATTTAAATAATTTGTTTCTTTTTGTTTAAGAGTAGTGAATTGCATAAATTTATTTATTATTTTTATAATTAATTCTATTTCAAAAAAAATAAACAAAGTCTAATTGCTCAGCATTCAATTTTTTCGTCTAAACATGTAACAAAGTTCTAACTGCAACATAAGGCAGATAGAACTCTGTATCTCTGGATATTTGGTGAAACAAAGTTCTATAATTGGAAGTTAGAACCTTATTGTTTAAATCTCAAATGAAAATTGTGTAGATAGAACTCTGTACTGTAGCCCAGGCTATTTTCGAAACGGAAAGAGATAGAGCAAAATAGATAGCGGGAATCGAAAGAGCACCACGATTTTACCTAGATTTGATATACAACTCATTTTTTTTTTTCAAAATTGTCGGTTAGAACCTTGTTGTTCTAAGGTCGCGATTTGTTATTCTGGAGGATAGCCAATTTTTTTTTCTTTACTCCACTATTTTTTCAAATGATAAAATATAAAAACTTTTTTTCATACCAGAAACCGAAAAAATTGATAGTTTAAAACTGTGGTTTTTTGCTTCAGGTTAATCCAGGATAGCCCAACTTAAATTTTCGCTATCTTACCCTTATTTTGAAAATTATAGAAGCATTATTTTATATTCAAAAAAAAAAAAAAAAATAGTACGCATACACCACAGTGACCATTTTAATTTATAGTTTAAAAAAAGTATATCCATTGGTGTGGGCACTGGACCGCAAATGTTATTCATTTCACATAGAATTCTTACTTGATTGAATGTAGTCCATATATGTATGCTCCTGTTGAGCAGCTTAAGTTAATTTGTTTTATTTCATCTTAAAAAACACAAAATACAAATATTTTTTCAAGTGTAAAAATCATTGATTTTTTTGTTTGCCATTATGAGCATCTAGAAAGCTACACATAGTGGAATAAAAAAAAAGTAACGCGTATAAACTTAGCATGACAACTTTTGAAAAGTTAATTTTTTTTTGGCTCAGTAATTGCCGCATAATTGCCGTGTTTATGCCGTGAAGTCAAAAAAAATTGCCGCGCCCTTAGTTTGGTCAGAACCGGTAAACCAAGTTTGTCATGCTAACTTTATATAAAGTTAGCATGACAAATTTTAATTTTTGATCAATTTAAATTTTTTTTCTCTAATTATTTAAAGTTTAATTGCCGTAATTATGCCGTGAAATCGAAAATAATATATCTCTTTTGGTTTTCTCAAAAAAAAAATAAAATGTATTTTTTGTTAACCCTATTCCATATAAAGTTAGCATGACACACCCTGTATTTCTTAAATCCTTGGTCAATATTTAAATTTTTTTTTGGCCAATTAATTGCCGCATTGGATTAATATAAAAACTGCAAACTCAAAAAAATTGCCGCGCTTTTGGTTTTTTCAAAAAAAATTAAAAACTGTTTTTGGCCTCATATCGTATAAAGTTAGCATGACAAACCATCTATTTCTTAAATCCTTGGTCAATTTGAAAATTTTGTTGGCCAATTAATTGCCGCATTGGGTTAATATAAAAACTGCAAACTCAAAAAAATTGCCGCGCTTTTGGTTTTTTCAAAAAAAATTAAAAACTGTTTTTGGCCTCATATCGTATAAAGTTAGCATGACAAACCATCTATTTCTTAAATCCTTGGTCAATTTGAAAATTTTGTTGGCCAATTAATTGCCGCATTGGGTTAATATAAAAACTGCAAACTCAAAAAAATTGCCGCGCTTTTGGTTTTTTCAAAAAAAATTAAAAACTGTTTTTGGCCTCATATCGTATAAAGTTAGCATGACAAACCATCTATTTCTTAAATCCTTGGTCAATTTGAAAATTTTTTTGGCCAATTAATTGCCGCATTGGGTTAATATAAAAACTGCAAACTCAAAAAAATTGCATTTTACAAAAAAACCAAGTGTGGCAATTATTTCGCAAAAAAAAAAATTAAATTTTAATCAGCGATTTAACAAACAGAGGGTATGCCCTGCTAACTTTATATGGAAAGTGACTCAAAAAATAAACTTAAACTTTTTTGCAAAAAAAAACCAAGAGCGCATCAATTTTTTTGAGTTTGCGGTTTTTATATTGACCCAATGCGGCAATTAATTAGCCAAAAATTTTTTAAAATTGACCAAGGATTTAAGAAATAGATGGTTTGTCATGCTAACTTTATACGATATGAGGCCAAAAACAGTTTTTAATTTTTTTTGAAAAAACCAAAAGCGCGGCAATTTTTTTGAGTTTGCAGTTTTTATATTAACCCAATGCGGCAATTAATTGGCCAAAAAAAATTAAAAATTGACCAAGGATTTAAGAAATACAGGGTGTGTCATGCTAACTTTATATGGAATAGGGTTAACAAAAAATACATTTTATTTTTTTTTGAGAAAACCAAAAGAGATATATTATTTTCGATTTCACGGCATAATTACGGCAATTAAACTTTAAATAATTAAATTGATCAAAAATTAAAATTTGTCATGCTAACTTTATATAAAGTTAGCATGACAAACTTGGTTTACCGATTCTGACCAAACTAAGGGCGCGGCAATTTTTTTGACTTCACGGCATAAACACGGCAATTATGCGGCAATTACTGAGCCAAAAAAAAATTAACTTTTCAAAAGTTGTCATGCTAAGTTTATACGGGTAAAAAAGTAGGCTATCCTGGCCATTTGCATTTGGGGTGCCAACTTCACATAGCCTGAAAAAATAATTAAAACAAATATTAAAATTGTCCGCGTTAAAGGCTTTATCAAAAAAAAAAACAAGTTCTTCGATTTTTTCTAGTAAAACCTTTTTGTACTATATTGTCCAAATTTAAAATAGTGTTAAATGGACTAGAACTTTAGTTTTCCTATTTCTTAGGCTCATTTAGTTGTAACTAAAATATCCTTCATGTGTGTATTATAATAAAAAGATATACCTTTTTGCCTTCTTCCATTATTATGCAGTAAAAAACTTTTTAAGTGGTTAAAAAGGACCTTTCAAAGTGGACATTTGTAATTAAAATGACAAGTGTTAACGTCACCTTTGGGAATTAAGTGTTTAAAAAGGGAAATTTTAATTAAGGTCTCTCGTTATTAAAAGGGATGCATATGGATGGTTAAATAGATGAAATTACACCTACTTCTTGTTTGTATTTAAAAGAAAATGTTTCTTTAATGAGTTAGACATTTTACTTCGTGTTATTTTAATTTGAGAATCACACGTCTGTAACAAGGGGATAGTTAAAAAGTTTAAGATTGATTGGGGTAGGTACATCAATCAAGGGAAATTTAAATGTAAATGAATAATGCAATAATCCTCGAATAAAACTGCTGGAAATCTTATTTAAATGTACAATAACGTAATAGTTCTTCCGAATTACCATCATTCTTCCTTCAAATGCATCATCAAGTAAACAAGTAATAAACATGAAGCTCTTTATTTTATTTCAAGGTAAGACTTTACACTGCAAAGAAAAAAAAGGAAAATCAAAACTCGTAAGTACGTGGCGAAAAATCTACTCAAAAGTTATACAATGAACTGCCCAGAAGTTGCAAAAGTTACCACAACATACAACAATGAACACTCGAGAACTTCTTCAACTAAAAAAAAAAATAAAACTAGGTAACTCTTATGTGTGCTCACCGACGACGACAATAATTCAGCACGGAACTATTACTGAAGCGACGACTACACAAAGACCAACCAAGACGATGACGACGCAACGGTAGTTAAGGTGGGCGCGTTAAAAAGCAATTCTTTTCACGGAAATTTAGTTCCATTTCACCTTTATAACAAACCTGACCAAACCATGGCAAAACGTGCTTGCTTGAGCTGCCGTGCATTAAGCAAGCATCTGCAACTAAATAAATCTTCTCCAAAGGTACCAAAAGAAGCGCCATGTCCTTTCGAGTGCGGTAGTTTAGGTAGAATTCCCTAACAAAAGAAAAAAAAAAAAAAAAAAAAAAAAACAGACAACCGGAAACACACCGGAAGACGAAAGAAGAATGTGAGACAAAACAAAAACCAACAAAAAAAAAAATGATCCTAGAAAACTTTTTAAAACCATTTTAATGAAATAATTACCTTAAGTAGATGTACGTGATCCGAACCCACTCGTAGAAAAACAAACGTACACAGATCAACTGCTCATTAAGTAGAAAGTCCTTTTTTCTCCTGTGTGTTTTCAGAGATGATGACGATGATGGTCGTCTTCGTTGTCCTGGAGTTAGAGATACAATCCTGTTTATCTTACCAATTTATTTTTAACCTGCTTTTTAATGAATTTTTCGTCTCACTTTTTTTTTTTGTTGTATTTTTTTTGTTTTTGTTTAAGTCGATGTCCTTTGTCGTCTGTCTTTTGGTTTGGGGATTTTTTTAAATTTTTTTATTTCAAAAATATGCGATGATAATTTTCCTGATTTTCGTCCTTACTTTGCAAGATTAAATTTTTTAATTTTTTTAATTTTTTTTTTTATTCGCGAATCATTTTGATGCAAAAATGCAAGAGAAAGCTACTACTGGAATTTTAACGATACAAAAAGCCCACTTTGTTGTGTCCATTGTCCTTGACGTCTTTTCAACAAACGACTGAAGAAAGAAAAAAAAAAAATAATCACACTCCAACTCTCCGTCAGCTCAGAGCCCGCTCTCTGGTGTTCGTGACAAAGCTGATTTTGCAAGGATTAGACCAGATTTTCAGCGAAGCTGCTTGCTCTTGTACTCAAAACTACACACATACACATATAAATATCGTGAATATCCTTCCTGGTCTGAGTCTGGTCTTATGTTACCATAGAGCCCAGCAGCCAACACCCTACCACCACCAACCGACTGACGACGACGATGAACGTCAGTATCATTTTATTTATATACATTTTTGTGATTGGATTCGCATTGACTGCGCGGGTTCGACGACGACGACCAACGATTTTTCGCTCTGGACTTTTTATATTGGCCAAGTAATTTAAGATTGTAGACTCTACTCTTGGCAATGTGCATTAAAATAAGAATCGAGTACAAAAAAAATTTAATATCGAAGCAAGGATATTTATTTTTAATGCCAGAAGAAGGATAATAGTGAATAAAAAAAGAGAGAAGAGAAAAAAAAAATAATTCGAAGAGGACAAGAATGACAGCTAATTCCCTACAAAGTGACACATAATGCCGTGGTGATGAAATTAATTTGAGATTTTGTAAATTTAACACAGACAAAATGGACAAAAAGAAAAAGGATTTATTTATCGAGTGGAGAGGAATATGTCTCAGTAAATTGTTGTATTGATAGTAGTTAGGTTGAAAGAAGAAGATGCATGTTGTGATAGCGTGTCGTCAAAATTGACGAATAATATCTTTTTATTCATTTCGAAAAAAAATTGGCAAATTACGAGTAATACATTTGAAATTGTTAAAGAATCAAAAAAAAAAAATTTGGCATTCCATGATTTAGTAAAACTTATTGGGACTAACCACTTACTTGATTTTGGATTTACTATTAAAGAAGATCCGGCTCGAAAGACCAAGCTTTCCAAGCTTAAGACTTCAAACAAAAGTCCCAAATTAACAATTTGGTTTGCATAAGGTCCATTTTTTTCGATTCGACAAGATATACCTAGTTTGTATAGGTTTAGTTTAAGGCTTTATTATGCAAGTCAACCATTTTGGAAAGAAAAGGAGGCCATCTTAAGACTTCCTAGAAGTGTTTAGAGGAAGCCTTGTAAATTTTAGTTAAAGAAGGCCTTTTTAAGACCTTTTTGAACCGTTCCTAAGGAAGCCTCGTATTTTCAAGAGACAGAAGGCCTCTATAAGGCCTGTTCCAAGAGGTTCTTTTAAGTATGCAATATTTTCTTCTTGTAGGTATGCAATGTTTTTTCTTAAAAGTATGCAACTTTTCTAGTGCATTCGAAGAAAACCATTGCATTTTAATGTGAGGTATCAAGTAGCTCAATATTTTAAACTCATCTTTAATGATTGAGCATGGTCTACTGGTAGAGTGCTGCGCTGGTATGCGGAGGTACGTGGGATCGATATCTTATAACAACCTTTATAAAGCCTTATTATAATATCCAATGCAAATGATATTTTCTTAAGCGAAGCTATAGCCTCGCTAATGTTTCATTGTTTTGTAAGAAGGCCTGCATAAGGTCGTTTTACGCTGTTCCTCACAAGCTATTAGCTTGTGGATTGCCTGTGAAGGAAGGTCTTGAGGAAATTCGGTAATGTGCGCCAAAAAGATTTGCATAATATAAACTTGTCCTTCTTCTGACACAAGTCAAAAAAATAGTTTGCATTGAACCTTATACAAGTTAAATTGTTACTTGGGGTCGGTTTAGGCTGTGACTGAACATTTATAACACTCCTCAAAACTAATGTGGGAGAACATTTTTGTAGCCCTAGTATGTCTCAGGAACTACTCATCCTTAGTAGCTGAAATTTACTGAGGAGTTTGGTTTGCTCAACAAATGAAAAATGGCCTGAGTTTTTTATCTGTTATCTATTTCCGTTTTTTTGGAAACGTCTCACTTCAGTAAAAAAAAAAAAAAACAATTTTTTCAAAACTCAATAAATTGACCATCCGCAGGTTTCCGTTTACTGTGCAAATAAAAGTATTGCCGGATAGGGGGCGATAATATAACAATAGTCTTATTCAAGTGAAAACTTCAAACTGATTTATTGAAAAATTACCCTGAACTTAAAGGTCCATTAATAGTATTAGAAAACCGTTACATTTTTTGTTTGTTGAAAAAAAAAAATGAAAAATGTGAAATTTCAAAATGTAAAATTTCATGTTTTACTCTTTTCTAATTATTAAAATTGAACTTTTTGGAACATCAGTTTTCAATTTGGCAAGTGTAGAAATTTGGATGATACATTAGCATTGCTATCATTATTTTCTTACTTTGACTATTTAAATTTTTTTACCATTACTTTGAAAAATTGACTTTTGGCCGCCTAAATCCTTCAAATCGACCTATGTGCGCTGTCGACGAATTTGGAGGAATAATTTTTTTTTTTTTTTGCAAGAGGTTAACTTTGATTTTTTTCTCGAAATCTGAAAAATATAGTTTTGAAATTGTTTTACTTAAATGCATTGACCTATTCACTAAAAACTCATATCTTTAAACCAAAACTTGTTTCGAGACATTAATAGGCAGATATCTGCATACGAATGTATATTAAAAGTATGTTTTGTTTGGGTGCAAATAACTATGCAAAACTTTTGGTTTTCAGTTATGAACAGAGCTTAAAGAGACCTTTATTTTGATATCGCATTTTTTTTTATTTGGATGAAATATTTTAAAATGCATTTTTTTCGACTTTTCGATTTTTTCTCGAAAATCTGAAAAATATAGATTTTAATTTTTTTTAACCTTAATTCATAGACCTGTTTACTGTGAACTCATATCTAACAGAAAAAAACCAAACCTCTAAGAAACTTTTCAGTTACGAATAGAGCTTAAAGAGAACTTGATTTTGATGTGTCACTCAATAAATTGAAAACAAAAATGGTTTGCCCCCGAGCCCTGTAGCTCAACGTACCTACGCCCTTTTTCCTCAACCCTGATTTCAAAACTATTACATACATACATACCTATCTATCAAAACTTACAAATCGTCAAATTTATAAAAATAAAAAAATATTACTCATACACCACAGTGACCATATTTAATTCTTTTTGATAATATAATAGACCAAAATTGAGATAAATACTTATGTCAAATCTCAACCCGTGATATTTTATTTTACTTTAAGAATATATACGTCCGACCTAATCGTGCATTTTAGTGTCAAAATTGAAAAATCTTTCCTAAGTGGAGAGAAAAAAAAACAACAATATTTTTCCTAAAAACAAAAACTAAAACGCCATCCTTCAACTAGACAGTAAAAAATTTCAATGCATTACATTCTTCTCTAATGCCAGGGGTATACTAAAAATATTACTCTTTCCACCAAAGTACTTTTATCCTTTATCACAATTTGACAAAATGGCTCTGCCATATGCGGTTGGTGGTTGGAACACACACAAAATGGGCCCTCTCTCTCCATAAGCATAAAGGAAGGTAGAGATGCTGCAGACTAACCACCTGATAATGAGAAGAAATTTAAGCCAATTTTTTTCCATCATCGTTATACATATATAAAGTCGCAATATATATGTATGTAGTTTGCAATCCTGCATCATCGTCGTCGTCGCCGTCTCCTCATTTTCCCCTTAAAGCTGCGGATAAATAAGTCATAAATCCTGGTGTCTCCTGTTTTTTTTTTTCGTGGATTTTTGTCATTCTATCCTCCCTCCATTTTGAAAACTTTACTCACATATGAACAAAAGGACAAACGAAAGGACATTCTATATATCACTTTGAAGCTCAACATTTTGCCTCATTGAGCATAATTGAATAAATCATCAACTGTAATGTGGTCTGAATAATATTTTCTCAAAAAATTAAGATCAAGGATTTCCTGGCTCATTGAAGCCTACAACAACTTGACTCGACCGAGACGAGACTCTTTCTCTCTCTCTGTCTGGATACCTTTTCATCTCCTGCATTGCTTCTTTAAAGTGAAAGCCAATGTAAATGAACCGGATTTTGACCGCGTGTCAAATAAGGATATCCCAGATGATTTCTTTGGATCTTTGGTACAAAAAAAAAAAAAACAAAACACATCCCAGGTAGAAAGGTGGTGTTATGCACTTCTTGAGAATAATAATAAGGCAGGTTATATCCCCAAAAAAAAATTGAATAAATGACATTCCATCTAATAAAAAACGTGATCGGAATTTTTTTGGTCGTTTCTTGTGTTTTTTTTTTGTTTTTGTTTCTTTTTTGCTTTTGGTGTTTGTATGTATGTGAATTGGGTCGGAAGGACCTTCGTTTATCGTTTATAAAGTCTCCCAGGAAGTATTCACAGTCTTTCTTTCCTGACAGTTGACTTCGAGGTATAGAACAAGGGATGACTTGGTTTTTTTTTGTATTCAATCAAAATGATAGGGTTGACCGGTTGGGGAAATAATTTTTTTCTTTTCAATCTTCACCTCTTCACAGAAATAAGCTTCGTCCTTTTTTTTGTATATAATATGTCTTGACAGCAACAAATTTGTTGTTTGACACATTTTTGATTTTCCTTTTTTTTTTTTTCTTTTCCAGTTGTTGAAGCTTCTCATTGAAAAAAATTTGCATTAATTTGAATTTTTGTTTGCCCTTTAGATTTTTGACCTTCTTAACTTTTTTTCAGAGACGGAGAGATGCAAAACAGGAGTAAATTTATACAAATTCTTCCATAATCTTTCAACAAAAAAAGATTCTAAAGATGGATACATTGAAAATGCCCTAAAAATAAAACAATGTATTTTGGGTATTAAATTTTTGAAATTTGGATTTTAAATCTTTAAAATTTGTTTAAAATTTTTTATTATTTGTGTTACCTACTAAACCAAAGCTTGGATCCAAGGATATGTGTTTGGAATTCTTAAAAAAAAAAAAAAAATACTTTGATACCTCAAAAACTTTTGGTTTTCAAGTATTTGTATAACATTATACATCAACACGATGGATTTAAATAAAGTTAATTTTTTTTTTAAATATTTTTGAATTGCATTTTTTTTTTTTTTGAAAATCTTAATTTAAAAAAAAATTTTAAATATTAATTTTTTATACCTTAATGGATTTTCATTATAAACAAACAAGATAATTTTTTTTGAGTATCCTCAAACGTAATTGTACCTATGGTGTCAAACAGCAATTTTAAATAAATAAATTTTGAGGATTTTTTTTGAAAAAAAAAAAATGATATTTTGTATGTAAGTTGCTGTAAAAAAATTGTTTTCTGATTATTTTCTAAACTTAGAAAAAGGAAAAATATCATTAAAAAAAAAATGCATTTGAAATTAAAAAAAAATATTTGTTGTAAATAAAAAAAAGTTTCATTAAAAAAAAAAAAAAATATCTGTTGCAACTAAAAATATTTTGCATTAAAAAAAGTTTTTTTACAAATGAAAAATGTTCTGCATTACAAAAGAAAATTCAAAATTTTTGAATTAAATATTTTATTTTTTAAATATTCGTCGAATTTCTTATAATGTTGACTATTTGACTATTATACATTAGCTAGTTCAACTATAATATTGAGCCTAATGTTAGGCCAAATAGTCAAAACTGTAAGAAATTCGACGAATATTAAAAAATTTTGTGCCTGCAGTAAAAAATGCAAAATATTTTTATTTGCAATAATTTTTTTTTTTTTTTTTGTCATATAAATTATTTTCAGTTGTAATAAATATTTTTTTAAATGCAAATTTGTTTTTTTTTTTGCAATAAATATCTATATTTTTTAAAATTTAAAATCCAAAAAAAAAGTTGCTAAAAAAAATTTTGTTTTGAATATATTTTCTAAACGGGGATGAAACGATGATGATTTTTTGCATGTATAAAGAACTTGAGGTAAACAAATGATTGCAATTTGTTTTATACGAATATCTCGAAGTTTAAGAGGTTTAGACGATTTTTTATTTTTCAGACTTCCTACAAAACAAAATTTGGTTCAAAAATTTTGAGGTCGCAGTCTTGGCTTCATAGAGCTATGCACAATACTGTAATATTTCATAAAGTCACTCCATTGCACACAAAATTCTGCATCCTCCAGTTAAATGTGAAAATATCGTTTAAATAACTCAATTTAAAAATACAAAATGTATAAATAAATAAAAGAATAATAATCTTCAAGACATTATACAAGTTCTAAATTAAATCTAACTTCCATCAATGTCCCGCAGCGTAGCCACCAAAGCCTTCATCTCATAAGTCACGGACCTCTAAACAAAACTTCTCATAGCGCGACTTCTCATCTCTCTCGTCTAGTAAAATAAATGTTCTTCCTTAAGTGAAAATTGAAATAACCTTCTCCCTTGTTGTGCCACAATGCATTACACAGATGGAGTAGAAGTGAGTAGAGTGTGAGAGAAAAAAATGGGAAGACTGTAAACAATAGCGGCAACCAACAACGTGGCAACAATAGCGACTGTCCTTCATGTCTAATAACGTCGTTGGTGACATGAAAAACCACACTTTGTGCACCAGGGCCATTCTTCTTCATCGTCAGCGTCATCGTCATCGTCATACAGTCGTCGACTATGTCGACCGACATCGTTCTCATTCTCGTTGTACTTTTGTGTTGTGTCCGGTTTCTATGTGTAGAGTCATCCCCAGACTATAGCAACTAGTGGTTGTTGTTATTAGCATCATCGGGCATTGAACAGATTTTCCTTTAGCGCTATGATTTTGCTACTATATACAACCCATCAGAAGCGATGTCCTTCTCTCAACTCTTTGTATTGGGTTCATTGTCGATGCAAAATTTTCAAATTTATTCTACAAGCTTATCGCGGTATTGTTTTTAAATTTTGTTGCATCTTTTATTATATTGGAAGAGCAAAGGGAAAAAAGTATTGCATAAGTTATAGGGCAATGACGGCCCAGCGCACATAGGGGTATTTGCCAGTTTTAAGCGGACAAAATTATTTTTCCGGTTTTACTTCATCGACAAGGTAAAAACTTGTATTTAGTACCTGAATTAAGTATTTTAACTGTGGATTTCAATAAAAACATTTTTCTTCCAAAATCAATTTTTGATTAAACAAAAAAGTGTCAAGAATGGACCCAAATGGTCTATTAAAACCCTTATAAATGGAGTTTTATTAATGGTATCGACAAGATAAAGGTCTTAAAATTTAGGAAAAATTATAAGGAATCAGGTTCTGTAATTAAAGAAGTTGAATCTTAAAAAAAAAAAAACTAAATATGGATGCATGAAAAAAAGGTTAGAGTTTAAAAAAGCCTACACAGAGAAAAATATGACCCGCTAAAAACTAACAGATTGCCATATTGTTTTACCGTCCATACATTTCATAAGGAAATCTTATTAAAATCAACGATTAATAAGGTTTTTTTAAGGAGATTTCTTATTATTTTTATAGAGAAAATCTTATTAAAATTTGACTGAAAAGTTGATTTTTTTTGCAAGTTAGCACTTGAACAAAAATCGCGATCAATATTTTCATGGCAGGTTGGTTCAGGTGGTAAGGTGTGCGACTAATGATTTGAAGTCTCCAGTTCGATTCCCAGCCTGGTCATCGTTTTTTTTTTATTTTTTTGCAGATTTTAAAACAATAAGGAAAACCCGATTGTTTTAATAAGGTTTCCTTCTTGGATGAAAACCATAGAGAAATCTTATTGTTTTTGTTCTATTTTATGTGGTCTATTTTTCTCTGTGTAAAACGTTTAAAAGGAGCAAATGTGTCGAAGTTGCACTTAGTTGCAATTTTTTTTTTGCAGATTCAATTAGATACGAGTTTAACCTTTAGAAAACATTAAATTTTATGACACAATAATGTGAAATAGTATAACTTTTCACAGAAAGAAAACTATTTTTACGTTTAATTTATACTAAGATTCTACTTATCACTTTTTTATTTATAAAGTAATATAACATTAAGATACACCACTGCTGTTAATCATCTGGAGTGATAATTAATTTTAAAACTATAAGAAAATGCTAAGCAAGTTGTCTTCTTTTAGTAGGATGTTAATTTTTTACGTTTGGATCAGTTTAAAATTTTGTCTTTTTTCCGCCTAAATTTATTAAATACCCCTATGTGCAGCGTGGAATCATTGTAATAAAGTCTCCATGGACATGCACAGTGGGACCAAATGTAGTTTATTTTGAATCATAATCTAATCACTAAGCATTGGCAAAATTTGCTTCTACGAAATTGGACAATGGTTTGTTCCCTTTCCTTAATCGGGGCCTTCTTTGGCCTTCTTTTTAATTTCATTTTAGCCATAAAACCATCAAGTTAGTATTTTTATATCGTTAAGACGTTTTCAATGTTATTTTTTTTTTTTTCAACTTTTGTTTGTATTTTACCCCACTGTTTAAGGGTGAAATGTCATTTCTGTTATCCTTTTGGCAAACTAATGGAATGAGAAACTTATTGTTGATGTTGATTTTTGTATTATGTGATATTTTAATTTTCTTTTTTTTGTCTTTTAAATTATTATGAACTTTTATGAAAAAAATTACTCATTATTAAGAATTTTCTATACTCTCTGAGGAGATTATAAACTTATTAAAAGCTACTTATGTGTTAGAACTTGTTAGAAAATTAAATAAACGGATGTTGTGAATTGTTAGGATTTTTGTGATAATTTTTATGATTTAATTTGATTTACTTAAATGTGTAAGATTTAAATTTTTAAACAAACAAAATTGGATCAACTAGTTTTTTTATAATAATTCCCGACCGTTATTAATCTTGAAAGTATACTAACCCTAATAAAGTTTGTATACATAATAGTGTATCACTGATTTGCGATTTCATGTACAAAACTTTTTTTTACATTTTTTGTGAAAAAAAAACGTAAAAAATGGTAAATAATATGTGTAAAAAATGTAAAAAACGTAAAAAAATGGTATAAAACAGTAAAAAACGGTAAAAAGTATTAAAAAAACTTAAAAAACGCATTCATTTTAACAGCTTGCCATTCGAAGTGCATAATATTTTGTGTAGAACAGAGGCGTACGTTGAGTTGTCAGGGCCCCGGGGCAAGACTATCATTTGATATAGAAAAAAGTACGTATACGCCAATTTATTTTTTTGGGGCTCCTAATGTACCTATCATTTGTTGGTCGCTAAAATTATTTAAGTAATATTTTTTGGGTCCCCAAGTAATATGTAATTTTTCTTGTGTCCGAAGTGATTCATGTCAAGTATCTTATCTTTTTGCTTGGATACTTTTATAACCAGTTGCCTTATCTGCATTGTCTCCTTACGGGGCCCTGGCGAGTTGGGGGCCCCGGGGCACCGCCCTACTTGCCCCAATGGTGTGTACGCCCCTGGTATAGAACACTTAATTTTGCGGCATTGAATTTTAATAAACGTTTATAAATCATAATTAAAATAGTTCCAAAGTCTGTTTCTTCTAGGGCATAAATGAGATAATTTCGCAAATAATCTCATTTGAAAGAAATTTCTTTTAGGTACGATTTGACATTCAAAATGAACTACATAATTTGTGAAATTATCCCATTTAGGCTGTAGTAAAAACATGCTCTAAAGTTCCACTTCCACAAACAATAAACTTCGAAGCTTTGAATTTTGGGCTCCTCAAACTCAATACAAAATTTTTTGCAAACCTTTCAGAAAATGGATTATGCTCTCTCTTTATATTATTTGTATTCATTTTTCCTGCAGCAAAATTCTGACAAATTTATCAAATAACATCAACTTTCTTCTAAGAAACTTGTCAGAAGAGAGAGCATTGAAAAATGTCAAAATTTCAATCAAAAAAAGGGGACTAATTGAAAAATGTGATGTTTTTAGAAAAACGACTGAGCTTTGAGGTTATTAAATTTGCCCGTTTTATCAACCCAAATTGTCCAAAATTTAAATGCTCATTAACATTTAAAGGTCGAGGAAATTAATTCACATCATTTTAATAAATTTAATGAAATTAAATAAATAACCATCGTACAAAACTATAGTGTTTTTCTTTTCCTCCAAATAGTTTTCTTAAGAAATTTCATTTTTTTACCATTTTTAACATCAGTGAGTTTTTTATAGTAATTTTGAAGTTTCTAACATCGAGTTTTATACATGTAAGCAACCCTGTAAAAAAAACTCGATGTAAAAACCGGCACAACACTGAGTGTAATGTAAAGAATAGAAACTAAGAAATTTTGAAAATTCTTTCTATAAGCAAAAAAATATTAATTTTTCTTTTTTTTTCATGCTAAATTTAAAATAGAAAAGATATTATTTGTAGATATTTTTACCTATGTACATAAAAAAATTACTTAACGCATTTGTTGTTTTTCCTTATAAAGTATCACTGTCTTCATTTTTTTTTTGGTTTGGTTCTAAAAAAATAATATTCATAAACTTCAGTTTAGGGACTAACTATGATTATTAAAAAAAAAATCTATAGCAATATTGCATTCATAATGAATTGAACCAAACAGAGTCCTTAACCTTATTTCATATCAAGCTAGTCATTCAAATATAAAATCAAATGAATTTTGGGTCACTATGGTGTATGTGTAACATTTTTTGTTCAAGAAAAAAAAACTATTTTGTTAACCCTTTCGAACCCAAGCTATGAAAATCAATATTCAAAAATGTTTTTTCGGTATTATCGGGTCAAAAACATCACAACTAAGAAATATGAATAGCAAAAAGTTATTTTCCAAAATAATAAATAGAAAAACTAATGTGTTTTTCTAATGTTACATGTAAGTAACATGCACTGCCTATGACCACCAAAAAAAAGTCGGAGAGCTGAGAAAATAACTTTTTATGAAACTATAATGTATGCTACTTCTTCTAAGCAAAAAAAACAAAACACTTTCTGCATTAACATTTTTTATATCTTTTTTTCAAAATTATGATCATACACCGAAAAAAAAACCAATATCAATTTAACATTTTTTAAATATCAAATTTTTAAATGATATTTAAATGTCACATTTTGGAAATTTTTTTTGTATTTTATTAGCATTTTTTCATATAAATAAAAATGAAAAGGAAAGAAATAGGTTTCATTATAATAAACTAAAACGTAAAATCTAGTCAACATTGATATTTTAATTGTCAAAGTGAAATTTTTGATAGCTGTTATTATCAAATTTTTTTTTCCGTGTATATAAAAAAAAAAATTTTGCAAAAAAAAAATGTGAATTTCAGTCCCTTTCTCGATAAAAAAAAATTAAAGGTATGATATTTGAATAACTTTTTGTAATAATCCAGTAACTAGGCATTATTATATTTCAATTAAGCCATCGTAACCTTAAAAATTGTTTAATTTAATATTTTTTAAGAATTTTAAAAAAAATGTTACATAAGAGTTACGCTGGGTCCGAAAGGGTTAACTATTAGTTAGAAACAAAAAATTGATATCATTGCCAATTTAACAAACCAATTGATCGTTTATTATCATTTATTATTTCTTAAAACATTTTCGCAATTCATTCATTACAAACAGCTGGAGAAAATAAATGTGAAAACACTTTACCTAACTTTCCATAAAATTGTAAAGTAAAGTAAAAAAAAAAAAAAACGAAATACACCGCCGCCGTATATCTTCCACGACCTTCGCATCAACCAAACCATAATTTGATTTTTTTATATTTCGCCGTGGGTTTTTGGTTTCGAAAATAAAAAACAGTGGTATTCCATATTACCCACGTTGGGCACATTTGCCGCACTTATTAAACAATTTTTAGACATTTTTCAAATAAATAAATTCAAACATCGATCGACACATAAAAACAAAGCTTCAAGAAAATTCATGGATGTGCTTTCAAAATAAACATTTTTTCAAAACAAAAAAATCGAATTTTTTTTCAACGAGTTCTTGAATTTTGTTTTCTTAGTTTTTACATTAAGGTGGCTACAAATTTTTTTTACAAAAAATTCTCGTTAAAAACGGTTACGTCGCTTAAGAAAAAGCGAGACATTTGAAGTTCTACAGTTATCTGCCTTCGACACTAAAAACTTCTTTGAATGCAAATAACTCAACAAAAAGACCTCCAAAAAACTTTTTATTTTCTGTTATGAATACAGTTTAAAGATACCTTTCATTTAATATCTCACTTGATGGGTTCGAACGAAATTTTTTAAAATGCATTTTTTTTCGACCTTGATTTTTTCTCGAAAATCCGAAAAAAAAAATAAAATTTAATTTTTACTAGCAAATGCATAGGCCTGGTTACTGTGAACTCATATCTGCAAACCAAATATTATTTCGAGTCTTTGATCCGAAAATATTTCAAAATTTCGAAAATCGACATGTTGCCTACCCTAACTACTATCACAAGAAAACGCCCGAATAGCGAGTTTAATTTCACATTAAATAGTAACAAACCCTTCGAAAGTGAGATTAGAAGACTCTCTACAAGGATATATTGGTGGGCACAATTTTTTTCCAGCTTAAAGCTAATATAATTAAAGTTTTTACAATGAAAACCTTCTTTTGTAACTTTCAGTTTTGAAATTTCACTTTTTTTTTCAGAATTTTCAAAGCATCTTCAAATTTAACCTTTATTCAAGTAATTTTCTTTATACCTACAGTTGCAAAAAACCTTGAATGCAACTTGCGCTTTTACTTATTCAATAACAAAAATAGCAACAACGAAAAAAAAATTTAATCATTTGCAAGTGAATTCAATTTCTTAAGAAAATATATAAATTTTCCTATGCATACAAATTGTCGGGGTCCAAATTTAGGTCATGTTTAACCATCAGGCACTTTTTCAAAAAAAAAAAAAAAAAAAAAAAACACAAATAAAAAATCTTTAGAAAATGTTTCTATTAATCAAACACCATCAGCATCAATTTTGTATACACTAGTAAGACTAACCTCTTCCACACTTTCTACTCAACTTGGTCTCATTTTTATACTCTCAGTAGAGCTATGCATTAATTTCATCATCCCTGAGGGTATTTCAAGCGCATTTCGTTCACCTTTTCATCAAAAAATATTACCCAACAACATCCAATCATGCTAAAAGCCAAGTAACATTCTAACACGATGTACCTCAGGGTTGTCTTTTTAAGTCTTTACTTTTTATTTTTTTTTTTTTTGTGTATTTTAATAGAATTTATTTATTTTTATTTTTTTAGATTCGTTTTGTATAGTGTCTTGTTGTGTTTCTTGTCCTTTTTTTGTTGGTGGTTAAAGTGTATATCCTTTATACACTCTAAACACACACATAGTTGTATTTTCCAATTTATTTACATGCATCACCGCCTGGTGTCGTATAGTCATCGTAGTCGTCCACTTCACAGGCCATTTACCAATTTGCATAATAAAACTTGCACTCGCTTGCAAAAATCCTCTGTCTTGTTGTGTATAATGTTTTTTTTTTTGTATGTGAAAGTGGAGTCGAGTATGTCCAAAAGGACGATCGGCATGCATTTTCATTTTCATTCCCATTTCACTTGCTGGAGCTAGCTCACTCTGGGTGTTTCCGCCTAAGATTGTGAAATCACCTTGAAATGTGTCCTCAGGGTGTTCAAACGCCTCCTGGTTCGGGTTGTGTATACATACGGAGGTAGCGCATGTTGTTAGGAATGATGTCATTCGGTGTGTTAGATGGTGGGAAGGAATTTCCTGGCAAAAGCAGCAGCAGTAGAATATTTTCACATTTACCTTGGAATTTATCCATTTCTTTTTTTTTTTTTTTTTGTTAAGTTGCTTCTTGTTCTTGGTGAAGAAGTTGCACAGCAAATGTTGTAACAAAACTGTATGCAAGTCGTCCTTGTATGCGCCTTTGGAATATCCATGTTGTGAACTATGTGCACTCATTCATTCATAGCGCAATGCACACGAAAAGCCTTTTAAGACGATGCAGTCGTAGGAGCATCAAGAGTGTGTGTGTGGGAGGTGAGATATATACGAGAAATGTGCTGCATGGGGAGTATTAAAGAGGAATATTGCTCCAAGGACACAGTAGAAGATGAAGAAGAAGATCTCCTTCCTCCTTCGCTATCAAGAGAGAGAGATTTTTTGTTGGCCCTACACAGGTATTTTCAATTGCAAGGCATGTAGCGTGCCCTAGGGCCTCCTTCGAAGGAATTATACATTCCTACCTCTTCCATATAAACGTGTGCTGTACATGTGATTTGGAGGAGGCGCAGCTTGGGCGGTTGGGGGTGACAATTCAAAAGATGTTCATAAATTCTCTAGACGACGAGAAAGGACTACCTACATTTTCTTCGTCGAACGTCGTCGTATAGTTAGGGTATAAGTTCAGGAGCAACAAGAAGAAAAAAGCCTGAAAAAAAAAAACAAAAGCTCTAAGGCCGAATGAAGGTATTTCTAGCTGCTAGTAGCTGCTCCCCAAGTGCTTCCACTATTTCCACTCCGATAGTTGCATCATGTGTTAGAAAATGTGTGGTGGTGACGATACTACTCCTAAAAGTAGGCAAAGGCAATGGCAATGGCAACGACAAAGACGATACCGGTGCAGTGGTTGGGTAATTTCCCGAAGAATTGTTTAAGTGCTTGAACTTGCCACGAAGTGTGTCTAACTTTTGCAGATGTGTTACGAGTGGGTGTTGGAATTCGAGTTGGTGTATCTTCAGCTCATATTGGATCATTGGCAATGAAAGATGGTTATGAGAACCGCTATCGCAGACAAATATGGCTAATAAATACTTTTAAGATTCTTTTAGGAACGTTTTAGAATTTTCCTCGACTTGTTTCTTCTTATTATATAATTTTGTTTTTGCTTTGTTGGTGTGTGTGTAAAAACAGAGATGATTGAAGAAGAGAAAAGGTATTTGGAGAATTGCTATGGAACGTGCTCTGATTGTTGGCCGTGTATACCGAAGAAATCGAATTCCATTGAATATTCCAAGAGTGTGTGTTATATGAGCAGCCGGTGATGCTGCACGATGTGGTTTTTTATGTTAAAGACTAGCGAATGGCGCTTCAATGTTGAGAAAGTGAATTTTTTTGCGTCCGAATGATATGAGACGTGATTTTAAGTTTTATAGCCGACAAAGAGTATTGTACAGAGATAAATTGCTAGATTATTGAAACAATGACTTATGGGTTGTAAATAATATTGTGGCGTGGAGGATTTATGAGAGTTTTTTTTAAAAAGATCTCATGTGGGCCGGGTTAATATAAAAATGAGGAGTAGCTACTTTTATACTTTTAAAATCGCGATGTCATGCGGTCATGCATCCGAAAGCAGTAGTTATCTTGGGATGCAAGAATCGAAACAAAGTTTTAATATATTTTTTTTTTTTAATTAAGATTTAAAAAAAAAAATCCCCAAAAATTAACTTTACTGTCTAAGTTTAAGTTTTTAATAAATTTTTAAGTTATAAATTTAGTTATAAAAAATAAATTTACAAAAAATTAAATAAGAAATTGACGGAACAGCCTAATGAAATTTTGTAACAACGTTGCATTTGAGTTAGAAACAAAAAAAAAAAAAAAAAAAAATAAACTTTATAAAATAATTTTTTACAAAAGGGTGTTTTTTCGAAGACTATATAAGTTCTGTAATAAGCCAATGATTCATTAAGAATTTTAGTGAACAGACGTTGTATTATTTGTAATAAGAATAAATTATAAAATGAGTCTTACCTAAATAAATAAATAAAATATATCCAATTGACTTTATTCGTTTTCCATGATCTTTGTTTTTGTTAGTGGAAGGTTTATATAGGTAATCAAAAATTTAATAATACATTTCTTTTCAGAAAAAGGCCCAGCGAAGCCCGTAAATAAAAAAAAAAACAAATTAATAAAAAAAAAAGTTTTAAGTCTGAACAAATGTTAACCAAAGATGAAAAAAATAAAAAAATCCGATAAACTATTTTTTAGAAAAGTTTTTAAGCGTTTAAGACAACAAAGGTCTTAAAATCTTAAAAAAAAAAAATAATAATAAACTCTATGAGAAGCGGAAAACGCGTGCTCATAAAAGTGCGAAAGTCAGAACGTGTTGAAACTACCTCCTTTTTCTGATTCCAGATGAATCTTACCCAGCGTTTTCTCTTTCTCTAAGTTAACCTTCTCGAAGTTAAATTACATATAAAATTGGAAGGTTAAGACTTTCGCATTATAAATTAACAATAGTTCTTTTTAGGTATAAAAACAAATAAGCCAAATTTGTAGAGAAGACATGTATAAAACAAAGGTAACAATTATATTGGCCAGGAAAAAAGAAATTCAAACCTTAAAAATGTTCTAGAATCTGAGATTTTGGTTCTTAACGAAACTCAATCTACAAGCCGTAAATTCGAGCATGTCGTGAGTCCTCTTTTCCTTATTAAATATATCTGCATTTTTAACTTTACCTCTGGTAAATTTAATCATAATTTATAGGTTAAATTACTAGAATAACAGATATAAAGTTAAATCTACCAGCAGTGAAGTTATTTCTGCGTTATTTTCTCTCTGTGTAGCCAAAGCTAAGATTATAGTTTATTTTACGGAGTCTGCCGAACCTAGTTCATTTTCCACAACAAACCTAATAATAAGCAATTCTCCCAGTGATCTTAAGGATTCATTGATATAATTTCTCTCAAGTTTTACAGATTTTTTTTTGTTTTTTAAACTTCGTTGGAGCTTGATATATCCAAATGGGTAATTCCATGAAAAAGTGGACACGAAATTAAAATTTAAGCAAGCTTCGTTACAGAATATTCGATTTTAAAATTACTTGTAACCTTAATATTTAAAAATATTTTCTCGAAATATTGAACAAAATGTGTTGTTTTGTCACTAATTTTAAAAGCTTGTAATTTTGTTTGTATGGAATCTTCATTAAAAATAAATTAAGACTCTAAATTTTACAGAAAATCTTCATACTGTAAGACTCTTTAAACTCGTGCACGATTTATGTAACGTGAGTTACCGAGAGACATTTATTTTTATATGGTTTATGGTTAAAATAAAAAAGAAATATTTTATTTTTTATAATATTTTTTTGGCCTTCAGCTTGTCTTAAATCCTAAGTTCCTATTTTTCGTCTGCATCAGAAGTCAAACGAGGATGTCTTTTTGCAATTCTGTTTCTAGATTACATTAATACCTAAAATATATCTGTTTAGTTTTTGTGTGTCCCTCGTCAAAAGTTCGGACATTCAGTTAAATCATAGTCAGTCTTGTTAATGCCTCGTTGAACATTAGACTTGAAAGGTGCCCGTATGACAGAATGTCGATCAGTTGGATCAGTTCATTTATAAACGAATCATCATCAAAACGAATATGTCGCCTTTTGTACCTCTCTGTTAAAACTGCCAAGAATATTTTTCAATCCTGTTTTAGATAGGTATCTATTTATTTTATGCTACAAAAAATTTCAAATCACTCTGAATAGGTGTTGTTCAGAAGACTGCCTAACAAACTCATTGTTAGTTAGTCGACCTGTCGACTCTTGATTTTCCTCCTGCGTTAACATGTTCTTTAAACGCCTACTCGATATCAGTCTCTTTCTTTAATGTATAACTCCAAAGGTCAAATGTGAATAAAATGTACTTTTTTTTTTGAGGTTACAGCTTAGGCTCTAGAACCCAGCACTAAATTTAAACTTCCTATACACTGATTCGATTATTGAATACCAAAAATTAGCAAAAGTCACCATTAACCTCCCATCTCTTCCCCTTAATATTATATGTAAAAGCTTAAAATTCTTGCATCACAAACTTTAGAGAGTAGGCTTTCAGGAATATTATGTTTAACCCTCTGCCGGCACATGGGTGCGAATTTGGCAGCACAAAAACGAAAAGTGGTCACAGAAAAGTGTCTTTATAAGGGTGAAAATACATTTTTTTAGAATTGTGAATACAGTATTCGAATTCCTCGGAAAACTCTACATCGATTTAATATATGATTCTCCATAAAATAGTGAGACCGAACAAAGTTCTAGCGCCATGAAAAAGTATAAACCAAATTTGCAAAAAAGAGGTGTGCCTACATAAGGTTAAGGCCTACATACGATTCTAGTGTCACCTGAAAATACAATAATAATAATAGTATAAAATTGACAAGGGATAGATATAGGTATTATAAGTCCAATGCTTTTACTCAATTCAATGAACATTTTCAAAAATCAACGATTTTCCAATAAAAATTTTCTCTTTCTTAAAATGATTCATATAAACTTTTGCTATAACACTCGCAATTTTGTAATAAAATAAAAGTTTTCCAGACACCTCCCTTCCTGTCATCCACACAAAAAAAAAAAAACATTATTCAATTATTGGCCTTGTCAGTCACGAACATTATGTATATTATATTGATTGAAGCTCTGTTAATTTCATTCGAGACATAAAATTCCTGTCAAACAAATCCCATCAAAAATTAAACAATGATTCTATCTAGAGTCAGAGCTCTGTTATGTGATGCTACCCGTCTTCTCTAATATTCTAAAAATAAACTTCCAATCTGTCAAAATTAGTTGAATAGAACTTTTTTGAGACATGAATTTTGTCGAGAGAGAGAAATGACAACGAAAAAAAAAAATAAAAACCTACAACTTCCTATCTTTCCTGTCATTAACGTATTTTATAATCTTGTGTCCCTAATATCACCTCTAGCTTGTATGGAAAGCTTTATAGAGCTCTATAATTTCTGACGCAGCCCTTGAAGCCATCTCATAAAGAAAATTTTTTCACAGGCAAAAAAAAAAAAAAGCCTCTTCATCCGCATACCAAATAAATGTCACAAAAGAACGGAAATGGCTGAATTGTCGGATGCCAGACGATGAAGATGATGATGATGATGATGACGATGAATGCCAAGGGGGGTTGAAAATAAGTTTTATGGTTGTGGAATTTTAATGAACTTTTGCAAACACACACAAATCCCTCATTCACTACACACACCCTCTGTGCCCCCTCCTCCCCTAAAGATCACTCATGATGGGCTCTCTAATTAAATTTCCTTTTCAAACATCCAAAAAAGCAACACTACTCTCTACTATGAGCATAGAGTCAGTCTCCTACATTCATGCGAGCAAGCAAATATACATAAGAGTTCGGATTTGGAGGAAGCAAACCGAAAATGCAAAGCAAACAAATTTCGAAAAATAAATTTTACTACTCTCAAAATTAGACGCCAATTTGGTGGCAATGAGTGACGAGAAGTGACGACAGACACCCAAAATGCAGTCAAATATTATAGAAAACAGAATGATGGCAGCAGCCAGCCAGCAATATACGTTTTATATAGCTGTTTTGGGCTTCAATCATTTTGTTGCCATACTGCAACTAGATTGTCTCATTATTTTGTGGTATTTGCTAACTGGCGGGCGGGCAGTTGTCAGTTGTACCTATCAACTGATGATGCAGGTTCGAGTGATGTAAGGAAATGTACTTGAATTTTTAACACAAAACTGAACTTGAACTGACATGTCTCATGGGAAATGTCTCATGGGACATGTCTCATGGGAAATAACTCATGGGACATGTCTTATAGCACGTATTTGTATTGCTATTCTTTTTTCTTTTTTCGACGGCGAAACACTTTTTAGTTTTTAAGATTTTTATTTTATTTATTCTTAATAATATTTTACAATATAATTTAAGTTAGGTTGGGAGCAATATTGCACCAGCACACAATTTAATAGTTTTATAATTTAGGTAATTGAGAATTGAGATATGAACCGCGTGAATGATAAAATGGAAAGAGAATGAATGAATGACAGACAAAAGTTTGACAGTTGTTTTTTTGTTTTCGTTAAGTTGTTTTGGTGAGCGTTCAGAAAATGAAACTTTAAGTTTGAAACAGAAGTATGCGGTTGCGTTCGCGTAAACGATTTAAAATCGCGATGCGATTTTATTTTGGAGTATTATAAAATGTTTTATTTTATTTTATAAAATGTTTATTTTATTTTATATAATGTTTATTTTATATTATATCCACCACATCACCCTCCTCCAATCGAGTCTCCGTCTTCGAGATTTAAAAGTCTTTTAAATTAAATAAAACTTTGATTTATTTTGTTTGTAAAATTAGATGCAATGCGCTGGTTTAAGGCGATCGATGGAAATCGATACATTTTTGTTTTTTATTTGAACTACAAAATGTTTTCTTAGGCGTCGAATGACGTTATATGGTCCTTCGTATGAAGGCATAAGACCTGTTTTAACTTTGTCAATTCTAACAAAAACTTGTTTACACGCGTCTAATTGCTTTGGTATGAAAATTTCTTGATTTGGTTGTCGAGTTTCTGTTGGGATGAGATTTTTCATTGTGTTGCGAAGTTTTTCGATTAAAGTGTCTGGAGAGGTTTGCTTATTTTCGTTACCAACGAAAATTTCTCCAGGTAATCTTAGATTTTGTCCATAGACCATTTCTGCTGCAGAAGAATTTAAGTCTTCTTTGACTGCACATCGAATTCCTAACAGGATTATTGGAAGTTCTGAACTCCAATTGATGGTATTGCACCTAGCCTTTAATGAACACTTGAGTTGCCGATGAAAACGCTCAACCATTCCATTAGCTTGCGGGTGATATGGCGTTGTGTGGATCTTGTGTATGCCTAAAAGTCTAGAAAGTTCACTGAAAAGCTTTGATTCGAATTGGCTTCCCTGGTCCGTAGTGATTTTTAAAGGAGTACCAAAACGGGAGATGAAGTTTTCTACAAATGCTTTTGCTACACTGTTAGCTGTTATATCCACGAGAGGATAGGCTTCTGGCCAACGCGTAAATCTGTCAACGGCCGTCAGAATATATGAAAAACCGTTAGATTGAGGAAGAGGTCCTACCAAGTCTAAGTGAATGTGATCGAATCGACCAGTTGGAACTTCAAATCTACCATATTCTGATTTAGTGTGTCGCTGAACTTTTGACTTTTGGCATCCTATGCACGATTTGGCCCAAGTGTTGATATTTTTGTTCATACTTGGCCAGAAATATCGTTCGGAAATTAGTTTTCGAGTTGCGCGAATACTTGGATGGGAAATTCCATGAAGGATGTTGAAAACATTAAAGCGTAAATCAGATGGAATGAATGGACGATTTTTGTTGGTTGAAGTTTCGCAGTAAATATTTACGTTGGGAAATTTGAACTCTTTCAACGAAAATTTTGAAGTTTTCTTTGAGTTCTCATTATTAAGAAGTTCTTTTAGTTCTTTATCTGTGGATTGAAGTTTTGCGATCGTTTCTAAATCGATTTCGTGACTTTTCTTGGCGGCGATTTCTTCAATGCGAGAAAGGGCATCGGCGACGACATTTTCTTTGCCCTTTATGTGTTGGATATCAGAAGTAAATTGAGAAATGAAGTCAAGATGACGTGTTTGTCTCGGACTTCGTTCCGTTTTGCTTGTGAGTGCGTATGAAAGTGGTTTATGGTCTGTGAAAACCGTGAAATCTCGTCCTTCGACGAAAAATCGAAAATGCTTGATTGCTAAATACACAGCTAATAATTCTCGATCGAAAGCTGAATATTTTTTTTCTGAATCCTTAAGTTTTTTAGAGAAAAACGATAAAGGTTGCCATGATTGTGAAATCTGTTGTTGAAGAACTGCGCCAACGGCTATGTCGGATGCATCAGTGGTGATGCTAAAAATTCCGTCGTGGATGGGGTGCGCTAAAAGTGTGACTTTTGCAAGTGCATCTTTTGCGTTGTTGAAAACGGAGTTGAGGTTTTCGGGCCAAGAAAAAACTTTTTTTGACTTTTTGTTTTTTGTAAGCAAAGCTAAATGTTCGTGAAGAGGAGCGATTGTTTGAGCAAGTTTAGGAATGAAGCGATGATAATAGTTAATCATCCCTACGAAACGTTGAATTTGCTTGACTGAGTTGGGAGTCTGGAAGTTTAAGATTGCTTCAACGCGATCCTTTGAAGGAGAAATTCCTTCAGCGCTGATTGAGTGACTTAAAAATTCCAAGGTGGAAACACCAAAGACGCATTTCGAAAGATTGATGTTTACTCCATATTCTTCTAGTCTTTTAAATAAAATCTCAAGATGCTCTTTGTGTTGTTCTTCAGTTTTACTGGCGATGAGAAGATCGTCGATGTATGCAAAAACGAAGTCAAGTCCAAAACAAACTTCATTCATAAAACGTTGAAACGTTTGAGCAGCGTTTCGTAGCCCGAATGGCATTCGAAGCCATTCGAAAAGACCAAAAGGTGTTGTAATTGCGGTTTTATGAATGTCTTCGGGTGCAACGGGGATGAGATGATATGCTCTCACAATGTCAAGCTTCGAAAAAATTTTGCAACCATGAATATTCATGGAAAAATCTTGGATATGGTGAATTGGATGACAATCCGGAACCGTGGCAGCGTTTAGTCTGCGGTAATCACCACAAGGTCTCCAATCTTGGTTGTTTTTCTTTTTCACCATGTGAAGAGGTGAGCATGTGCTTGAAGATGAAGGCTGACAAATTCCCAATTGCATCATATGTTCGAATTCAGTTTTTGCAGCTTTGTGTCTAGAGGCGTCAAGCCTTCTAGGCCTTGAAACTGGGAGCCTTTTGTGACAATATGATGAACAATTGTATGTTTTATTGGCGCAAAATAATTGGGTTCTTCTGTTAAACTCGGGAATTTTTGTATTATATCATTATATTCCCTTGTAACTTGAAAATGTTTTGGGGTTGGATCGTCAGATCTTATAGCTGTTGCGTAAGTATGGAGCTTTGTGAGGGGATCAATTAATCTTTTGTTTTTTGTGTCTACTAATAGATTGAACTTTGCTAGAAAATCGGCTCCTAATATTGGTCTATTTACTGAGGCTAAAATGAAGGAGTGAACAAAATTTCGCCTTAGGCCAATATCGAGATTTAATAATTTGGAACCGAATGTTGGAATTGAAGTTCCATTAGCAGCTGAGAGTAGAAACAAAGGATTTTGAGATGTTGATCCTCTTTTATTGTTATGAGGAAGAACTGACAGATCCGCCCCCGTATCAACAAGAAAAGTGAAATTGGAAGTTTTATCTTTAATGAATAAGCGGCGAGCTGAAATACACTGCATGTTTGCCGCTGCAACAGCAGGTTGAACTAGTTTGGGTTATTCTTTTTATCAAAGTTGCAGGGCTTGTCGCATTTTTTAGCATTTTTCCTAAACCGTCTATGATACCAACATATGTTTGACCCTAAATTTGAATTTGCACGACTGTGTGAACGACTACTCCTGCTTCTATTATTTTGAAAAGTTCTATTTTTACTACGTGAACGGGTATCGAACGAAATTGCTTCAATCATCGACTCAATTTTACTAAGCCTTTGTTCAAGTTCATTAGAAGAATTATTATCTTGCTGAGCAGTGGAAACACTACAAATGTTTGTATTTTGTGAAGCTTCGTAAATTTTGTCAGCGAGAGATGATAATTCTTCTAGAGATTTTTGACCGACCGATAGTAAGGCGATATTAATTGGTTGTGGTAATCGACGCATCCACAAATTTTTGACGATATCGTCATTAAAAGAGGTACCGGCTAACATTTTCATCGAACGTAAAACTTCCGATGGTTTTCGATCACCAATGTCCGCTTTGTCAATGAGGGTTTCTAAACGTTTTATTTCGGAAACCGAATGGCGTTCTACGAGTGCTGTTTTAAGTGCGAGATATTTGTTTGTATTAGGTGGATTTGAAAGAATGTCAATTACCGAGTCACAGGTGTCTGGTGGCAAAGCAGCAACCGTGAGACAGTATTTTGTCTCAGAACTGGTTATTCTATGCACTGTAAATTGTGCTTCTGCTTGGATAAACCATGTGACCGGATTGGAATTCCAAAATGTAGGAAGTCGAACTCTAATTGACTCTACTTCTACCGGAGGGGGACTCGATTGTACCGTTGGTGGTGGTGGATCCGTTACGTTTGATCCATTTTGACCACTTGATTGAATATCACCAGGCATTTCAATTTTGATTACTTTCATAAATCAGAACTTGAAATGAAATTGAAATTCCGAATGAATTCCAAAAGAATCGTAAAAATTTTGCAAAAAAAAAAAGTTTGCACGAACCTTTCCGCTTTAGTTTCTTATTTTTAGTATTAAGCTTAAACCGCAAAGAATATTAAATTAAAAAAATTACTGTCAAAACTGTTGTTCCGATAAAAGTTAAAAATCGAGAAGTATTTTATGAAATTACTGTAAATTTATTTGTATGTGTGTGTGTGGTGTTGCAATTAACTCTCACCTGTACAATTTTTCACAAAACAGAAAAAAAAATTTTAATTCAGGAACCAGGATACCAGGAACAAGGCTACCGGCAAGTTGAAATTTTGAGCCGGTGTACAAGATGATGCTGCTTTCGTTTGAACTGGTATTCTAGTTGGGCGCTGATGAGTTTCAGGATTTTGCGCTGATGGCGTTGATGCAGCTTGTTGTAAAATGAGGCAAGTTTTTGTTTCGGAAAAAAACTTGGAAAAAATGTTGACAAGTTATTTATTTGGAAAAAAACTTGAAAAAAAAAAATGTTGGCAAGTTATTTGTTGGGAGAAAAAAACTTGTAAAAAAAATGGCGGCAAAGTTATTTATTCCAAAAAAAAACTTTGCGGAAAAAAAAAATGTGTTGCAGCGTGTCTTCTTTGTGAGATGATTGGTAAAACCTTTTGTGGCGAGCGGTTGCGAGGCGGTGCCTGCTTAAGCACCTGTATGCGCTTTGGTAGCAACACTGATCGATGGCGACAATCGTTGGTGGTGACGACGGAAGCGTTGGAAAAGTGGTAGCAGCAATGACGAACAGTAGTGGTAGTGGGTGGCAAGCAACGACGGTTAGCAACAACAACTGGCAGCAAACAGCAACAACGATGGGCAACAATAATCGGCAACCGCCAAAATGGGCGGTAGCAACAGCAAGCGGTAGCAACAGCAAGCGATGGTGAAAATTTTTGTGGCAACAAATGATGGGACGTATTCATATATATATAGCACGTATTTGACTGTGCAGTGACGCTTGGCAAATTTATTCGTGAAATTTTTCTCGAAAATGCCTGCACAAATATGTTCTTGTCGTTGGTGGCACTCGATGCAAAAAAATGTTGTTGAAACTCGCTGGCTTTGTTGAAAAACTTTCGTTTCAATTGAAAGCGTGATGTTGTATGCCGTTATAACTGTAGCGTGTCCTACAACAGTTTTAAAACTGCACTTTCTATATGCGGCAAATGGCGTCGTATCGATGGCGAAGAAAAAGAAAAAAAAAAAAAATTTTGATTCGGGGTCACCAATATAGCACGTATTTGTATTGCTATTCTTTTTAAGTTTGAAACAGAAGTATGCGGTTGCGTTCGCGTAAACGATTTAAAATCGCGATGCGATTTTATTTTGGAGTATTATAAAATGTTTTATTTTATTTTATAAAATGTTTATTTTATTTTATATAATGTTTATTTTATATTATATCCACCACAGTCTCACGTGAAATTTTCATGTTACATGTGTCATGAGAAATGTCTCATGTTACATGTCTCATGAGAAATGTCTCATGGGACATGTCTCACGTGAAATGTCTCATGTTACATGTCTCATGCGAAATGTCTCATGGGACATGTCTCACGTGAAATGTCTCATGTTACATGTCTCATGCGAAATGTCTCATGTTACATGTCTCATGAGAAATGTCTCATGGGACATATCTCACGGGAAATGTCTCATGGGACATGTCTCACGTGACATGTCTCATGATGCTAGTATTAATCCTAATTTGACGAAACTGGTTTTGTTGAAAACTACACTAAATTGACATGGCACTCTCTAGAGTCTAGAGGCATCGTTAACTGTCACATATGTTTTTTTTTTTTATACACGACAAAAACCTTATTTCTTAGGTTTCCTTTGAGCAAACGGCTCTTTAATTCTTTAAGGATTTATTTATAAAATTTTGATTGAGTACCTTTGTGTCACATCTTGCATCACCTTAACCAATCACTAGGAACATCCAGCAACAACAATTTTAATACGCTTTAATTTCCATAAATTAGTTAGTTCATACAACCATCCCCCGCAAAATTTTATTGATCATAACATAATTGTTACAATTTACTTCAACATCCCGATACTCCCTCTCTCAATGTGATGCCAGAAAATGAGATTTATAGGTCAATTTCGTCTTTCCTATTGACATTTCATCCATCAAAGTCTCATGAAACATGACTTTGAGGATATTGGCTTGTTTGGGGGTTGATGATGGTGACAACTATGTTTCAAGTTTTATATTGTCATCAATTTGGCCTGTGTGCGTTTTGTCAAATTCCCTTCTTCTTTATATTCATTCTGTCCCTCCGTTATGCCTCTATATCTATCTACTTTTTTCCAAAGCAATCTTTTAGGCTTTCGTAACTCTTATGTGTAGAAATTTATATATATAGAAACAATCCAAGTTTATATTTTGTATCTCTCATAAAAGTGAAAACTTTTTCAATCAATTTCCACTCCAAAGGATCTGATGACACATCTCTTTATACTATACTAGTTCCTATTAACCAAAAAAAAAAAAAACCAAAAAAGAACCACCAAACAAACACACACACAAACAAACTAAAACCACCACAAAATAAGACGAACAACACTTCAAAAAGTCCCTTCAATCTTCCATCTTCGCATTCTAATAAATAAAAACTCAAATTCTCACCATTTGACAATGACATTTTTTTTTTTTTTCTAACTTTTATTTTTTGTACGGAAGAGGAGACAAAATCCAAAAATAAAAATAAATAAATATTAAAACTCAGACAATTGGCGCGGCCTTAAAAGAAAATATATAGCAAATTATCGATATTGTTATTGGAATTTATTTTTTTTTTATCCTTTGTGACAAAGGATTCCCTTTCCTTAGATTTTTTTTTTTTTTTGGTTTCTTTTTGAAAAAAAAAAAACAAAAACTTTGTCCATCCATTTTGACTGTAAAAATAATAATAACTCCCCAGAATAAAAGAATTGATCCCCAAAAATTAACAAACCCCCTTTTGTGGTATGCTTTTTATAAACACAAACAAAAACAATTTTTAACAAGGAAAAACTAGCTGTTTTATTGGGTTTGATGGTAAAGTATGTTGAAAAATCAGCGCACTAAAATCAAATGTACACCAAAAATCCAGAATTCACATTCATTTACTCAACAAACAGAGGATATATTACCTGAGAGGGTTTATTATTTCTTTACTTTACTAGCAAATCTTTATACAGTTATGAATATTGATGTTTGTTAGTTATTGTTTGTCTGACATTTACTTCCCTCATGAAAAACAAACAGTTTGGCAGTTTTTCAGATAAAAATTAGGGAAACCTACCAACAATGTTGTCCGTCAAAACACAAATTCTTCGAAACTGAACGGGAATATGCATTTGGGATAGAAAACAATTTAATTTTTTTGTCAGAGTTTTCGAAAAAAAAAAACTCACTTACAAAAAAAATAAAATGAGTATTGAAAAATTTCCTTCAAATATATCGAGCTAGACATCGAAATAAAGGTTTCTTTGAAATATTTTCATTACTGAAAACCAAAAGTTTCCTAGAAGTCTGGTTGCTGAGATATTTACATCCAAACATATTTCATTCGGTGCTAACTAACTTCACGGGAACTACCTTCACACGGGAAATAACTTCACCTCTAATGGGAAACAATTTCACATTTTTCTAGTGAAGCTAATTCCCACTGAATGAAAGAATCAATTTCACTTTTTTCGTGGGAACGAAATTCACTTTTGGGTTAAGTTATTACCCACGGAGTGGAGTGTGTGAAGTTAGCCCACTTTTTTCGAAATTGTTATTTTTGAAAGTTGTTCCGGGTTATTCAAGATTTGTTCCGGATTGTTCCAAATTTTTTTTTTTAAATTTTCAAAAATGGAGGTTTTAGAGCCAAACAACCGTTTTTGACCTAGCCCTCCTTTTTTCGAAAATTGAAATTTTGAAAGTTGTTCCGGGTTTAAAAAGTTGTTTCGAACATTGTTCCAAATTTTTGGACCTCTAAGTTCAATATTTCGAAAGCTATGGGCCAAAAACAAAAAAAATCCAGCCCCCCTTTTTTCGATTTTTTAAGGTTTTATATTTTTTTTTTAGCTTTAAAAAAGTGTTCTTAACATTGTTCCAAAAAATTGAGGTCCTAAAATTTGTATTTTTAAAGATATCGCTTTGGAAACTTTTTTTCAAAAAACAAAAAAAAAAACAACTTTTCCAATTATTATTTTCCAAATTTTTTTTTTCTGAAATCGAATATTTAATCATACATATATATTTGGAGTGAGTTTCAGTGTTCTACAGTAAGAATATCAACTCGAAAATGCACTTTCAAAATAAATCGTGATGTTTTCACATTTTCAAAAATTTCCATAGGCCCCCCCTATATATCTTTAAAAATACAAATTTTAGGACCTCAATTTTTTGGAACACTGTTTAGAACACTAGAATTTTTTGAACTCGATCAAATTTCATTAAAAAAAGCAAACAAAAAAACATTTATTTTTATGTTCTCAGGCTATGGAATCATGTCGAATTTTAAGACTGAGATTACGGTACTTCCCACACTGGTGCCTGTTCGGGGGGCAACAGATCTCCACTGGTGTTTTGAGGTTTTTCACAAGTTTCTTGATTTAACATTGTGTAGCTTGTAGTTAGTCTATCGTTATGTGTGATATACCAAATGAAAGGTAATTGTATCAGGATGCTCATTAAAGTAAAATAAAATTTCTATCTGCTCTTGGTCAAAAGTTATAACCTGTTGAATTCTAAAATTTTATTTTACCGTTATCTCAAAATTGTGTTTACGAATATGATTGAAACTTCGCACACATATAGTTGTAGTCATGGTCTATCATTACTCCATAAACTTTATTCCTTTATCTATTAAAGAAAAAAAGATAAAAATAAAAAACGACGAAAATCGGTTCAAAACCGTAAAAAAACGTGTTTTCAATAAACTTGTTTCTTCCGTTATTCAATCAAAACTCACTAAACGATTCCAAGTTTTTGCACATGTATGCATAAGGCCAAAACCTATATGTCCGGTTAGTTTGATATTTTTTAAACTCTCCAAAAAAAAGCTAAAAATCAAAAATTACACAAAAATACCCCTAAGAAACAAGGTGTTTTTCAAAAATTCATATTTCGAAACGCAGAGTGTTGGAAAAAAATCCGTATGAGACGCCTAATTTTTTTCCCTCATCTTTGTCCTGGTATCTTTAGAATTGTCAAAAAAAATTTCCTTTACCCAAAATCATCATTTTGTCATAGCCCCAACACGTGTACAACGTTCAAACAAAACGTTATAGCTTAGTTTCAAAATTTTTCAGAATTTTTTCTTATATGTAGTTATTCTTAAATTAATCTCATCTATCTATACGACTCTCTACGACTTTGCGTTTAGATTTCAGCCCAAATTTCATCTTTCCGTTTTACCCCTGTTTACCCTATTAAATGACGGAATTTTTAAAAATCCTTCATTTGGATTAAGCTTTAAGTTATTATCTTTCAAATAAGCTATAGAAGATTTTTGTATATCTAATAGTTTATTTTTAATTTTTTGCCGAACTGCGAAAGTGCGAGAGTGTAACGTTAGAAAATGGCGTCACTTTTTTGTGGTCGCTGCCATGGTTCATTGATTTATAAGACGTTATCACGTCAAAATTACTAATTAATTTTGTTTCAGATTTTTCGAAAAAAAAAAATCAAGTAAATATTCCTTCTTATAATTCAAAAAATCAAGGAGTACCTACCCGATTTTTGTCTCAGCTTTGCTGAAAGTAGGCCATAGTCAATGTAATTTTTTTTTTTTGCAAAAAGTGAACAATATAATTTTTTTGTGTCATTCTTAATAAAAAAAAAGAACCCAGTTGATGAATACATTTAATATACTCTTCAAATTGACATTATATTCAATTGAATTTTCACTGAATTCTTTCATTTACTTTACCTGTGTATCAAAATTGCATTCATCACTTAATAAAAGTCAAACAGAACTTTGAGTTGATTTTTTTGAAGGTTCGTTTCAATTTGTTCGTATATACTTGAAATGAATTTATATTTTAATTTAATTTTCTTCATCATAGAATTCACTTGAATTGTAGCGCCTTTCTTGTTGCAAACAACAATGAACTCAAAAAAAAAAAAATCAAATGAAAGTATTTCATTTTTTTTTTTTTTTTTGTTGGCATCAAAAGAAAGAAGGAAATTTGGTTTTTTTTTCTGTGCTGAATGCATCCATTTTCATCCAGAGGAATCACTTGCTTGAGTAGGGTATCTATCTAGCAGCTTGCTGAATCTGCAAATCCACACACACACACACACATACCAAGGTATTGCTATACTTGAATTCTTTCTTCTCTTTGAAGTGAAACTTCAAGCTACTGCTTGATATAAAACGCTCAGCATCTTAGGAACTTTGTCGGCGGCGGAGGAGATTTCTTTCAATTATAGAGTTGAATCTATGGTTACCACAAGGTAGAAATTAATCCGCAGCAAAAGGCTTAAAGATAGCCTTGGATTAAAAACTCAGGACTCCAAAAATGTATTCTCACATTGGGCGCCATCATTAGGAGTCAGTAATCAAACCCACGACGTTGGGTGCCAATAATAACAATCCTATTCAAAATTCAATTTTCCCACTTTCCTTCCCCAATTTAAAAGACTTCACATTCAAGGCTTGCGTGTGTACCTCAGAAATCCTAGGAATCCTTCCAATTTTGAATGTGCCCTTGTCAGATGTCAATAATAATGACATACTTGTTCTTAGGTATTTGAAGCAAAACTTCTACAACAAAAACGGATGGCCTCACGTTGGGCGCCATTCTTAAAATCCTAGATTATACAGGAATTTCGTCAGTCTTTGTAAAGTTATAAAAGTTCTATTGAATAGTTTAATTTTTCATCATTTGGTAACCATGGTTTTACTCATTTCTCTCTTAATATCAACAAAACAGGAAAATGTTTAAAAAATATTTTAACTAGGAAAGTTTCTTGTTTCATTTTTTGATCCATTTTTTTATTTGGTATACCTACATCTTTTAAGAAGGTTGCATACCGAGGAGAAATACATTCGGAATTTTGTTCGTACAAAAAATAAAACCACATCGCGAAAAATCGCAAGGATCCTTTTCGTTTTTTTTTTTTTTTTATTTTTTAAAATAAAAAGATTTATTTCTTATTCTTGTTTCTATCTCTTTTTCTTTGAGAAGACAAGGTTGAAATGGGAATAGGGTTACTTATTTTTTTTTTTTCTTGGTTTCATCAAAAGTCAACTTAGTTACTAACTTGGCAAATAAGTTGAGTTTAAGGATATGGATATTCTGGTTTTGTGTACAGGAAACAATGTCGATAGAAAGCACTTTGTTAATTCTTTTCTATGTGGTGACAAAACTGAGTCAGGGTACTAACAATTTTTTTTTTTTTTAATTTATGTTTTCCTTTTTGGTGGTAAAGTTGGAAAGAAAACTTTTATCAAGCGACTTTTGTGGTGTCATTAGGTAGTATTCTTGTATCAGCTCAGTTAAAAGCAGATTTTGAATATTCGTTATATTTTTATTAACATGGTTTAAAAGATGAGACAAAGAAAAGGATTCGTTTTAATGGAACTAACGTGGTATAGAGTCGCGGTGTTGTTGATTTATTCTTGTTGATGGAGTCATCTTTGTTGTCATCAGCAACTTTTGGATGGATTAAATTGTTTTATACTTAGATCTAACATAATATCGGTGAAAATTTTGTTATAAAGACCTCTTAGCTCTTACTTACTTCTTCTTACTTTAGACATAGAGAAATTTCTAATAAAGAAAAAAGCTGCTTGTCTGTTAATTCAAATGCAAAAAAAAAAAAAAATAGTTCCATTCTATGAACAAATTAAACCGATTGTTTATTTACATAGGTATGTTTTTTATACAAATACAAAAATTTAACGAAAACAAATAAAAAATATTTTCTTATTTCTTTTTGAATAAAAATGAATAAAAATGAATATAAATGATATTTATTGATATTTTTGAAAAACTCAAAAAAAAAAAAAAAAAAAATGCACGACTGGGTCGCACGTACTTGCTCTTGTAGTTCACAGTATCTTTATCTTAAATATCTATTGGAAATTTAAGATTTTGTTTAGTGTCGAGAAAAAAAAAATCAAAAAAAAAAAAAAATCGAAAGGTTAAAAATTAAATTCAAATTTTTTTTTCAAAAATGTTTTTAAAAATATTTTTTTTTATATTTTATACTTCAAAAAATTTTTAATAAAATTGACTTATGCTGTGATGAAATTTATGAACTTAAAAAATATGTCAATTTTTGAAAAACGGCAACGCCATATTTCCGTTCTCCGCATTTTTTGAGAAAAACTAAAAACGCAGTTTTGTTAGAATCAATAAGTCTATTACATATACCAAATTTGATCAAAATCGTTAGAGCCGTTTTCGAGAAAGTTGCAATACCTCGAAAACGTTATATGGGAGACATGCGTTAAAAAAGCGATATTAAAAAAATAAAAAAAAAACGTAAAAACGTAAATCCATCCATCCGTTTAGGCCCTAGCTCGATGTACAGATGGACGCACAGACGCACACACGCACAGACCGACGGACGGCATGACGAAAACCACTTTTTTGATATTCTCCATCATCTTAATGTTGGTTTTGATTAAAACCTCAATTTTTTTTTCCACACGAAACCAATACATGCCCTATAGAGCAAGTAAAAAATTATGACCGTAAAAATTAAAGGCAGTCTTAAAAAAAAATTATTTTTTTTTTAATTCAAAAATGTTTTTAAAAAAACTTTATTTATTTTTAGGTTAAATAATAATAAATACATAATAAGTATATGGTACACAGTGACTAAAGTTTTTTTTTTTTTAACTTAAAGTTTTACTAATTTTTACATAGAATTTTATGGCAAAAGCGTCATCACAATTTTTTTTTCCAACATTTATATATTTACTTCCTTTCCTAAACTCATTTGTCGCTCAAAAGTGCCCCATTGTTTTATTTTTTATTTTTTTTTCGCTTCTATTTCAAATGTGATGAATTTTAGCCAAACAAAAAAATGTACGAAAAAATGTCTGACAGTTATTACTAGGTCATCAACACATTTTTTTGCTATTTCGATTTATTGTGTGTTGAATAATTTTTGTTAGAGTTTTTTTTTGCATTTCAAAACTTTTTAAACAACAAAAAATAAAAAAAAAACGAAAAAATCAAAGGAAAGAACCTAAAACAAAAAAGTTTCAATAATTTTCCATTATTTTTATTTTTTATTGAACTAGAGGAAAAAGTCATAAATGGTATAAAAACGGAATCAGAAAAAAAAGGATAAGCCAGTAGTCTGGGATTTTGAGTTGTAAATATGTTGCAATCAGAGTTGTGGGTGGTAAATCGACAAATCTAGCTTTGATTTTTTGTTTTCTTCCGGAAAAACTCTGTTCTCGTGGTTGAGGGTAAAAATTAATTGATGATGGTGGGATTTTTCCAAAAAACCTCGATTTCTCAATTTTTTTCTCTTAAAAAAACAAAAAAAAAACCACCTCCCTTAGACTATTTCAATAATCCTTGTAGGTACTGTTGATGTTGATGTTTTTTTCTTTCAATTTATTTTTGTTTAAGCTTAAGATGCGTATTCTATTGGAAATGTTACATTGGCGTGTAATGAGTATCACAATTTATATATACTTTATTTTAAGCTGTCACCGATGTAAAAAGATTGAGATACGTATTTATAGAAAATGCGTCGACACACAAATTGTCGTTGTTGTCCTTTAGACTTCTTGATGATGATGATGTCGATGATGGTCTATTCGGTTAAGCTTCGTTTTTCATTCATTTTTTTTTTTTTCTTGTATTTTGCTGAATACCATTTTTGTTTTTTCATTTTTTTCAAATCGGGAAAAAGGAATACTTTGGAAAATTTTTGCAAAGCAAATTTTCCAAATCATTAACTTTTGATTTGAATTTTTTCAATCGAAAGAAATTCCCTTTTACTCACCAGCAACCAAAAACATCGCAGGCAGCTGAAAGTACCTATACATTATTTAGGGGGGGGGGGGGGAAAAAGTGGTGAAATGTGAATGAAAATGGAGGAGTTGTAAAAGTTAAGGGGGTTTGTGTATATGGAGAGAGGGGAAAGAGACCCAGGCTTGATTTTAAGTAGAAAACTTTTCAAATTACCAGGCGATAAATTTTTTCGATTTTTGTTTTTTTTGTTTTTTTTGTTATTTATTTTATTTTTTGCTAGTCCCGATATAGTATTTTTACTGAGTTTTGTTTTATAGGTAGTGTTATTAAGAATTGTAGTTCTAAAAAGATACGGAAAGCTTTAACTGTGGAATATTAAATTATAGTAGGTTTCTTTCCTGCAATAAATGCTGCAAATTTTTTTAAGATTGTATTTCCGTTAAAGACGCTGCTTTAATATGCCTTAAAAATACTGTGAACAGTTGACTTTAAAATTCGAGAACCTAAAAAAGTGCGTATGGCACAAATGATATGGTGACATATTTTCTAATATGTTCTCTACTTCACTAAGTTCCCGAGCCTGCACTGTTAGCTCCATCATAATAATATATTATCAAGTATTTCCAAGTATGCTTAGCGACCTTTGATATACAAATTACCAAGCTCGTCCATATTGCAAATATTGACCTATTATTGGGAATATTGGAAAAAGTAATCGAATTTAATAAAACTTCTTCATCTACAATCCTGACACCCGTCTCGTAAATCTTATATTTTATCGAGATAATTTCCAACAAGTTTATCCATCGGTTTTCTTCTATTAAGCCAGCAATCCGAGACATCATAATAAATATCAACTACCATTAGCCAATGGCACACACACACACACACACACACACACACACACACACACACACACACACACACACACACACAAACACACACACACACACACACACACACACACACACACACACACACACACACACACACACACACACACACACACACACACACACACACACACACACACACACACACACACACACACACACACACACACACACACACACACACACACACACACACACACACACACACACACACACACACACACACACACACACACACACACAACACAGTTGCGTTGAATAGCCCCAAACGAATCACATCCGAAAAATTAGTAATATTTCACCTCTCCTCCTGCCTAGGAGAATATTACAACCATCTCTCTGCAATCCGTCGCACTCTCGCCCTAAATCCAGCCTGGATTTATAACAAAACACCCTCCCTTAATCATAGTCGATGGTTTCTTCTTGGTCAATTCGTGCCATAATTTCGATATCAATCTGAGCACGATTTTTCGTACCCCCATACAATTGGTGTGGAATATAACAGCACCTCATCACCAAACTCACCTCTCTACCATATCGCCACCACCACTGCCACCGGTTGCCAAATCAGACATAAATTTTGACAAATTTCTATTCCTGCAGCGATAACCACAAAATTTATTCATTCCACCTTTTGTGTTTGTTTTGGCTCTTTGGCATTTCTGTGATGTAGCTGTTTGGTAGTGGAGGTTCTATATTTACAGGAGGACTGTTGTAGCGAAGCATTCTCTATTTGTCTATCGAGAAAACGGAAAGGGAAATAAAAATCCCGGCATCGCAACTCATGGAGAAGAGAATTTTAATAATCTTGGACATTGCCCAAGAAAATAAAAAACACGATTCGTCCCGTTCCCGATCCCGCCGCTCGGCTCTGAGCCGTTCCGGTTCACCGCCCGCCATTGCTACCGTATCGTGCCGTGATTTGAAAAATTTATTTAAATGTTAACTTAAGCCGGTTCCCATATAGACCCTTCGAGCCCTAAAGCTAAAAGCAATAGCATTCGACTTTGGCATTTGCCAAAAGGGAAAGCGGATAGCGGAAGAAGGTGGATGGATGGCTATTTATGACCACCTCATTGGCTTTCAAATAATTTTTCAGTGAAAAACTAAGAATACCTTACCCCAGACTCGCTTGATTCGATTTTGGGCCTTTAAGGAGGGTTGAATTGCAGTGTGTGGGTGGTTTAGGAGGGTGGACAGCTTAAGGTTTAAGGCTAACAGCAAAAACCAATGACCCATTTTAATGTGAGGGCTTTGCATACCTTCAAGCTTAACCCTCCAAAAAATCCCTCAAACAAAGCTAAAAAAAAAAAAATAAAATTTTGGACTATAATCTGCTTTATCGACCTTATATCTAGAGGTACACATCTATAAAGCCCGGTATGTTGCCCCGGTTCTTGGCTCCAGCTATATCTTATCTAATGTAGTGGAAAATTACACAAGTTAATACCTTGGCAATTGTTTAACACGTTATTGTGTATGCAGATCAGATTTCTCGTATCTCGTTTCGAAGAATATAATCCCCTAACCGATGATGATGCCGATAGCAGAGCAGCTCAGCAACCACCATGAATATTAGGGCCACACCGCGCGCTTATTGTTGCCGACAACCGACCGACCGACCGACGATGACGACGTCCGTCGTCGGTATATTATAGTCACCTTCTCTCTTTCTCTCTGTTTCACTCTGGTTTCCATGTCCGCCTTATCCAAAAATGGTGGAATCAAAACATAATATCCTTGTAATATCCTTTGGAACATTAATATTTGGCTTTTGGACAACCATTCTGAATGCGGATATTGGTACGTGAATGTGGTTTTTATTGAGAGTTAGGTTGGTTGGTGGAATAGAAAAGGGGGAAAGCAGCGGGCAGGAATCTTTGGATTCTGAGAAATGAGCCAAAAGTCCTTTTTTTTTGCTTCCCAGGTATGTAAGTATGTATGCGATTACTATGATGGCTTTTCGGGTAAAGGTGGGATAGATCTAATGGTTACTGGTGTTGGACAGACATCATTTGATTTCAATTAGATTGAAGCTTAGTGTGGTTGTGATGAGATGAAGGGAATTGATGTTTCGATTATGGGGAAAGGCGTTGGTTGTCTTGTATAAGAAAAGGAAATCGATGTCAAACGAGAATTCGATAACGACACGATGAGCTGAAATGTTTGTAACATGATTCCGATTGTTTTGACTCGAATATCTTTAAATGTTTTTGCTTTGTGTTATTTTGAATAGAGAAGCTCGTTGAATGTGATATGGATTTGTTTTTGTAAGGACAATTACAAAATTTGTTTGACCCCAAGACTTGTAGGTTTTGTAATTCCCTAAAAAAAAATGTTATGACACTTTTTTACTTGCGATATAGGTACTATATATAAAGTTATGCATTCGTACAAAAAAAAAGTTGAGATAACATTTTTATATGACATTACGATGGTAGACAATGCCAAAAACGTGGGTCCCGGAAGTCCGTCTGTCTGTCTGCCTGTCTGTAAACGAAGCTACAGCCTAAACGGATGGACCGATTAATGTCAAACTTGGTATGTAGCGTTATTTGGCGACTCTCCAGAGGTGTTTTTCTAATTCATTTTTTTGGACCAAAAATAACGGTACTTGTCATATACCAAAACTTTTTGTGAAGAAGCATTTATATAATTTAAATATAAGCCAATAATAGAATTTTGAAAAAAATAATTTTTTGGATTTAAAAAAAAATTTTTGAAAATTTTTTTTTGAAAATTCAAATTTTCAAAAACGGGACATTGAATTTCTTTGAAATTTTGTTTTTAGATTTTGATGATTTCCACAAAATGGCGTACCAATTTTATTTTAAAACTTTTTTTCCAAAAAATTATTTATAAAAAATTAGGTTTTTAAAAAACCGCTCTAACGATTTTGAAATTTTTTTTTTTAAATTCATCTTAATATATCAATCAAAACTGCATACTTGTTTTGTGAGGCATTTGATTTCAGATTTTATTTTATTTTTTTAAAAAATGAATTTCATTTTTTTCCAAATTTCTATTTAAAAAGTCTTAAAAATTTAAGCAACTTTAACTCTAAGAGCAAGTTCGTGCGACCCAGTCGTGCATTTTCTACGAGATATCGTTTAGAAGATATCGTGGTTTTAAAACCTGTCAAATGTCGAAAATTTTTGCCTATTACTCTTAAACGATGAGTCCTATCGAAAAATTGTTTTTGAAAAACTGGTAGATAATGTGCTCCTTTATATTACTGCATTTTTTTGTTTTTTTTGTTAAAGTAGTCTTCCAAAAAGAAAAAAAAAATTTTGATTTGGTAAAAATTCAAAAATTGCGAATTTGTGTACCTAGCTTCTAAAATATGAGTTTTTCGACATATATTTTTAACTCATATCATACACTATAACGCTTTCGACAAAATAGCTGAAGATATGCTTGAGTAACACTTAACGTTAGAAATATCGTTTTTTGTTTATTTTCGTCAAATGGTCAGTGTTATTTAAAAAAATTTCATAGCAAGTGTAGATTATGTGTTTTTTTTTTACATATTTCAATTAAAAAAAAATTTTTTTTATTTGGACAAAAATATAAAATATCAGTTTTTTATACTTCTTAACTCTTCTAAAATGCAGTTTTTGAAAAATATTTTACTCAATTTGCTATAAAAAAAAAAACACCAAAACACACGTTAGAGTAGTTAACCTGATGAAATATTTTCATAATAAAAGGCTAGGAGTCGACTAACACCTCCAAAAAGCTCGGGAAAAATCGGGGCTGTTCAAGCACGATGGACTCCAAATGCTTTAATTCCAGAAATGCTGAATGAAGTCTGAATGAAAAAGCCCCAATTTTTCTACTTGACATATTTGTTGAAAATTGTTTAATGGAAAACTGTAAATCTTTTATTAAGTATTTTTTTAAGGCTTATTATTTTAATCTTTTTCATTTTACAAATATTTACAAAATCATTATTTTTACCTGCCATATAACGTTTTTTTTTATTATTTCTAAGTTTTTCGTAAACGAGATAGCCGTTATCGACAATTTTTATGCAAAAATGTTAAAGTAATCATAATATAAAAATTGTAAAAAAAACTTCAAAAAACACATTTTTGTATTTTTTAAAAAATATTTAAAAAATTGATTTTTGAAAACGAATTAATGAACTTTATATAAAACTTCATTTTTATGTGTTAAATAGTATTTTTTTAAAGATGATATACCAACTTTTTTTTGAAGAATGTAGTCTGAAAAAAAAATACTTTTTTTTAAAACGTTTAGGTATATAACAATTATCAATTTTTTTCTTAAAAATGTGTTTTACACAAGAAATAAAATTTAATACTTGTGGAAAACATTATTTAACACAATGTTTGAATTTTTAAAAAATATTTGAATTTTTTTTTCGAAAATCAATTTTTTGAAATTGATGATTTATTTTTGAAATTTTGTTTCTATGTTTCGATTAATATTTCTTTTGTTCGGTGTAACAAATATTTTTTTTTAATTTTTGAAATTATTTATGTATATGTACCTACCCAAAAAAATATTTGTAAAAAATACGGATTTAGCGACTTTCAAAACAAAAATTTTAAAAATTCTTTGTTAATAAGAACTTATATGGCATACTTCATAAGAGATGATTTTAAAAACAAGATGGTGTTTTTTGAGTTTTTAATAAGTTTCTTAAAAAATTAATTTAAAAATATTCTTTAACGGATTTTAAAAAATAACTTTAGTATTATAAGAAATTTTTACCATAAGAACAAGAACGTGCGACCCAGTGTGCTTTTTACTTGTGATATATAGGTACTACAATATCAAGTTATGCATTCGTACAAAAAAAAAGTTGAGATAACATTATTCCATGACATTACGATGGTAGAGAATGCCAAAAAAGTGGGTCCCGGAAGTCTGTCTGTCTGTCTGTATAAGGAGCTACAGCCTAAACGGATGGACCGATTAATGTCAAACTTGGTATGTAGCGTTATTTGGCGACTCTCCAGAGGTGTTTTTGGAATTCATTTTTTTTGGACCAAAAATAACGGTACTTGTCATATACCGATTTTAGTAAAATTGAAATATCTCAAAAACGACTCCAACGATTTTGTTTAAAAAATTCAAATATTAGTTTTAAGCTAAGGTCTATCTTCTAATGAAAAATTTTCATTATTATCGGAACCGTTTTTTTTTTTCAAATCCGATTATCTCCGAAACTGCTTATTCGATTTCAACGCAACTTGTTGTGAGGAAGAATTTATACAATTTAAATAAAAACCAAAAAACAAATTTCCAAAAAAATAATTTTTTTTGAAAAATCAAATTTTCGAAAACGGGACATTGAATTTTTTTGAAATTTTGTTTTTTGATGTACATTAGTGATTTCTACAAAATGGAATACCAATTTTATTTTAAAACTTTTTTTCAAAAAAATTATTTATAAAAAATTAGTTTTTTTTAAAAAACGGCTCTAACGATTTTGAAAATTTTTTTTCTAAAAATGCATCTTAATATATCAATCAAAACTGCATACTTGTTTTGGAGGGCAATTTGATTTCAGATTTTATTTTATTTAAAAAAAAAACGAATTTTATTTTTTTTTTTCCAAATTTCGATATAAAAAATCTTAAAAATTTAAGCAACTTTAACTCTTAGAACAAGTTCGTGTGACCCAGTCGTGCATTTTATTTTAGTTTAACAAAGTATTCATATAAATAACTGCTTTCGTAATTAAAATCCAGATTATCCAGCAAAAGTTTTAACAATGCTACTAAAATGTTGCTGGAATATGGTATTCAAAAATATTAGACACAAAATGGGGTCTAAAACGGAACCTTGTGGCACACCAATACCAATATTCATGACTTTACTAAAAACATACCCAACTTCAACTTTTTGAGACCTTTCGCTTAGAAGCAAAGCAATTATTGATTTTACCCAGCTTTATGAGGCTTGTTCAATAGAATATCATGATTGACCATTTAAAACGCTCTTTTCAAAAAATAATGATATTGCTTTTTCTGTTGAAAACCTTGTTGCAAAATTTTAAGAATGCATCTTTCATTGAGCGACCTTCACAAAATCTAAACTGGCTAGACTTCAGAAAGTATGAAAATGATATTGAAATTGATATTTTCTGCTGCCCTTTTTTTAAACAATGGAATAACTTCCGCAAGTTTTAAACAAACTTGTAACAAATTTCCCTTAGTTATATCTCTTCTCACAAATTTACAAAACATATACAAGTTCAAGAAATAGTATTTGGATCAAAATTATTTGTTTGTTTGTAAATTCACGAAACTAATTTCAATCAAAATCAATATTTGTCTGTCACCTCTGGAGATAGAAATCTTATAATATTGCCGACATATCATTTGCACAGGAAATTGTTTTATCCGTGTCGTGTTGTTGGTAAAGTTCCTTCAATAACGACTACAGCCAAAGTTGAAAATTACTTCTAATTTCAAATAATTCTCCCTTCGGCATATTGACCTTTTTTCTTTATAAAAAAAAAACTTTCCACGTATCCATTCCCCTGGAACATTATAATTCATTCTACATACGTGTTTGCAGTTTGTGCATGCCATTCAATTCGATTCGATTCTCCGAACGATATAAACGCAACATGCATTTCTTTAGGCAATTAGTCCACATGGTCATGGTTGAAAACCGTTAACTGAAACACAGCGTCAACTTTGATATCGTTGCTATTAACAACTACTATATCCTATATACCGCTACCTATTGGAATTCCCAAAGCGTAAATGCCTTTCATAAATCATAATCAAACCTTGAGATGGGTCCCTCGTTCCCACAACGAGTTGATGATGTTGCTGGCTGCTACTGCCACGCATTAGATTCAAACACACACTCATTTCGTCTCTCTATAAGCGAATTCCCCTGGAGAGTATTCAATTTAGGTAGATGTTTGCCCCCCCCCCCCCCTTTCTACCCTTTGATTATATCCCTTTTACCAATATTCAATCTATATATACCTTGGAAGATTGTTGAAGCGTGGGTTTACTCTATATCGTCAAGTTGCAAAATGAGTGAGTGGCGGCATGGGCCAAGCTTTAACCCGACTTATATCTCATTCTCTTCATTTTATCCTTATACCTTCTACCCGTATAACGTGTGTGACCTGACTGTGTGTGTTGGAAAAACTTCACAAAGTGTGATTCTCAAAGCCATAACCAGTTAATTAGTTGGACGAAGTTAGTATCTCTAGTACCTGCTGCTGCCCTGGAGACAAAAACCAAAACCATTGACACCATCCACATGAACGAACAATAACATTGCTGCTGATGCTGATGTTGCTGCTGCTGATGGTGGTGGTGATGCTGCTGTTGCTTGTACTTGTGCTTCTGCTGGCAATTCGCTTGTTGTATTCCTATTTAGTAGTCCATATTTTCGTTGTATATGTGTGTTGGGTATACTAGGTAAAGCCTTCGTTTTTATTCTTCATTCTCGTGCATTGGCACCTCATTTGCCAGACCATCGAACTAGCCGAAACGACCAGACAAGTTTACCTACTCCTTTTGCTTATGGGAAGACAGAGAGAGTGAGGGACAAAGGTAGAATAGGCGTAAATAGAGATATGGTGTCACCAGATTTTCTTAAACTGGACGAGTTGAATGAAAACTGTTTTTACTCACACCTTAAAAATGGCGCCCAACCAAGGACTAACTGCTAATAATGGTTTCTTAGTGTCATTTCTAAGCTGAAATAATGGCTTATTTAGCTGAAAATATTTGAGCAAACCTGATCACGTTTCTTGATAAAACTGGCGCCCAACTGAAAGTTAGTCGTTAGCTCGTTAGATACTTTTCTTTCTTTCGTTCTAAATTAAGTATACAGCTCCTATTTGCTGTGATTATTAAGCTGGAAATGATTTTTTCTATTGAGAAGAACCAAATCAAACCGAAAACTAGTTTCTACTTGCAAACGAAAACTAGTTGTAAGCAACTTATTTTCATGACCTATTATATATATTTCCGTCACTTAATTGCTGAGAAGAATAAGCATAAAATGAAATTTGCTACTCTGCATAAGGTTGACAGGCAATCGCAAATTTGTTGCAAGAAACTGTTTTTCAACTGCTGCTTTGATTAACTTGGAAATTTATGATTCCGAAAACATTTTTTTTTCTGTAAAGAGTAAACTAAAAATAAAATTTTCTACTGAGTAGAATTAAACTAAATTACTGATTAGGCTGACACGCAACCGAAATTAAATTTCCAACAAACTCCTGGCTTACTGAAATCGGAAATGTATGCTTCTGACAGCTTATTACTTAGGGTCGCTCTACCCAAAACTAGTTTCCACCAAATGTCTTACAATATTCTGCGAAGTATAGAACTAAATCTTACCGCGACAACTGATTCCAAGCAACCTAAAACTAGTTGCAAGCAACTGGTTTGCTGAACTCAGAAATGTATGTTTCCAATACCTTTTTGTCGCTAAGAGTAAACTGAAAATGACATTTGCTACTGAGTAGAACTAAACACAATTTTTGACAAAGCTGGCACACATTCGGAAATTAGTTGTTAGCAACTGTTTGTCAACTGCTGGTTTGTGGAACTTGAAAGTTTAAGTTACGATGTCTTTTTACAACGCAGAATAAACTGAAAATGATTTTCGTTACTTATTTAAACTAATAAATTTTTGCTAAAGCTAGCGTGAAACCGAAAACTAGTTTTTAGCCAACTTTTTTTCTGGTATGTATCAATTAGTAAACGGAGTATGATTATCATTATTTTCAGGAACTATTAAAACGGACAAAAAAAAAATAAAAAAAAATGCCCTGGTCACACTTATAATAACCATTGCAATGCAAAGAAGTGAGATGGGCCTAAAGAGCGAGTAAGGATATTCTAACAAACCTCCCTCCCATACCACCCCCCCCCCCCCTCCCCCTTTCTTCCTCTCACTTTACCACTTCAACTTCTATTATATCATAGGCAATGGTGTTTTGTGTGTGTTTGCATGGGGTATCGCCATGTCACATGCTTGAATTAAAACCCAATCGATTGAAAAATTTATGTTTCTTTGATGGCATGTCAACATGCGATTCCAATTCACTGAACATTCGTCCTTGTCCAGTAGTGTTTTTGAAGATGATGCATGGACTTGATTCAATATATACCTACCTTTGTGTATGTGTATGTATTGTGTGTGTGTCTGTGTATCTACTTCAATATAGTCAATGTTTTGTATCTTGTGATGTTGAAGGTGAAATACTCACTCAGACTGTAACCCCATTCTCTTGATTTGGTTTACGCTTTCATGCAAGTGTGATAGAACATGATTAGAGTCACAAGGGAAGCAAGTTGTAGCTATATGGATATTTTGCTTATAAAGCAAATGATGATATGTCCAGTTTGGTGTATGATTTTTACATCAAACAATCAAGGTTTATTTATTTATATGAGTTGGGGTGTCATGAAGTAGTCTGGGTGATTTTGATAATGAGTATGTCAATTTTGATTTTAGCTTTGAAACTTTTTTCTGGGATGTTTAGATAAAAAAAACTTTTTTTTTTTAATGTTTGCAAGTTGTTCTTGCTGTATGGAACCGTGTTAGAATAATATTATTGTACTTCAGACCAGGCAAGTGCTCAGAGAAAAAAGGATAACTTTATATCTGGTATATTTAACTTGATTTCTGGTATATTTAACTAGTTAATGGTAGATTTAACTATATTATGATTAAATATAACAGAAGTTAAGTTATCCTTTATCAGTTTTCTGGTAAATGAACTGTTGGCATTTAAACGTTATGCCATTGAGCATGTCCTTGAGCATACATTAAAGTGGTTTATTTATGCAAAGTCTGGTTAAATCCAGCCAGTTTCTGGTTAAATCAACCATAGTCTGATTAAATCAACCAGAGTCTGTTTATATCAAACAGAATCTGGTTAAATCAATCAGTATCTAGTTGATATTTCATATTACAACCACAGCCCATTTAAAAAGAGCTCAATTGATAGCCTTTTCAAATAAGTACATTCCTGACAATTGGAAGAGATTTGCAGGTTTGAAGCTGTCGTTTCCACTTTTCCTACATATAATAACCTAGATTTTTTTATGCATATAATACAAATCTTAAAAATGACCAAAAACGATCAAAAAATTGTTATTATTTCATAGGAAAATTAATAGCTAGCTTAATAAAACTCCTTCTGATCCCCTGCTTCTTAACAAAAAAAAAAAACAAAATCAACAAAGTAATCAATGTATAGAAATTTATAAAACAAAGAATATTTTTCATCAAATCCGAAAATCTGCAACTGACACTCAAAATTGCATAAATCCAGTATAAGTAATCCACTTAACCAAACAATTTTCGCTATGGTCTTTTGCACCTCTTCTCAATTTTAATTACAAAATTAACCTTCAATAATGTTAATGGCGGCGTGCTGCCATGTAAATATAATCGAGAAAAAAAAAAAACAATAAAGAGCTCATTACACATCCTCCACACATTGACTCTTGTCCTCGCTCCCTTTACCATTTCAATATAATATTATTATATGATCATGGGATGATGTAATGCAAATAATACTTAAACAAGGACTCGTTAAAAAACAACAAAAACAATACCTAATTAGCATCGAAAATGTTGAAAACAAAAAAAACAAAATTAAATTGTGATTTCCAAGAGTACCTCTACGCATAATGTAAATTTCAACTGAATGCAATCAAAATTACCAACAAAAAAAGCTGATTTCAAATAAAAGACTATAATCCTTCTTAATAATGAAATATTTTCCCATTTTCATATAATACATTATATATTTATTTTTTTGTTTTATGTAGGTATAATTAGGTGTCACAAAGGGTTTTGTTTTATATAAAATGAAGTAAAATAAAATGCAATATATTGAATGAAATTTAATGTACGACAGTTTGATAGTTTTTTTTTTTTTGTATTGAATTTGACTGAATGCTTCCATTTTGATATTTAAATTTCATTCAGCCACTTAACAAGAGGAAACGAATCAAATAAAACTATGGTATTTTTATTTGCAATTTAATTGTTCTTAGAGTGAATATTTTAAATTGAGTATTTATTGCGTTTATTGGAAATTAATTTTCTTTATTAATTTTTTATATGAAATAAATAGCGGAAATTCTTTATTTTTTCATTTGTAAATTAAAGCTTCATTTTTATTTGTTAAAGTTGTGATTTAAAGGTTTCACTTCTAGTATTTGGAAAACCGACGAAGTTAAGAATTCCAGAGTCATGAAAGTAATAAAAAGCTAGAGCATGTAGGTTAAGTCAAGACAAAAAAAAAGAGGTTATCTGAAAAGCCGGTTTACGGACGATGATTTCACGTAATAACGTCGTCAGAAAACAGGTTGTGTGCTTTTGTTTAAAATGAGTCAGTTAAAGAGTTTACTTTTTTCAAACAATCATAATTTACAAGAAAAAGCTAAAAAAAAAAAAATACCTTTTTATATTCTCATTATATTAATGTTTTAATTTTAAAAGCTTACAAAAAAAAAAATATGCAATTTCAAAGCCAAGTATTTCTTCTTAAGAATAAAACCATTTTTAAATTTTTACAATGCGCAAAAAGTATAAAAATAATTTATTGAAAACAATCATTTTCATCAAAAAAAGCAAAAACAACATGAATTTTTATATTCTCACGTCATTAATTCCATTTTTATACCATCTGAAAGCTTATTGTCTAAGCTCAAAATACATATATCGATCAGTTCTATGAGACATCTACAAAAAGATCTAGAATTTTTTGAACTCGATCAAATTTCATTAAAAAAAGCAAAAAAAAAACATTTATTTTTAGGTTCTTAGGCTATGTAATCAATTTTTTGTTTGACAATCTTTAAAAAATATATATTATGTGAAAGCTTATTATTTTACCTTTCATATGACGTATCAATCTTATTTCAAAGATGCCTACAAGAGAAGTTAGAATTTCTTAAAGTCAATCATGTCGAAATTCCAGACAGAGATTACGGTACTTCCTACACTGGTGCCTGTTCGGGGGGAAACAGATCTCCACTGGTGTTTTGAGGTTTTTCGCAAGTTTCTTGATTTAACATTGTGTAGCTTGTAGTTAGTCTACCATTATGTGTGATATACCAAATGAAAGGTAATTGTATCAGAATGCTCATAAAATAAAAATATTAATAAAATTACTATTTGCTCTTATAACCTGCTGAATTCTAAAATTTTATTTTACCGTTATCTCAAAATTGTGTCTACGAAAATGATTGAAACTTCGCACACATAGTCATGGTCATGGTCTATCATTACTTCATATACTTTATTCCTGTATCTATTAAAGAAAAAAAGATACAAATAAAAAACGATGAAAATCGGTTAAAAACTGTCAAAAAACGTGTTTTTTTAAAAACTTGTTTCTTCCGTTATTCAGTCAAAACTTAATAATTCCAATTTTTTGCACAACCTACGTGTCCTTTAAGTTAAAGATTTTTTGAACGCTAAAAAAAAAGCTAAAAATCAAAAACTATCCAAAAATACCCCTAAAAAACAAGGTGTTTTTCAAAAATTCATATTTCGAAACGCAGAGTGTTGGAAAAAAATCCGTATCAGACGCCTAATTATTTTTCCCTCATCTTTCACCTGGCACCTTCAGAATTGTCAAAAAAAAAATGTCCCGTTCCCAAAATCATCATTTTGTCAACACGTGTACAAAGTTCAAACAAAACGTTATGGCTTAGTTTCAAAATTTTTTAGAATTTTTTCTTAAATGCAGTAATTCTTATATTAGTCTCATCTATCTAAAGCAAATCAACTCTCTACGACTTCGCGTTTAGATTTTAGCCCAAACTTCATCTTTCCGTTTTACCCCTGTTTACCTTATTAAATGACGGAATTTTTAAAAATCCTTTATTTGGATTCAGCTTTAGGTTATTATCTTTCAAATTAGCTATAGAAGATTTTTGTATCTCTAATAGTTTTTTTTTTATTTTGAATTTAAATTTTTGCCGCACTGCGAAAGTGCAAGAGTGGAACGTGAGAAAATGACGTGACTTTTTTGTGGTAGCTGCCATGGTTCATCGATTTATAAGACGTTATCACGTCAAAAAAAAAATTATGGGACAAGGGTGTCTACTCTATTCCCCCGGAGGGGCAATTTTCTAATAAAAATGACTTAATTTGGAAAAAAATTATTAAAAATCATTAAATAATATATTTTCAAGTTAAAAACTACGTCTTTTAATATAATTTTAATTATAGCTGTTTAAAGGACTGGTTTTTGAAAATTAATTTTCAAAAATTTTGAAAATAAAGTGAAAAAAAATTTTGAAAATAAAGTGAAAAAAAAATTTAGGACTAATTTTTTTCAAAATTCTATGTAATTAAGTATCTACTAATTAAGTTAAAATTCAATGCTCTTATTTGATTTTTTAACTAAAACACGAAACTGAATCCAAAAATGTCTTGTCGTTTTCGATAAATTAAAAAAAAAAAATATTTTTTTTTTTAAGATATACATATTTAGCTATATAATATTTCTGAAAATTAATTTTTCAAAAATTCGGTTTTTCATAACTCCGGTTTTTCATAATTTTGACGCACATAACTCTGTCGCGCATCACTCTGGTATTCATAACTCTGATACAATTTCCTAATATACCAGTTTTGGCCTCGGAATGTAAGACAAAAATATGTTTGTGTGCAAATAACTGAGCCAAAAGACCTCTGAGAAACTTTTGGTTTTCAGTTATAACTAAAGCTTTAAGATACCTTTCTTTTGATATCTCATTTGGATAATTTGGAGGAATTTTTTTAAAAATGCATATTTTTCGTCAAAACTGATTTTTTTTTCGAAAATCTGAAAAATATAAATTTGAAATTTGTTTACCTAAATAAATAGACCTGTTCGCTATAAGCTTATATCTGTAAGCCAAAACTTGTTTCGAGACTTTGGTCGGCAGACAAACATAAAGACCAAAATATGTTTGCGTGCAAATAGCTAATTACTCAGAAACCAGACCTTAATGAAACTTTTGGTTTCCATTTGTGAAAAGACCTTTCTTTTAATGTCTCATTTAGTCAATTTGGTTATTTTTTAAAATGCCCATTTGCCTCTAGTACCTCAAATATTTTAATCTATTTCTCGAATATTTATCTGAAAAGTTTGAATTTTTAACCCTCTGTTGGCACACCTCTTTTTTGCGAATTTGGTTTATACTTTTTCATGTCGCTAGAACTTTTTTCGGTCTCCTTATTTTATAGAGAATCATATATGAAATTGATGTAGACTTTCCCGAGGAATTCAAATATTGTATTCACAATTCAAAAAAAAAGTATTTTCACCCTTATAAAGACACTTTTTTGTGACCACTTTTTATTTTTGTGCTGCCAAATTCGCATCCGTGTGCCGACAGAGGGTTAATGACATCCTTTAAAAAAGAACAAAAGAACTCAACAAAACTTACATTTTTGTAGTTCTCCATTTTACAAATTTTGTCCCCCTTATAACAAATGTCAATAACATTTTCTAAGGAAATCATTATTATTTTGCAAATTCCAAAAACTTTCTTCTATTTACATTTTGTTCTCATGTAATTGTTATAAGGTTCAACAATTTTACCGGAATCAATTAATATATAAAATATTTCATGTTCTTCTTCATTGTATTTTGATTAATATTTCCACTCGTTATATATGGCAATAACTTCACATTCGAAAATTTTTGTCAAAATCGATTTTGTATCAAAAACAAAAATAACAATTGTTTCATTTTTGCATAGTATCCTTTTGCAGAAGAGATTCAAAAATTTTATACATTCCAAATTGACATGAACTTTCTTACTAAAACGACCGTAGAGCAATGTCTCCTTGTCTCCTTTTGTGTGTGTTTGAAACTTTAACATTTTTCAATTCTAATTGATATTCAAATATCGAAACTCTCTCCATCATCATAAAATATTTTGTTATTCATATCTACACATCACGAACAAAAATTCATATAACATGCAAAAGCACACCTAAAATATAAGTATTTTTTTGTTTATGTATGTGTTTGTGTTGGAATTGGAAATAATTACAAAAACTTTATCTCCTCTCGTTATAACGATATCGATTTGAAAATATTTCATTTTAATTTTTGTTGTGTTTGAGAAAGAGACAATGACTTTTCTGTTGTGGTTGTTATAGCTGGAAGATGGATGAAAAGAGGATAAATTCAATCAAATTTTCAACAGGAATCAATTTTTACAGGATACCCTTATTGATTTTTTTTTTTTTTTTTTTTTACTTTGTGAAAGAGTCAATATCCATGCAGCCTTCAGCACCTAGGAAAATCGAAAGAGCTTCGGAAGCCATGATGGTTAATTTGTAGATTAAAGTATCCTAACTATTGTGGTTACCTTGGACCTTTCTGATGATGGCTTATAAATATGTTGAATGAAAATTTATTTCAATATCCTGCTATCTCTTAGGTATATAATGGATCTTGGAAAAGACTCTTTATGGGTCAGAATTTTGTATTAAAAAGGGTTTTCGTTGATAAAGATTTTTGGAAGTGAACATTGCAATAGATAAGCAGGTAATGTTTTTCAAGTCACAGACTAATGTGAATCCCTGGGGTTTTTGTGACAGCACAATTAGTATGTAGTTTTCCTAAAAAATTGGATATCTCAACGTAACGTCCTTGACAAGTTTTTCTAATAAAAACTTAAAGCTGAATCTACATTTATCTTCAAATAGTTTTTTTTTTTGTCCAATACCTAATGTGATCTTTTTCAAAAATGATATGGGTATTTTAAAAATCTTATATTTTGGAGTTTTTGGTATATGTATTTTAAATTTTTCTAGCTTAAATCCCAGATTCTTAATGGAACACATTTTGTTTCGATATTTTTAAAGATTTTTATAGAATTAAAAATTTAAAAATTGCAGGTGGCCATGGCACAGAGGAATGAGTAGATGACTTCAGAGCCAGACATCGTGGGTTCGAACCCAACGGTCGACTCAGAAGTTTTTTCTAAATCGCCAGCTTAACTGAAGCCACCTGTGCGATAACATGAGACAATTGTCAACGATGTCTCCCCCTCTGTGCCACGTAGTTATGTGTTATATGTGTTTCTGTTGTTCTTTCTTTCTTTGTCTTTCTCTTTGTTGTATTAATGTCTTGTGCTGTATCAGCAAAATGGACTAAGTTTCCGAAGCTGTAGTGTGTGTCTAGTCCGTAGATTTATCTTCGGATTAGATTAATATGTAATGTAATGTAATGTAATGTAAAAATTTAAAAGTATCAATTTATGGATATAATAAAAATGCGTTAAAAATTTAATTTATAAAAATATAAATTGATAGTTATGCATACAATTTTTTTAAAATTTTGTTACAATTATTGATAAAGCAACTTTCAAGCTAGCCTTTAATAAAAAATCCACTTTCAAAAATTGAAATAATTACAATTTTTATAGATAGAGTCGGTTGGGGTAAGTGCGCGCACTTTTCACTTTAAGGCAAAATTGTGAAGATTCTGTAAGAGATATCAGCATAAAGTTTTTTCTACATTTGATAAACCTATATTTTGGGAACAAGAAAACACAAAAAAAAAGTTTTTTAGTTTAAATATTTCATATGATTCAAAACGGAAAAAACCATATGAAGTCAAAGTGCGCACTCTTGCCCCTAAGTCAGGATAAGATCGCGCAAACTCTTGTGTAAGAGCGGGCACATAATTTTAATAGGAATCTTGACTGTTTATGGCTACTAAATTTCTAAAAACTTAATGTAATACTAAGTTAAACAAAACGTTCTTTCAAAAGTTCCAAGCTTTCACTAAAATTAATGAAAATATTAAAGAAAAAAACAAATTAAGTTCAAATACAAAAACTTAAACTTTATTTATAAAACAAAACAAACAAAAAATGTTTCTAATTAAATCAGAGCCTTTCTTTTTTGGAATTCATGAATAACAGCCTTCGTTTCTCTATTCAAGTTTAAAAATTCTCTGTACTGTAAATCAGATTAAAAAAAGAAAAGTTTAATATGGGGAGAAGTGCGCGCTCTTACCCACAAAAGGACTGCGCGATTTTACCCACAAAGGTACTTTTTTTTTTATTTATCAAATTTATAATAAAATTAAACAAAGTTTAACAAATTTTTGACTAAAATCAAATATAAATATGCACTATTAAAAAATATATGCTACTCTGGGTATCTTATGCTGCCACGCCGACGCCACACACTTTTCCAGCACAACCTTTTTTTTTTCTGTTTTTAGTCGGGTTTTTTCAACCCTCATTTAAAATAAAATGGAGCTGGGAACACACTCGCGAAGATTGTCACTTATTGACGCCTTACTAAGCGCTGATTTTCTCATTTTTCGTTTTAATTTTTTTTTGACACAACTCGAGAAATAAGGAGCTCGTGCTCTTACCCACTGCGCAATCTTACCCCAAATGACTCTACCTACAAAAAAATGCAATTTTGTTACGAGTTTTTAATGAAACATTTTCCCATTTTTATATTATAATACATTACGTGATAGGCATAACTCAAATGATCTAGAAAAAGTTGGCGGTGGAATTTTGCTAGCTGTTAAAAACAATTATATCTGCACACTCGTTGACGATTTTACTTCTACAGACGCTGAAATAATAGCTATTAAAATAAAATTCGAAACTGGCTACCTATATATAATCTGCACTTATATACCACCAAGCTCCAATAATAATGTATATGAAAAATATGTTGATTGCATTGAAATTATACACAATTTAATGGAACCAAACGACGAACTTTTGATTGTAGGCGATTTCAACTTCCCAAATTTGAACTGGATACGGCCAGACGATTGCAATATCTTATCTCCATCAAACTTATCATCTTCAAATGAATTTTCAGTCATCGACGGACTTACCTCATGCGGGTTAAATCAATATAATGGAACTCGTAACGCTTTTAATAAAATACTGGATCTTGTTTTCTTTACGGATTCAATACACTCTGACATATCTGTAACTCCGGCTAACACTATATTATTAAACGAAGATAGACATCATCCAGCAATAGATATATCTTTGAACATGAACATGTCTAATGAATCCTTAAAATCAAATGTAAAACTTGAGTTCAATTTCAAAAAATGTAATTTTAATCTTCTAGTCAATTTGTTGTGTAATGTAAACTGGAATCAACTGTTTCTTAACTGTAATGTGAATGAGATGTGTTCAAAATTCTATAACTTACTTTTTGAATGCTTTTATAAAACGACGCCTTTACGGAATAACTATATTAAATCTAACAACCCACCATGGTTTGATCATCGCATTAAAAACTTGAAAAATAGAAGAAATAAGGCTTGGCTTACTTTTAGTAACTCCAAGGATGATGAAGATTATAGAATCTATTCTGAACTTAAAAATATGTTTACTGAATATTCGAATACCTTGTATTCAAACTATGTATTGAGGGTTGAGAGTGAATTAAAGCATAATACAAAAAACTTTTGGAATTTTGTGAGTTCCAAAAGAAACACAGACGATTACCCTAACTCTATGTCATTCAAAGACATAACTAGCCATGACTCCATCGAAATTTCAAATATGTTTGCTAACTTCTTCCAAGATGCTTATTTGGATTGTAATTCTAATGAACCTGTCAATAATTACGCTCCGCACTTAAATTACTCACATCTTACTTCCATAGATTTTACTATTCAAGAAGATTCAATTGCTCGAAATATATTTGACCTTGAAAATAGTTATAGTCCGGGTCCAGACGGTGTACCGTCATGTGTTTTAAAAAAATGTGCATCCCAACTATCTTATCCCTTATGTTTGTTATTTAATACATCTATAAAATTTTCAGTTTTTCCCATATTGTGGAAAAGTGCTTACATTAGACCTATTTATAAAAAAGGACTAAAAAATGATGTTAGCAACTACCGCCCCATCGCTAAACTATCTGTTATCCCAAAATTGTTTGAGTCTCTTATATGTAATGTCTTATCGTTTAATTGTAAATCTATTATTAGTGACAGTCAACATGGTTTCGTCCAAAATAAGTCTACCGTTACAAACTTGTTTTATTTCACTTCTTTTTGCATTGACTCATTTGAACAACGGAAGCAGGTAGACTGTGTCTTTACCGATTTCAGTAAGGCTTTTGACAAACTATGTCATAAAACTTTATTACTAAAACTAAGAGCCTTAGGTTTCAACGAAAATTTTTTAATGTGGGTTGCATCTTATTTAGAAAATAGAAGTTATGCCGTTATTTTTCGTAGTGAATGTTCCAAACAATTTTATGTTAATTCTGGTGTTCCACAAGGAAGCCACTTAGGTCCCTTATTGTTCACTTTATATATAAACGATGTGACAACAATTATTAAAAACTCTTCTCTTCTTATATATGCAGACGATATAAAAATATTTAAAGAAATATCTTCAGTTAGTGACTGTCTACAACTTCAAGAAGATCTACAAAACTTCAGGGAATGGTGCATTACAAACCGCTTATTTTTAAATGTTGACAAGTGTAAAACAATGAGTTTTACACGCAAAAAGAATTTAGTCATGTATAATTACATGTTTGACTCTTGCCCATTAACTAGACCATCCGTTTTTTCTGACTTGGGGATTATACTTGACCCAAAACTAACATTCACTTATCACTATGATTATATTATTAATAAGGCTAATCGAATTCTAGGATTCGTCAAACGGTTCTCTCGTAATTTTCATGATCCATACGTTTTAAAACTATTATATGTGTCATTTGTTCGGCCTATACTTGAATATGGATGTGTTGTATGGTCACCATACTATTCAATACATATTGACAGAATAGAAGGTATTCAGAGAAGATTTATGCGATTTTCTCTCCGTTTTCTACCATGGTCCCCCGAAATCTCACTACCTCCCTACAATCAAAGAGTTATGCTACTAAATCTCCCTTTACTCTCAAAGCATAGAGAATACTTACAGCTTTGTTACATCATTAAAATAATAAACGGTTCTATAACATCGCCATCAACTTTGGATCGTTTACATTTCAGTTTTAGCCAAGCTAACATAAGAAGACAAATACCTTTATGCCCATCTTTCAGTAGAGTAAATTATGGATTATATAGTCCTCTTAATCAGTTGATTTCAGTATTCAATAAATATTACTTTATGATCTCTTCTGTTAATGATAATTTTAAAAGTATAAAATTCAAACAAATCTTTTTTAATACGAGAATGTAATGTAAATTTAAAATGTACTAGTTTTAAGATATATAATAAGTGTTTAACGTTAGTCCTTAACGCATTAAATAAATAAATAAATAAATAAATAAATAAATAATTATTATATTTATTTTTTTATGTAGGTATAATTAGGTGTCACAAAAGGTTTTGTTTTATATAAAATGAAGTGAAATAAAATGCAATATATTGAATGATATTTAATGTGCGACAGTTTGATAGTTTTTTTTTTTTTTTTTTTTTTATTGAATTTGAGTGAATGCTTCCATTTTGATATTTAAATAACATTCAGCCACTTAACAAGAGGAAACGAATCAAATAAAACTATAGTATTTTTTTTTTGCAATTTAATTGTTCTTAGAGTGAATATTTTAAATGGAATATTTATTGCGTTTGTTAGATATTTACTTTATTGATTTTTATGATTTTTTTTTTTTTTTTCAATTGCAAATAAAAGCTTATTTTTTTTTGTAATGTATTTGTTTAAGTTGTGATTTAAAGGTTTTAGCTCTAATTAACCAGTTTATAGATACCTACAAAAAATGCATTATTCTTTATATTTTTTACAAATTAAAATATCAAAAATAATCTTGTTTTCGATACTCGCCCAAATTTTGTTCATTTTTACATCAAATTTCTAGCATGTAAATGTCATTTTTGACTTTGTATCTCAAAATCTAAATTTTTACTTTAAATAGAAAAGCACAAGGAGAAGTATAACTTCAAAAAGAAATGGTAACGGAGTTACGAATAACAGAGTTACGCGCGACAGAGTTACGGCCGTCAAAGTTACGCGAAACCGAAGTTACGAAAAACTAGAGTTACGAATTCTAAAGTTATGTTAAGCTTTGACATGTGATTTTTGGGTTGGCAACAATTGCGAGGAACGATATGAAATTATGGAAACATAAATAAGATAATATCGATACGTAGGTGCAATATTAGTTGGCCAATAAGAAGTTAATTTCAATTATGTCCCCCAAACTTACATAAGTATACATATGTTTTTTTTTCTATTTCAACGTTTTTGCGATCTTCTCACAAAAACAAAACCATATTATGTATATCTATACCTATCTAATCAAAATTTTACAAGAATAAATAACACCCATTTTCGCTTTACTCATTTAGTTCTGACCAATGAGAAAAATGTTAATCTCTTGTTTGTATTTCCATAATTCCATATCGTTCCTGGCAATTGTTGCCAACCCAAAAATCACATGTCAAAGCTTAACATAACTTTAGAATTCGTAACTCTAGTTTTTCGTAACTTCGGTTTCGCGTAACTTTTACGCTCGTAACTCTGTCGCCCGTAACTCTGGTATTCGTAACTTCGTCGGTTTCCCCTTCAAAAAATATCTGAAGTCATTTTTAAATTACGAAAACCCCTTTTTTTTAATAGTTTTCACCTCTTTACGAAGTATGCCATTTGATATCTTGTATAACAAGGAATTTTTACAACTATATATCGCTTGATCCTTTGACAAAAAAAAACTTATTCTTTCTACAAAAAAATAAAAAAAAAAAAAATTGGTACATATGCTGTTTTGAATAAATAAAATCCACTATACTGGGACGTACTTGCTCTTATGGAAAAGGTTTCTATGAATACTAAAAAAAGATTTTTAATTTAATTGAAATAAAATTATTTTATATCTCTATCTATTTACTGAAAAAAAATTTAGGTACCCTATGTAAAAATTTTTAAAATAAAATTTTTAATTCAATTTTATAAAAAAATTTATACAAAATTTTGTAAACGTTTTAACATAAAAACAAATCATGCAATTTAATTTCTTATATAGGAAATAGTTTTTTGAAAAAAAAAAAAATTAGGTAGGTAGGTAGGGGAGAGTGGGGCTAAATGTAACAGGGGTAAGAATTAACAGCTAAAAAAAGCGATGTTCCTTTCAATATTAAGAAACGCGTAAAGGAGAAAAATGCTCAATTTTTGCATATCTACCGGCACATTTTCTTCAGATGAAGATTAGACGACAGGGTGAGAAGTTACACTAGTGGTGCCCAAAAAATGCATGTTTGTAACTTTTTTTTTTTAATTTTATTTTTGGTCTACCTCTTTACCCGAAAAAGATAGAGTGCTAAGTGTTTTTTTGTTATATGTAACTGTGTTTTGGCTCAAATTGGGTGTATATGTTATGTCTATATCAGTTTCGCTTTTTTTTAAATTGATTTTGTTTGAAAAATTTCATGCTGGGGCTAGTTGTAACATTTTTCCGGGGCAAGTTGTACCATGTAAAAACCTACCTATACTGAAAAATTGTTTACCTAATATAATTAACCCATTAGCACCCGAGTGTAGTAAAAATTAAAAATAATGTATTTTTATGATATTTTCCGTTTATTTAGATAAAATTTAAGATATATAGAAAGAAAAACTATTTTTAAAAATTGTTGGTAAGGAGTTATGGGGTGTACTTTTTTTAGTACAATGGGATCATGCATACCATATTAATTTTCACAAATATTAGAATTTTCAAAATACTCTTTCGCAATGCATACTGTAACATTACACATTCAACAGCAACATTTTAACCATAAATGACATTTGCGACACTTTAGTTGTGTAGGCAGTTTTTTTTTAAGAAACTGTTGTCTAGCGCTCTCTATAATGCGATTTTTTGAGATATTGGAGTGTTAGTACTTTTGTAATTTTAAGTCGAACATTACCGTAGCTCTATTATTTTTATGTTGTCTTCATCGATGTCTTCTTCATCTGTGATACTGTCCAATGGTCAAAAAATCAGGGATATAAGATAAGGCCCAGGGACATAACCTCGCACGTACCACAAATCCTATGGTGTGTCCACCATTGTTTACACACCATTATTGCTTACATATTATACAGTGCTTGCACTCAGTATTAGTGAAATATGTTTAGGAGGGGAAGGAGGACATACTGCTTCCCCGCAACCGCCTGGACACACTATTAGATATGGGGTAGGTGCGAAGTTGGTTGTATGCAAAGTTCCTTTGCATTTGAGGAATCTGGATTTAAAGATTCCTTTTGTTGGATACCTTTTGAAAACAAATATGCTAGGTGGGGTATAACTATATAAAATTCTGGTATGGACTGATGTCCCAATAAGGTGGGCCACAAGTACAAAATCGAATTTTTCATTTGGGACTAATGTCCCACTTGAGTGGGACTTGAGTGGGTCATAAGCCCCAAAAAAGTGGGCGTAATGTCCCTAAGCCTTCTTTCTTCGAGCCAACTATATAGGTAAGCGTTGACTACTTCCGCATTGTTATAAACTTTTTCTATACGGCAGCACTAAAATTTTGGAAAAGTTTTTCATACAAATTTATACTGGGGATAGTATAAAATCCATTTAAAGTACTTGAAAGAAAAATGTATGTATGATCCCACTGTACTTTTTAAAGTACATTTAACTTTAGCTTTGCTTATCTCCGTATTTATGTATAAAAATATGATAAAATTTATTATTTTCTTAATTTTGGGTTTATTTCCAATTGATTATTGCAGAAATAAGCAAAACATTTGGTCTATTAAATTTTTTTTTTATATACAAACTTTTTCGACCGAAGCAAAAAGAAAAATAATTTAAAATGCTTTGCGCAAAAAGACAATTGGGTACACCCTAATTCAATTTAAAAAAAATATATGTATTTGGAAAAATCAAAAATACTCAGTTAAATCTAAAAAACATCTTTAAACCAATATTTTATGTCCCCGACTGGTTTTGCATGCACAAAATCTCAATGCATTTCGCTGTACTTTAAAAAGTGCAATGGGAGAGAATGGGTTAACAACCCTGGATATGAATGCTTGTAATTGAATTTGTATTTATTTTGAAATTGGAAACACTTTTTGAACCACAACTTGAATTCATAAAGCTTATAAAACAATTTATTAATTCAAATAACTTTAATTTAAGACTACTGTCAAATTTTCTCTGGAAATCTTGGATTTGCTCCACTTTTTTTTTTTTTAATTTGCACCAAAATTTCATGACTGAGGTTTGTTTTTATTTTTATTAATTAAAAATAAATAAATACAAACAAATAAAGGTATTTTTCTCTTATTTTTAGTTCTTGGTACAACCTACCCCGGTATGTGTTACACTTTGCCCCGTATGTGGGGTAAGTTGAAACAACACGATTTTTTTTTTGGAAGCTTTATTTTTCAACATTACCGTTATGTTTTGCTAAATTTTTATGATGGATCTTGGAGCTAAAACATGGGTCTTTAATTTAAAAAAGGTCTGGTTGACCCACTTTCAAATTTGTAGGAGAACCATCGATTTTAGAAAAAAGTGTTACATTTGGCTCCACTCTCCCCTACCTAAAATTTTTTGAAGCTGTATAAAAAAAATGTTGGTATTCTACTGAAAATTATAAATTAACTGTTACATAAAAACAAAATTAAAAAAAAAAAGCCAAAGATAAAGTTGTTTGAAAAAAAATTCATATTTTTTTATTCAAAATTGATTTAGTGCAAAAATTGTGCGTGGATTACAAGAATGTGTTTTACAAAAAAAAAATTAGTATAGGTACTGTTAATGACGGTTCAAAAAAAATTTTTTTTTTATTTTTATTTAAAGAAAAAATTCAGGCAATTTCAATCACTATGCCTTTATTTGCAACTCGGTTGTGCTCTAAAAGCATTTTGCCACAATTTTTTTTCTTTTTCGTAAAATTATTTTCTTTTGCGGATCAAGCTCAACCTCGATATATAGAAAAATTGTAGTTTCCGTAAGACTCAGTGTCCAAACAACGTGTAACCCCCCACTCACCAAAAATCAAATTCATAATACTTACCTATACAAAATTTATAAAAAAAAAAATTCAATGCACTGACCCATTATTGCATTCCATAGATTGTTTGACTTTTCCCATAAAAGTTATTTTGATATAATAGCAAAATCATTTCTCAAGTATGGCAGAAAGGTATTTTTATCAGTCTAAAATTCAGCAACAAAACTTATGTCCTCCCTGAGAAAAGTCCATTTCCAACAATGAACTTTTTTTTCAATAAAAGAAAGCTTACCTCAAAAATTTTAACCCTCACCACCAACATCGCCTCCGTCAATAAAATATCTAACTTTTACCTTTCTCATAAATTTACACCATCAATCAAAAATTCAATACCTTTCTACTATACCAAAGCTCCTACAAACTATTGATTTGAATCCCCACATCCATCAGTAACAAACATTGTTTTCCCATTTTAACTTCTTGACGTCTCTCAAAAAGTAAACTAAGACACCCATCAAGAAAAAACAGCAAAAAAAAAAAAAAAAATTTAAAATATAAAAAAAAAAAAGTGGAAAAATCTTCAACAAACTGGAAAACTCATTAATTGTTCCTTGCTGAACCAATATTTTTGCAAGCTGATAATAAAAGCAAAATATTGCAGGACCATCGTCGTGTGTACGGAAGAGAAAAACTTCAAACTTATACTTCATATACACAAAGACGAAGACGACGAACGATACGAGTTGGTTTGGGGTACCCATCAAACCATGAAGGCGCACACCAAACAAGACTTTTTGGCAGTTTTTTTTTTTTATTCTTGTCTTTTACAGTAAAAAAAACTATCTCTATATGTACATCCGACTCTCCCTGATGAAAGCTGCGAAACATCTCATGAAGTTTTGCCTTTTTGAACTCTCAACTCTCTTCAAGACTTCCACAGAAAAAAAAAAAAAAACGAAAAACGAAAAACATGACCTCATCCTGCCACTGGCATCCTCGTCATTTTCTCTAAAGAAGAAATTTGTCGATAACAGGAAGCGTCCAACTGCAAGAAACAAACATTTCTTTAAAGGGTGGTAATGTGTTTTGCTCTCCAACAATAACAACAAGAAAAAAAAAAACACCCTTTTTTTTGGCAAGCAAACGAGGTGCAAAACCTTCTTGCATCCTCTTTCCAAAAATTTTGTATATGTGTCTGTTTCTCTATGGTCGACAGATTTTCCGTAAACAAATTTTAATTTATCGTTAAATATCGAACTTGTGTATAGTCCATAATTTTTTGAAATGAAGAGCGAGAGAGAGAGAAAAAAATGAAGGGGTTGAGAGAAATGCACCGAAAGTGTGGTGCAATTTGTGTATAAGAATCCCTTCAAGGATCTGGTTAAATAGGGAAAAGTTTTCCAACTCTCAGCTGTTCATGTTTTTGACGGAATTCAAAAAGAACGTCGACATAGTAAAGACAGTCCGACATACTTAAGGCTGGAGAAAGAGCGAGAGAAAAAGATCGAAACACTTTGAAGGATATTCTGCTCACCATATCATATCAATGAAGGCACAAGGCGCCTAGAAGTTTCAACTTTTCTTTCTTCTTCGTTTGTTTCTTCTTCTTTATTCACAGCCCCGGAAGACGACGCCGCTCGAGACAGGGATTAATTAATTCCCTGATACCTATTAACATGAAAACATGCCCGGTGCCCGGAAAATGTTCTTTGAAGCGATTTCCAGTATCCTCTCCAGAACACACTGAACCACCCAACAACGAACGCCATCATTGATGGCCGAAAAGAGAGACGTGATGGCTGCAACTGAGATAAATGAGCAACAGCAAAAGGATCCTTGTGCACTTAGCCATTGAATTCGGGGTTGGAGTTCGAGAGGAATGAGATGAGAGAGAGGGTTTTTTTTGTTTGCTTATTCGGTTTCCTCGAATGCATCCATCAGTCTCTGTGTTGCTTGTGGGTAATTCTTCGATTCGATGTTATGGCCAAGTATTTCGCAATTTTGATGGTTTTTAATGCCTTCCTTGGGGGATTGTTGTTTGTGTTGTGTGCTCTTGCAATGGAGCCGTTTTATGTTTAGTTGGCAGCAGAGGAAGAACCGCCCCCAAAAAACTGCTGTTGTGGTTAGAAAATTTGTACTCTCTGAGCTCGCTACTTCCATAAACAGGATGCAAACAACACGAAAAATTGTATATCGAGTAAAAGGATACTACTATAGAAAGGAAAGAGGGGTTTTTAGTTCAAAAAGAGTGGTCTTTCTAAATTCTTCCAGGATTACCATCGTGCGTAGATGTATATGGGGGGGTTATTGAGTAATTACACTATGGTCGAAGTTGTTTTCAGAGAGATCTCTACTATAGAAGGTAGAGCTATCTAGAATATATAGAATATCAAGAAGAAGAGTAATGACTTACAACTTGGTTTGGTAGTTGCAAAAAGGAATATTGTGGTAATGTAAAGTTTTTCGGAATTGGTCAACAATATGCAAATGAAGAGATGGAATTGTGGGAGATCCTAGGCTCCACATAGTATAGCCCAGGAAGAGCATAATATATACATTGCTAAGATTCAATTAGAAAGAAACGTGTTTCTATATCTACCTACTCTCACTCAATCTGTTTTATATATTTTGTATGTCTGTCGAATATGTGTAAAGTTTGTTGGAAAAGTGCAATAATTGGAAAAGCAAAGTTTTTGTGTGATTTCTCTATAAATTGCACTTAAGTGTGTGATGCGGTAGAAGGTTTTATAGGATTTGAATTGAGAAATAAATAATTGAAAATGTATCTACATATATATATTTATATATTTGTACCTATGCGTGAAGAGAAACAAATTGGCTTTGAGATTGACTTTTCTATAAAACTAGAAGATGTAGGTTACACAAAAAGTTCAGATCCAGCTCGAAGGACCAATTTGTTAATATTTTTTTTTTTTTTTGTATTTCTTTCTTTTTTGGTCCTAAAATATATCTGCAGGACAAGACTTGATGTCGAAATGGGAAATTTTATAAAAGATGACAGTAGGTAGTTTTGTTTATCTCTTTTTTGAATATAAGGGAATAAGTCATGATAAAGTCTTTATCCACACTGGAAGTGATGATAATCAGAATAGAATATTAGGCTTTTATAACATTTCAAAATATTTCTATCAACAAGTTATTTAATTAGAAAATATTTGTATGGAATTGATTTTTACGATTTAAAAACGATATTTAATTTTTCGAGAATCTGTTTATCATATACAAACATACATACATAAATGCAAAAGTATACAATAATAATTAGGTATACCTTTAATAAGCCTTATATTTCTTCTTTGTAAAAAGTATAAACATCATTTCATAAACAAAACGAAAAAAATAAACTTTTTTTCTTAACACAACATACAGTCAATATTTGTACATGACAACCATTTATAAATTTTATATCATCTAAAGTCTTTTTATTTTAGCTTTCAATTTTAGTCTAAATCATGTTTATACGACATCTAGAAAAAAAGATTGAATTTTTTCAATGCAATCAATTTTCATCAAAAAAATAAAAAAAAAAACTTTTTTTCTTCCATCTCGATTTCGTCCATATTTTTATATAACAACTTACTTATATTAAATTTTATATCATATCAAGCTTATCATTTTACCTTTGAAAATATGCCTCAACCATATCTGTACGACACCTACAAAAAAAGTTACAACTTTTTAAAGACAACCATGTCAAAATTAATACTGAGATTACGGTACTTCCCTAACTGGTGGCTGGTGTCGGCAAACGATCTCCCACAAGTATTTTGTTCTCACTCGTCTCGATCCATGCAAGCTTTGCACAGTCGTACCATATACATACATACATACATAAACATATAGGTGTTTTTCGTTCGTACGAAATTTCTGGATTCGGGTTCCGCGCACAAAGCCCGCTATAAAATCTATGCATCAGCTAAAAAAATATATATTTGTATGTATATACATATATAGAAGAACGCATAATCTACAAGTTTTTTTTTTTAAATAAAACGTTTCGATAGGACTTACCGTTTAAGAGTAACATGCGAAAAAAAACATTATTTTCAAAAAAATTTGAATCGCGATATCTTCTAATCGATTGTTTGAACTCTTTTTTTTTAGGAAATTACAAAATCCTGTAGATAGTTATACCTACATGAAAAACCAAACATTCAAAATTTAACCTTGAATAGCGACTTATACATACATGGCATTTGTCATTTTCAAAATTGCATGTTCACTCGGGCGTATGCGTGTTTTTCTTTTTTTTTTCAATCTTAAAAATCTTAATTAGCTATGTGATTTTTGTATACGCAACACTTTTGTTGACTAGCACATCTTTCGTTCACATAAAATTGCGAAAATTTTACTAATACTTAATCAATCCGCTGAAGGGAAGAAAAAAAAATCATGTGTACAATTCACACGTGGTTGAAGTGAAACCTTAAAAACCATTTAAAAAAAATAGAAAAAATATAACTTTTTTTTATTCTATCACTTTTTTTATATGACAACCTACAAAAAATGTTATACCATCTGAAAGCTTATTGTTTCAGCTCAAAATATTTATATCGACCATGTCTATACAACATCTACAAAAAGAGATAGAATTTTTTTAACTTAATTAGTTTTCATAAAAAAACCAAAATAATCAATCTATTTTCTCTTCTAACGCCATTAAATCAATTTTTTAAAAGACAACCTATAACAAATTTTATATCGTTATTATTTCACCTTTTATATGACGCTTCAATCATATTTCTACCATGCCTACAAGAAAGTTAATAAAAAAGATTACTGTAATTCATCTACTGCTGGCTGGTCATCGGCAACAAATCTTCACAGGTGTTTTGAGGTATTTTTCAAGTTTTTCAATTACAGATTATATAACTTGTAGAGCACGTACCGTTATGTGTGATATATTAAATGATAGGTAATATTATCAGCATGCTTATTAAAGTTAAATAAATTTGTTATGTGTTCTAGATCAAAAGATATAACGTGTTTAGTAAAAAAACATCTTTTCACCGTTATCTTAGAATTTTGAATATGAAATTAATTGAAATTTTGCACAATCATAATTTGTTTAAAATTTCATTCATATATCTAATAAAACAAAAAAGTTATGATCAATTGATTTTTCGTGTCGCTTTTTCGTTTCATCTTGTTTCAAATCACTACGATACTAAAGAAGTAGTAGTAGTAGTAGTAGTATTTTTATTTTGCATAAATCAGTATAATAGGTTTTGTAACCGCACATTTTACAATACAGTGATTTGACAATTATGTCTTACATCTGAAATATTATTCAATAGTTTAAACAAAAAATATTAGGGCAACGAAATACTTGAAGGAAAAGCAAAGAAAAACCTTCAATTTAAATTATAAAAAAAGAAAAAATGACTAGAATTTGATTCAGTTGTGTTTAACAAACATTTTTAAATAGAATTGAATTCTTGTATAAAAAAGTATAATATAAATTAATATTATGTATAAATTAGTTAACAAATATATATATATATATTTAACACAAAAGTGAATATACAAATGTATAAATAAATAAAAACAAATTAATGATTAAATAAATAAAAAGAAAATAAATAAATAAATTAATTAATCAATCAATTAATAAATTAGTAAATTAATAAATCAATAAATTAATAAATTAATATATTTATAAATAAATAAATAAATATATAAATAAATAAATAAATAAATAAATAAATAAATAAATAAATAAATAAATAAATAAATAAATTAATAAATAAATAAATAAATAAATAAATAAATAAATAAATAAATAAATAAATAAATAAATAAATAAATAAATAAATAAATAAACATGTAAATAAATAATAAATAAATAAGTTAATGTAAATAGATAAAAAAGTAAATATAAATAGATAAATAAATAAGTACATAAATTAATGAATAAATAATTAGGTAGATAAATAAATACAAAAAATTAATAAATTAACAAAACAAGAGAAAAAATAGAGAAACAAAAGGAGAGATTAATAAATAAGAATTTATATGTACAGTGACAAAAAAAAAAAAAAACAAAAAAAAATATAAATAGATAGGTAACTGAACAAATATTTATCACAGATTGATTTGGTTTATAAGAGGGTTATCAGATGAACTACATCTAAACGCAAAGTTTGCTTCTAGCTTTTGAATTCGTTCAGAGATCAATTCAACATTCGTTTCTTGATGAAGGTCACAAGTGGAGTAACGGAATGGTAGATTAAGCATCATTTTTAATAATTTATTTTGTGAAACTTGGAGTTTTTTAATGTGACATAGTGCAGCCCCTCCCCAAACAGGACTTCCATATAATAAAATTGACTGAAATATCACTTTCATTATGATCACTTTATTCTCAATTGTTAGAGCAGATCTTCGATTTATAAAAGGGTAAAGCAATTTGATAGCTATATTTACTTTCTTTATAGTACAATTAATATGGTGGTTGAATGTAAGTTTGGTGTCAAGATGTATACCTAGATATTTTACAGAATTTTCCCAAGCTATGTCTATTCCATTTATCTGAATAAATTGGTTGCTGGGGAGATAACAAGACTTTCTTTTCCTTGAGAAAAAGATAGCTTGAAATTTATCAGCATTTAACTTAATTTTCCATTTGTTATAATAATTGCTTAATATTTCAACAGCTTGAACTAAATTACTCTCAATGTTGAGAGCAAGTTCATCTGAAGAATATATTGCTGTGTAGTCTGCAAAAAAGGCAAATTCACAGAGTGGAATGGTTGGGATGTCTGAAGTATATAAATTATATAACAGAGGGCCCAAAACAGAGCCTTGGGGGACACCAACATTGAACGTAAATAAGGACGAAATACCACTGTTGACATGAACACTAAAACATCGATCGGAAAGAAAACATTGAACAATTTTACAAAGATATAATGGAACTTTAAATTTAATCATTTTATAAATTATTCCTTTATGCCATACTGAGTCAAAAGCCTTCTCAATATCTAAAAGTATCATACCCGTCGATTTACCTTGGGTTCGTTTACATTTGACATGCTGACAGATTCTTTTCACCTGATGAGACGTAGAGTGAAATCTCCGAAAACCAAATTGTTGATCGGGGAATATTTTTTCATCGGAAATATATTTTAGCATTTTTTCTTTAAGAATCTTCTCGTAAATTTTGCTTAAACTACTTAGAAGGCTAATTGGTCTATATCCGCTAGCTAAATCGGGAGGTTTTCCGGCCTTACAAATTGGAATGATTTTAGCTGTATTGCATTTTCAAACATGCATTTATTATGAATGTAAGGAACTGAATGCCTTCTTTCGAGAGATGTTTGATATAAGTGTTTTTGATGTTGTCTAGCCCATCTGTTTTTTTAAGTTTTAAATCATTGATAATGATGTTGATATCTTTAGTTGAAACAAATGCATTTGAAGGTGTTAATAAACTTAAATTATTAAAATTGTCGATTTTTGAACCAACTAATGCGTTTGTTTCATTATCACCTAAATTTTCTGAGACCCTATGATTCTTTAAAAAGTGCTCAGCGAACACATTAGCTTTATCCTCGTTAGAACATATAATCTCATTATTTTCCCTGAGAAATGGAATTTTTCTATTTTTATTTTTTGTAATTTTAACAATATTCCAGAAGGGCTTTCCATTCTTATCAAGCGTACTCAATTTGTTGTTCCATTCATTGTTTCGAAGATGTAAAATTTCTCTCGAAATTAATTGATTGAATTGAGAAACCATGTTTTTCGAAAAAGGCTGACGGTATCTTTGCCAATTCCTTCTATGAATATTTCTCAGTTTTATCAGTTCCAAAACATGAGCAGGAAGCGTTTTGTTTAGAAAACCATCTTGTATAAGTTTTTTGGGAACACATTTTTCTACGGACGATAAAATACCTTGGGTAAAGCTTTGTACAGCGCAGTCTACATCATCAAGAGAAGATATTTTGTTCAAATCCATAGATACATTTTGAAGTTCAGCATTCATGGTTGTTTGAAATAATTTCCAGTTTGCTTTATGAAATTGTTGTACATATTGCACTTTTTTTACACCCGACCAAGGGAGACGACAAAGAACAGGGTTGTGATCGGAACTCAACGCATTTACAGAAATTGGGTTAACTAATTGACAAGACATATTAGTAATAAACAAATCAAGGACGGATGGAGATCCATGGGAACCAGCGGGAAAAAAAGTGGGACCAGGAGGGAAGAGGATATTAATAGGAAAGAAATGTGGAAGTTGGGTTAGTAAATTCCCCCAACAATTTGCCCTAATACATCCCCAAGTATCCGATGAAGTTCCACCAGGAAAGTAGACACAATAGGCCAGTCATTATATACATTTGGAAATGCAAAATGACCGAGAAAGCTAAATTTTGGATATGTTGTAGAGGATGCTTAAAAAAGCTTAACTTGAAGTTTTCGACCAAGATTTCCCATGAGCTTTTTCCGCCATTTTGAAAAAAAAGATAAAATTGGTATTTACAAAATTTGAATTAATAAAATTGGGGTAAAAAAAAACCATTACCATCTTCTTCTCATTATTTATTAAATAAATACATAGATTTGTATGTATGTGTTACTGATATAATGATATAAACATTAAAAAAAAACATGAATGATTGTTTTTTTTACAACCGAACGGGCAGCTTGCTTGGCGGTGGGAGCGGACTAAACGACTTTGCGGCCGGCTGGAAGTCGTAATTTTTGTCCAAAAAAAAATATAAAAATACGACATTGTAGGTCTGAATGTGGTCTACAAATTTTATGTTAATAATTTTTTCGATATTCATCACCCAAAAATAGATTATGTCAAAAAACAAATGGCATGTCCTAAATTTTTGACTTTTTTAATCGATATCTCGAAAACGGTTCATGATACATAAAAAATGTGTATGCATGAATTGTAGAACTCGTTAAAAGCTACAAAAAAACTCCTTGTAAAATTTTCGCATCTCGTCAGATAGCCGAGTTATTGTCAAAAAACCAATTTTATCCTTTTTTTCAAAATGGCGGAAAAAGCTCATAGGAAATCTTGGTCGAAAACTTCAAGTTAAGCTTTTTTAAGCATCCTCTACAACATATCCAAAATTTAGCTTTCTCGGTCATTTTGCATTTCTAAGCCGTTTTTTCCGACATAATGACTGGCCTACAATAAATCTTTACCTCATTTCCGTTCAAAAGCTTAACCGATATCCCTATATTCTCTATCAATCGTGTTCTTATCACAGGTAAGAGTGAATGCTGGATTGATCTCTTCACGAAAATAGCTACGCCACCACCCCTTTGATCAGATCTATCTACTCGATACACAGAGAAAAATAGACCACATAAAATAGAACAAAAACAATAAGATTTCTCTATGGTTTTCATCCAAGAAGGAAACCTTATTAAAACAATCGGGTTTTCCTTATTGTTTTAAAATCTGCAAAAAAATAAAAAAAACGATGACCAGGCTGGGAATCGAACTGGAGACTTCAAATCATTAGTCGCACACCTTACCACCTGAACAAACCTGCCATGAAAATATTGATCGCGATTTTTGTTCAAGTGCTAACTTGCAAAAAAAAAATCAACTTTTCAGTCAAATTTTAATAAGATTTTCTCTATAAAAATAATAAGAAATCTCCTTAAAAAAACCTTATTAATCGTTGATTTTAATAAGATTTCCTTATGAAATGTATGGACGGTAAAACAATATGGCAATCTGTTAGTTTTTAGCGGGTCATATTTTTCTCTGTGTAGCACTGAAAATCAGAAGAAGGAAGTGTATCTACATTTGTTAGCCATGTTTCAGTTACTAATGCAACGTCTACTTTTTGGCTATTTAAAAAATTCAAAAATTCAAAATATTTGTTCCTTATTGACTTAGAATTCCAAGTTATAATATTTAAATTATTCAACATGTTATTTGCCATTGGAATAAAGAAACTTACAAGCTAAATGTGCGATTACATTAAATTGTTCAATTTTGTTTTTACAAACAGATAAATTAGTGATCATTTCCATACAAAGGCTGTTGAGTTCTTCCATCGAAAATAAGGTTGTGTTGTTGTTGTTAGATGTACTTGGTGGTGTTGCACTTGTGTTGACAAGGGTTGGTGTAGTTGGTGAAATTGGACTACAGGTAGGCAGAGAGCTTTTTTGCAATGATCTTGTTGAGTGAAGAGATTGAGATCTGATTACTGCAGGTTGTTGGCTCTCAGTAATTACTCTTTTTCTTGGAGTGGGAAGCAATGGAAAATTGTTCATTGAACCATATAAAACCGGTTCTTGTGAAGGAACTTGCGTAGGTGTAGGTACGGAGAAAGAAATTCTTTGGTGATTGTTTAATCGGAGAGATTTTTTCTCTTTAATTTGCAAGTATGTGGCTCTGCTTGCACAAGTCATATCGGTGGCCTTATGATTGCCATTACAGTTTGCACATTTGTGTGCCGAGATGTTGTCACAGTCGGATGTTTTATGTGAACCAGCACAGATCGCACAGTAGGTTTTAATGTGGCAATTGCGCTCCCCATGACCAAACATTTGGCAATTGTGACATTGGGTCAACTTGCCTTTGAGTTTTTTTTGATAACTCCAAGTGACTTGGGTGTAAAATAAAGATTTAAAGTTTTTTTTTAAGTCATTCAATTTCACGGAACCGTTTTCAAAAGATATTATGTACAGATTGTCACTATAGTGTTCATAGTTCTTAACAATTTTTTTTACTTCGATGCACTTAAGATCGCGTCGAATAAGTTCATTTTTAAGATCATGTGATTCGATATTATCCAAACCAAACAGAACAACTTTAAATGCTTTGACACTTCTCAAATCATGTGAAAAGAATTGACAGTTTTGATCATTTAAATGTTTAAGAACAGCATTAAATGATTCAATTGATGCACAAACAATTTTAATTCCGATGGATAGTTTTTTAATGGAATAATCGATAATTTTAAGTTGTTTCATGAATCCATGCACAAATTCAGGGTTTTTTTGCAACAATTTAATTGGGGGCACATACACTTTTTTTTCAACAAATGGTAAAGATTCGTCCATTTCTTCAGTATTGTCAGTGTCCGGGTGACATTGAAGAGGAAAAAAAGAATTGTTGGAAAGACGACTTGTAGGGTAGAAGGGGGAGGATTTGCCAGGATTTAGGAAAATTGATTTAACGCAAAGTTTTTACGTTTCTTTTAATTTTTTTATATCTGATATTATTATTGACTTTATTATCTTCACTTAAATATTTTTTTCATCTTGATATATTAATTATTTATATTTTTAATAATTTATTCAAAAAAACGAAAAGTGATGTGGCAAAGCCTCCCCAGGTGGGAGGCTTTGCCACGGGGGTGGGGAGGGATTGCCAGTTACCTAAATATAAAAGTTAATACAAATAAAACCGATTTTGGTTAAACAAAACTTCTTTTTAGCTGAAAGTACGAAGAAGGGATTGATTTTTAAGGATTCTGCCATCCTCTTTTGAGGAAGCTTGCTTCTGGCAAATGTACCCCATGGGGTGCATTTGCCAGAGCAAAACCTACCCAAAAACAAATGGCAAATGCACCCCACAAGCTAATCTTTCAAAAATTTACTTATAACTTTTTTATAAGTTAAACAGTAAAAAAATCACTTTTACACAGCATAGTACACATAATTTTCAAAAGTTATTTGTATGAAAAAGTAATTTAACAAGACAAATATTAAAAATTTATGACGATTATGTACCTTCATATTTTGGTTTTCAAAATTAAAAACCTAAAAAAAAAAAACAAAAGCGTCTTATTTATTTCGTGTCCAGCCAAAAGCTGTCAAACTTTGTGGAAAGTTTTCAATCATAATTGTGCAACAGAAAATGATTTTTTGGTATTTAATATTCTGTTTGTTTGGAAAAAAACCTGGACTGGCAAAGGCACCCCACTGGCAAATGCTCCCCCTTCTACCCTACCTGCCATTGCAGTACGAAGTTTTTTATCCAAGGACAATTTCTTGCCCTCGGATTCTGGCGATCGATCGCGTTTAGTTATGTTTAGGCTTATTGAGAACTTTTCAGAGAAAACACGTTAAGCGTCAACGAAAGCTTCACCTAGACTGAGATACTAAAGAAGTTTTCACTTCAAAAAAATTCGAATAGTGGAAATATGGCGTTGTCACATATTTGTTATTTACCTACGTATATTTCGTTTAATGCTAGACCGATTTTATTTTAACTTTTTAAAATAGAGAAAAATATTTTAAAAACATATTTTTTCTTAACATTATTTTTTATTTCATTTGTTTGTGATATTCACTCCATCTTAATGCGCTTCCCCATTTAATAAATCTTTGAAAAATCCATCATTGAACAAAGTCCAAACATATCCAGATCATCTTAGTTCAGGATATACATTATTCCTATTCGTTACATATTCGTATTACGGCTGGACTTTTAGTATGTAAACATTTAGCCAGGTTGGTTTGGTTTTTTAGATGCAGCCTTTCTATCCACAAAGATGTACCGATGCGATGGCACTCGTAAAGGAAACAGTGATTTGCCAGAGTGGTTGCAGGACCACAAGCAATTTGTGCTCACGTATGCGTGTGTATTTGTGCATTATACCCAAGAATTTGGTTTGTCCAAGGACAATGACTCAAAGCATTCTAGTCCTTCCCATGGTTCTTTATCTTTTGGTTTCTTATTGTCATCGTCATAATGTACTTGGTATAGTTGTTGGTTGTCGATGACAATTGGGTTTTTAGAGGTTGCTTTCAACAATGGTTTCGAAACACAATTCGGAAAACAATGAAAAGGCAATTTGTTGAGCTCATTGTGTTTGGGTGTTTTTGGGCGATGAAAACGGACAATCTTAAATACACACATACACACATATGGATCGACAGCTATACAAGCTTTTCAAAACAAAACAAAAAAAATTTGTTTGTGTAATTGAAAAGGTGCTGGCTTTTCTAAGTAAATGATTTACATTTCAAAACTATACCTTGGAAAAACCAAATGGGGAATATTGTTGCAAAATCAACTTTTGAATACAATTTACAACGTGTCGGACATAATTGCTCTTGGAGCAAGTACGTATTCATTTTTAATGATTTTTGTTCTATTAAAAAAAAAATGTTACGTATACGCCACAGTGAACGCTAAATAGCTTGGTTTTTTGTAGATAAAAAGTATAAAGTAAAAAAATCACAAAAAATTAAGTTATTAAAAACTTTTTCCACATTACATCAAAATTTGTAAATCTCCAAGTTATGTCCTTTTTTTGTTCGACAGATATAAAAACTCGTTTTCATAAAGAAGAAGCTCATAAAATATTAAAGGGTCAAGAGAGTTTGTGATGTTGTATAAATTTAATACTTCTCCTCACCTCTTATTTTTCATTTAAGTAGCATTAAATTAGCTCATTCCACCTTCATTCATTCTTGATAATAAAAAAATATACAAAAACAGAAAAATCATAACAAAAACTTTGAAATACAAAAAGTCGAAAAAAAAAAACAATTTATTGCCACAAGCAAAGAAAAAAAATTTACCATAAAAGAAGAAACTTGAATAAATTCCATTCTCTTTATAAAAAAAAAAGAAACAAAATAATAAAAAGAATCTATTCTCACAACTTTGAGTATAAAAATTAATCATAATTACGAAGGACTTGGATATATATGTATATTATATATTTTTTTTACCATACATAAATATCATAAACCAGTGAAAAAGTTTTTCCTTTTTCTGTTTTCATTTTTTTTTTTCAAGACAACCAACATTATACTGACTGGAAATGCTATACAAATGCCACCTCCTTATCCATTGGCATTGCCATTCATAAATCTCCACGCAACAATTTCACCTAAATCCACAAGTTTTCAAAGCAACATACACCACGCATTCTTATAATATAATACGAGGATTCCACACTATATGTATGTATTTATATTTTCGCAAGAACTTTCCTTTTATGTTGATATGTCTTTTTATCAAAAAAAAAAAAAAAAGGAGGAATAAATTCTTCTTACTAGCTGAGAGCAGTGCTGTCGTTTTGAGTATTTTTTTGAAAGTTCAATGAAACTACACTAGTTTACAAAACAATAAAATATATTTTGGACACCAAGTGCCGTTATACTTTTCATATAGATTTGAGTCTAGAAAACTCGAAAATCTTATCTTAAAAAAATGTTTATGGTTAGGTTTTCGAGATATAATTTTTCAAATTTTTTTTCAGCATATTTCGTATTCGGGCTATACCTTGAGTATAATAAACGATCAATCAGAATAGAAAAGCCAGCACCTGAAAGCTGATTTAATAAGCAGCAAACACTGGATTATTTTTTTTTTTTTTTGGTTCACTCTAGATGTTTAAATGCAATGTATCAAAACATTAAAAAAAAAGCATGTGTGCAATTCACACGTGGTTGAAGTGAAGCCTTAAAAATCATTTTAAAAAAATCGAAAAAGTATAACTTTTTCTATTCCATCACTTTTTTTTATATGACAACCTACAATAAATTTTATAAAATCTGAAAGCTTATTGTTACAGCTCAAAATATTTATATCGACCATGTCTATACAACATCTACAAAAAGAGCTACAATTTTTTTTAAACAAATTAGTTTTCATAAAAAAATCAAAACAATCAATCTCTTTTCTCTTCTAACGCCATTAAATCCATTTTTTAAAAGACAACCTATAATAAATGTATGTGCTCTAGATCAAAAGATATAACGTGTTTAGAAAAAGAACATCTTTTCACCGTTATCTCAGAATTTTGAATATGAAATTAATTGAAATTTTGCACAATCATATTTAATTACCTATCTACTGAATAAATTGCATTCATCTATCTATTAAAACAAAAAAGTTATGATCAATTGATTTTTCGTGTCGCATTTTCGTTTCATCTTGTTTCAAATCACTACGATACTAAAGAAGTTTTCATTTCAAAAATTGATTTTTTTAAGGACTTTATATTAATAAATAAAGAAATAAATAAATTTTCTTCAAAATCTATGGATAAGTTATAAAGATATGATAATTTTTGTAACGATCAATAATTTCGACTATTTTTGTTACTTTTTGTGTTTCTGTCTTAACTTGAAAAAAAAGCCGAATTTGTAAATTTTTATTAAGACATTTTTTTAGATAATTAAATCCTTTAAAAAATTTTTAAAATTAAAATATGTATTGTAAAAAACTTAAGAAAAACTTTTCAAAAAAGAGAACAAAAATTACATTTTTGATGTTTTTTACTAAATAGTCTAATTTTATCCTTTGAGCATTAGGGAAGAGATATTGAATATGTAACGGAGAAAAGAAAATACTAAATCGTTTAACATAATGGTCACAAAAATTGAATACGGTTTAAATTGCATAAAATATGGATTTTCAAAATCTACTGTTTTTGGTCTTTTTGAGCCAAATTTCTACCTTATACCTACCTATATTAAACACAGATTTTATAGCTCGGTTACTTAATAATATAATAATACAAATTTTCAGTTGGTTGTACCAATTTAGGTTAGGTACCAGTTTAAAAAAGTTTAAAAATGTGTTTGCATTTTTGGATCCAGTACAGAGGGATTTTTGGAATAAATTTTATTCGACCTAAAATAACGGTAGGTATACCCATCATGGGGCAATTTTGGAAAAAATAAATTTTCTCAAAAACAGCTCCTACGATTTTGATCAAAAAATTCAAGTGTTAGTTTTGAGACAGGGTCTATGTTTTGGTGAAAAAAGTTTTTTTTTTCAAAAATCGTTATTAACGGTAGGTACCTTGCATAGAACCGTTTTTTTTTTTATTTATTTCTGGTTATCTCCCAAACTATTAGTTAAATTTTAACGAATTTTCTTATGCAAAAAAAATTTATATTGCTCAAATATAAATCAAAAATAAATTTTTGAAAAAAATAATTTTTGGAATTTAAAAAAAAAAACTTTGAATTGTTTTAATTTTAAAACTTTAAAATTTTTTTTTTTTCAAAAAATTATTAAAAAAAAAAAAGTTTTTTAAAAAACGAGTGTATAGATTTTGAAATTTTTTTTTTCTAAAAATCTTATAAGAAATTAAAATGTAGGTATACTTTTTTAAAAGCTCAATTTCATTTAAAGAGTTGTTTTTTTTTTTCATTTGAAGAACGATTTTTGTTTTTTTTAATTTTTGTACATTCATATTTTTTATAAAAGTCTTAGAAATTTTAGTAATTTGTATTCGAAGAGCAAATACGTGTGACATAAGAAAGAACTTTCGACAGCGCAGTTTAGTACACTGCGTTCCTCCGTCTTCACAATGTTTAAGTCCACGTAAGATTTTTATTGAATTATGTGAAAATGAAGTGTTATGTGTTATGCATTTTGAATGAATTTTAACACTTTACGTTACTATTCGACATATCGCGAAGGAACAAAAATACAAACAAAAAATCTTAAAAATTCTGTTGCACTTGGTTTGGGGTTTCTTCCTTTTTTTTTTCATTTTACGCGATAAGTGCTAATATGTTCCTACTATGCTGCAGGATAAAGATTTATAAGTATTTTGTGAAATCTGTAAAAATGGATTTAAAATTTCCTTAAACTTGAGAAAAAAAAGAAGAGAATTTCTTAACAATCTTCCCCACGGGTAAATCTCTTCTAATATGATTATGCCTTCTGTAATCTGCCTACCAATGTGTTGCCTGTTGATAGCATCATAAAAAGTACTTACTCACTTTTTTTTTTTTTTGTATGTGTTAATACTGCGTAGTGCTTAAGCTAATGGATGAACGCAAAAAAAAAGAGCAGAAAATTTTTTAGAAATTTAATTCAATAAATCAGTTTAATATATTTTTGGAAACGACTTTGATTTCGAATAACAAAAAAAAATCAAAAGACGGGAAATAAGTTATATTAAAAAGTGAATAAAGAATTCTAGGAAATTGTTCATAATCATTAAATGAATGTGCAAGTAAATGTGAAAAATTCAAAGAAAAAAATTCTTGACATTCATGGGTGAGGATTTTTTGTATTATTAAGAGGGTGCCTTCATAAAGCGCTTCCCTCACAAGAGCTGAACTTGAACTCTGACTCAAGCAAATATCGACATAACTGCCTATAAGCTGCTTTGAATTCAGTGGCTTAAAATTCTCAAAATTTCTTGTTTTAAATGATTTTTCATTGAAGAAAGTGCTAATAAAATTGAAAAAAATTACCGATTCATGTTCCCATGAATGAAAGAGAAATTAAAGCTTTCTACATTCGTGTAGTGCTGTTTATAAAAAAATCTCTACAGTTATTCGGTTTGGAAAATCAAGAAATCCAAAATTTTTATTATTTTTGTTTTATTGTTATTAAGTTGCTTTATTTTTTTTTTTTGGCGTGATAACGTGTTATAAATTGATGAACCATCGCAGCATTAACGAAAAAGTGACGCAATTTTCTCCCGTTCCAGTTGAAATTTTAAGCAGTTCGGCAAAAATTTCAATTCAAAATAAAAAATAAACTATATTAGAGATACAAAAATCTTCTATAAATTATTTGAAAGATAATAATCTAAAGTTGAAAAAAAAATTTCGTCATTTAATAGGGTAAATAGGGGTAAAACAAAATTGAATAAAAGTGGCTGTTTTCTAAACGCGGCGTTGTAGTAAGTTGAATTTTTTTTTTAATTGATAGATAAATTTATTGTAACACTGACAGTAGTATTGAAACAATTCTAAAAAATTTCAAAACCAAGAAGTTATAAATGGTTTTTTAAAACTAAAACATGAGGTAGACCTTTGCAAAGTACTGGTTATAGGTAGGGACATTTTTTTTTGACAATTTTAAAAATGTCATTCGAAAGATAAAAAAAATTTTAGGTACTGATACGGATTTTTTTTTAAATCTCTGAGTTTTCAAATATGAATTCTTGAAAAACACCTACTTTTTTAGCGATATTTTTGGGTGGGTTTTTATTTTTAGCAATTTTTCGTAGGGTTCAAAAAATCTCAAACTTATAGAACATTATAGTCTGTAAGCGTATTTTAAATGATTTTTGACCGAATAACGGGAAAACCATTTTTTTTGTCCCAAGTTTTTTGATCGTTTTTTTTTTTGTTTTATCTTTTTTTCTTCTACAGATAAATGAATAAAATTTATACTGTAGATAGATAATAGGCAAAATTTGAATTAATTTAGTGTTCACAATTTTGAGATAACGATAATTTATCTTTATTGAGCAGTCTGATAATATAACCTTTCATTTGATATATCACACATAACGGTACATGTACTACAAGCTGTACAATGTTAAATTTAAAAAACTTCAGAAATACATCAAAACAAATGTAGATATCTGTTGCACATGACCAGCCACCAGTGTGGGAAGTACCGTATTCTCAGTTTGAAATATCGCAATGGTTGGCTTTAAAATATTCAAACTGTTTTTGTAGACATCGTAGAAATATGATTGAAGAGTCATAATGAAAGATGAAATAATAAGCTTTTTTATGATATAAAATTGAATGCAGATTGTCATAGAAAAAAGTTAATTTAATGGCGTGAGAAGATAGAAAAGATTGATATTTTTGCTTTTTTTGCTGATTGGGTTCAAAAAATTCTAGCTCTTTTTGTAGATGTCGCACAGGCATGATCAATATAAATATTTTGAGCTGGAATAATAGCCTTTCAAATGGTATAAAATTATTTATATTGTTTTATAAAAAAAATGGATTTTTGGGTAATTTAAGTGATTTTTTTACAACCTGTTTTCTTACGACATTATCACGTAAAATCATCGTCCGCAAAATGACTTTGCAGACAACCACTTTTTTTTTTTTTTCAATTTAATTTTGTACAAAATACGGACATGGCTTTTCTGCAGTCGGATTATTTCAAACAAAACTATCGACTTTTCTGTCGCAAAACTTAAATTTCTTTAAATTCAAAATTTAAAATTTGAAAAAATTCCAGTTTTGTGTTCTTAATAAATTCACTCTATTCAAGGACACCAAAGAGAAAGAACAAAGGAAAATATTTATGCAGGCATTTTTGCTTATAAACGAAGACACATTATTGACAAAAAAGCGCTGCTGAATTTGTCGTGTTTGCTTGATGAAAACAATAACAAACAGCAACAAAAAAAAACGAATTACTCCATTAGTTTTCTTCTACAGTAGCGAGCAAAAAAAATGCAAACGAAAAAGGTTTAAAGAGTTTTGAACCAGAACTAAGTTACCAGATTTGGCAAATTGAAACTGTTTTATTTTCATTTAACAGAGTCAATTTGAGGAATATTTTACTCCAAAACCATTATTTGGTCAGAAGTCTAACCTAAATATGCATTTTTAGACGAGCAAAAAAATGCAAATGTTTTTATTGTTTGCATTTTTTTTTCTCGCTACTGTATATTGTTGTTAACGAAGAGGGTGTTTTCCTTTTGAAATTGTACAATATTAGCTGTTTAAATCCTTTGCAAAAGATTTTAATTGAATTTTCTATTTTCCAAGTATAAACGAATGGGAGAAACTTTGACAACGACGCGACGACGACGAGAACATAAGAACGACAAAGTACAAACAAAGTTGATTCAGGACTCTTTGGAGGTAGGGGAGAGTGGGGCCAAATGTAACACTTTTTTCTAAAATCGATGGTTCTCCTACAAGTTTGAAAGTGGGTCAACCAGACCTTTTTTAAATTAAGGACCCATGTTTTAGCTCCAAGATCCATCATACAAATTTAGCAAAACATAACGGTAATGTTGAAAAATAAAGCTTCCAAAAAAAAAATCGTGTTGTTTCAACTTACCCCACATACGGGGCAAAGTGTAACACATACCGGGGTAGGTTGTACCAAGAACTAAAAATAAGAGAAAAATACCTTTATTTGTTTATATTTATTTATTTTTAAATAATAACAATAAAAACAAACCTCAGTCATGAAATATTGGTGCAAATTTGTAAAAAGTGGAGCAAATCCAAGATTTCCAGAGAAAATTTGACAGTAGTCTTAAATAAAAGTTATTCGAATTCATAAATTGTTTTATAAGCTTTATGAATTCAAGTGGTGGTTCAAAAATGTGTTTCCAATTTCAAAATAAATACAAATTCAATTACAAGCATTCATATTCAGGGTTGTTAATTATATTAGGTAAACAATTTTTCAGTATCGGTAGGTTTTTACATGGTACAACTTGCCCCGGAAAAATGTTACAACTAGCCCCAGCATGAAATTTGGCACATAAAATCAATTTAAAAAAAAAGCGAAACTGATATAGACATAACATATACACGCAATTTGAGCCAAAACACAGTTGCATATAACAAAAAAACACTTAGCACTCTATCTTTTTCGGGTAAAGAGGTAGACCAAAAATAAAATTAAAAAAAAAAGTTACAAACATGCATTTTTTGGGCACCACTAGTGTAACTTCTCACCCTGTCGTCTAATCTTCATCTGAAGAAAATGTGCCGGTAGATATGCAAAAATTGAGCATTTTTCTCCTTTACGCGTTTCTTAATATTGAAAGGAACATCGCTTTTTTTAGCTGTTAATTCTTACCCCTGTTACATTTAGCCCCACTCTCCCCTACGTTTATATATTTCCAAAGTAATCACCTGCCATTTGATGGGACTTTCAACTTTTCACTCACCGAATATTATAATGGCAAAGAAAGGGGTTGTGATAAATTTTGGTAAATTAAAGGATAATAGGATTAAAATCAATATGCTGAAAGTAAATTGCTGTGAAAGTTTTTTTTTTTTTTAAGAAGTTGTTATAAAATTGAAGTAGAGTGAGATTTGTATTACCTATACAAAAATTGGCTACAAAGCAACTACAAACCATTTTATTTCCTTTTTTTTCACTCAAAAATAAAAAAAAAGAAAAAGAAAAAAAGAATCGCCAAAGGAACCAACTAACCAACCAACCAACAAAAAAATAAAAATAAATACTGAGAAAAACCCTTTAGGGATATCTTAAACAGAGAGTGTACATCTAAATATTATCGGATTATATACATCCTGTGGCTTTTTTTTACCTACATAGGTATATACATTAGGGTGGGTCAAAAAAATCGAAATTCTTTTTTTTTAATTGGTACTCCGAAAAATCGATTGCTAGACCCCTCTAGAATATACACACCAAATATGAGCTCTTTATATTAATGGGAAGGTCCTCCGCTTTGCAATTTTCCATTTTTACATCAAGCTTCCACTAAAAAAAAATAATTTTTTTATTAATTGACTTTTTAGCAAATTTCTTTTCATATTCTTGTAGGAAATTGAACGCTCTACAAAAAAGGCCTTATACACTTTTTTCGTTTATCTAACCGTTGAATAGATATTTGAGGGCCAAAAATCGAGAAAATCTTTAAAAATTCGTTTTTTGTCCTTAATTTTGTAACAAATTGAAAAATTATAATGATCAAACGCGCAAGACATATTCTTGTTGGAAATTGATTGCTCCACAAAAAAGGTCTTAATAACTTTTTTCATTAATATAACCATTCTAAAGATATTCGAGGTCAAAGTTAAAAAAAAATATAAAAACATTTTATATTTTTAAAAAATTTCTAATTCACTGAAACTTCATTATTTTCAAATTAGCAAGATATATTCTTGTAGGGGATTAAACGTTCTACAAAAAATTCCTTGGAATGAAATTGGTTGCTTTAACCGTTTAGAAGATATTCGTATCCAAACCAATGCTCACTGATTTCAATAGTTTTCTTATGACCCGTATGCATTGCGATTTGGATACGAATATCTTCTAAACGGTTATAGCAATCAATTTCATTCCAAGAAATTTTTTGTAGAACGTTTAATCCTCTACAAGAATATATCTTGCTAATTTGAAAATAATGAAGTTTCAGTGAATTAGAATTTTTTTAAAAATATAAAATGTTTTTATATTTTTTTTTAACTTTGACCTCGAATATCTTTAGAATGGTTATATTAATGAAAAAAGTTATTAAGACCTTTTTTGTGGAGCAATCAATTTCCAACAAGAATATGTCTTGCGCGTTTGATCATTATAATTTTTCAATTTGTTACAAAATAAAGAACAAAAAACGAATTTTTAAAGATTTTCTCGATTTTTGGCCCTCAAATATCTATTCAACGGTTAGATAAACGAAAAAAGTGTATAAGGCCTTTTTTGTAGAGCGTTCAATTTCCTACAAGAATATGAAAAGAAATTTGCTAAAAAGTCAATTAATAAAAAAATTCTTTTTTTTTAGTAGAAGCTTAATGTAAAAATGGAAAATTGCAAAGCGGAGGACCTTCCCATTAATATAAAGAGCTCATATTTGGTGTGTATATTCTAGAGGGGTCTAGCAATCGATTTTTCGGAGTACCAAATCAAAAAAAAAATTTTCGATTTTTTTGACCCACCCTAATATACATATATATCCCCGATTGCCGTTACTATGAAAAATGTTCTTTAAGGCTCGTAAGCGAAAATTAAAAAAAAAAAAAAGAAAAATACTATAAGGGAGATAAAATTCAAAATCAACTATAAAAGGATATGAAATTCTAGTCCTGGGTGCAACTCACCTTGCAGCGGTTATATTGTAAAATAGTTTTTACTTCTTCTATGCACAGGGAATGATGGTGGCTTCACAATAGAATGGTTACCACTGCTTTGGTTCTTTATCAGCCAAAGAAAGCTCTATTCATAACGGAAAACTTAATGTTTCTGGAGGTCTGGTTCCTGAGATATCTCCAATCAAACATTTTTAAGCCATTGCATAGATTTTATGACGGGCTTTGGCATGACTGTACGAAGCTTGCATGGATCGAGACGAGCGAGAACAACACCTGTGGGAGATTGTTTGCCGACACTAGCCACCAGTGATTGAAGTACCGTTATCTCGGTTTTAATTTTGGAAAAGTTTGTCTTTAAAAAATTGTTACTTTTTTTGTAGGGGTCGTACAGATATGGTTGATGCATATTTTTAAAAATCAAATGATAAGCTTTCCAATGATATACACATTTTTATAGGTTGTCATGTTAAAATACTGACGATATGATGTGCGAAGAAAAAAAAGTAATTTTTTTCGCGGTTTTTATAAAAAGTGTGTGAATTCAAGAAATCATTTTTTCCTTACATTCCGAAGCCGATATATTTTGACCAAAGTCTCGAAACAAGTTTTAATTTACAGATATGAGTTCATATAGTGAACAGGTCTATGCATTCCGGTAAAAAAAAATTATTATTTTTTTTTTTTTTTTTGAATTTTTGAGAAAAAACAAGATACAGCCTAAACAAGTGAAGTGACTTTCTTCAAACTTGGTACCTAGTTAGCAGTTTTTGGTGATTCCCTAGAGGGAAAATTGAAATTTTTGATGTATGACCAAAACTAACGGTACCTGTCATATAACGGAAATATACAAAACAGTTCAGGTAAAGGTAGTATTAAAATTTTAGAAAATTTAAAGAAAAACGCATTTTTGGACTTTTAAAAAATATTTCATTTTTTTTTTTTTTTTTTTTGAAAAATATATTTTTTTTAAAACGGGTTAGTGAAAAATTTTGAAATTTTGTAGGTATTTATGTGTAAATTTAATATTTCTTAAATGGCATACCAACTGTTTTTTTTTGAAAAATGTTAGAAATTATTTATATAAAAAATTGTTTTTTTTTTTTTAAAACGGCTCTAACGATTTTCGAAATTTTTTTTCCTAAAAATAACTTTTTATACAAGTAATAAAATGGCATACTTGCCTTTTTGTAAAGCATCATTTGAAACTTAATTTAATTAATGAATTTAATTATAAAAAACAGATTTTGTCAAAAAATAACTATAAAAATATAATAATTATTAAATGGTTAAAATAAATAAAATAACTAAAATTAAACTTAAAAAAACCGCTTTTAATGACTCAAAAACGACTTTTCCCACATACATTCACAACGACTTTTCTTCCTATATAGAATATGATCCACATTTATATTGAGTTTTGAAGAAATATTTATAAGTTGGCATCCATGTTCTACCTTTTGCTTCACCCTAAACATAGTAATTTTCTTCTTTTTTCGGTGGGGTATACGTTGAGTTGAAAGAAACCAACGAAAAAAAGGTATACAAAACAACAAAAAATATCTTTTAAAAAGAATTCTTATTATTTTATTTTTTGTTATTTTTTGTAGCTATATGACTACATGTATAGAAATATGTTAGCATACATAACATACAAAAAAAAAAAATATATATATAAACAGTTTTCTGTAGCTACTTTCTATTGAAGCAAAAGAGAGTTGCAAGGTTTATAAATAAAAAGGTCTAAAAAGAAAGAAAAAAAAATATAACTATTCCAGGAGAATCTCTTAGAAAAATGTAAGTTTATTTATTTTATTCTTTAGTTTTTTTTTTTTTTATTTTTCAAAAAAAAAAAAAAAAAGGAAACAGGATAACTATGGAAACAGATAAGGTTATGTACCTCTCTATTTTGTATTTTTTTTTTTTATTTTTTTGTTTAACATTTTTTTATTTTTTGGTTTAACTTTTGCTATTGGAGACGAATATACCTCTTTCCAGGAATCCTTTTTTTTATCCTTTTTTTTAGCTTTTATTTGTTTGTTGATGTGAAATACAGGAATTGGCAGGTAATAGTAAGTGAGATATAAAAATATAATAAAACCTAGACAGAAGCATAAGACGATTATGAAAAGCAGTTGTAGTCTCGCTTAAAAGGGAGTCAACTGAAAAGATCATGAATGGGTAGAGAATAAAATATTGTCGATTTATTATTATCGTTGATGCTTTTTAAAGTACCTTTTCTCGGCTCAGTGGAGTGAAAAGATGCCAAATAGTTGATTTTTTTTATGATTTTGAAAAATAAATGGGAACAATAACCTTTTCAGTCTTCCAGATTAGCTTGTGTACAAGACAAGTTTTTAAAAGACTCATCAAAATGTCTACCAACAAATTTAGTATTTTAATATTCGTCACCTCTTGTGCATATTAAAATCTCTCCAAAAATAAGTTAACCCCTCCCAAACCCCCTCCATCAAAGTCAGTGATTGACTGACATCAGAGCAGCAAAAAGGGTGCTAGACGTGCGACATCTGCACAACATAAAATGCAACACTATAGCAAGCATATGGTAACTTTGCAAAGCGCGTCAAAATATGTCAGTTTTTTGGAAGAGGTGTCGTGTCGTTCATCGTTTGTCCCAGTAGCAATCCAATTTCGTATCACCAACACAGCCACACATCGAGGACGGTTTGGCTGGAGTTCGAATCCCTTTAACTAAAGTTAAGCGCATTGTGATGGAAACTCTCGCTGTGTATAGAAGGGAACAATTCATTATGAGATTACGCTTGCCTGTTGCCTGAAAGGACGAATTTGATGCTCCAACAATGGAGCACACTGAACGAAGGAAGAACAAGAATCTGGGATGGGAGTTTAAGCTCTATTCCATGCGCGTGTTGATGATAACGCCTTATAAAATGCAGGGATGTTATGTACATATATTATATACACCTGCTAGCACTTTATCATTTACATCAAGTAATTGAATACCTATGTTAACGTGTATAAAGCCCTTTGTATTTGAGTTTGTATGTGTTTTCTGCTGACTGTTTTGATTATTCTGGCTGCTGGTTAAAGAGAAGGAGTATAGTCAGTCTATAAAGTGTCTGAATTCGATGCAATTTCAAATACGTCGGATGCATTTTAATTGATGAATTTTAAGCTAGAGCCAAAATTTCTATATATAGTTGGAAGTTCAAAGTTTTGTGAAAGCAACTTAGTAGTACCTATGTTGTTATTGTGAATTTTTGATATAAAGAGGAATTTTGGAAAACCAAAATTTTGGGTTGGCTGGCGTCTAACATGTTTTATTAGAGTATACCACCTTTTAGGAATTTTTGGATCCATCAAAATTTGTTTTGATTTAATCAATAAAGTGAATGAAGTTTTGAATTTGAAGTGGAGATGAAGTGTATGTATTTGATGTAGTTGAGAAGCTTTAAGGACTATAATGGCGTTTAACAGCAGAGGTAATAGTTGCATACGGTTCTTTTGCAGAGTAATAGAAGGGGAGTTAAAATTAAATAAGGTCAAGGCTCTTAAATTGAAGAAAAATTATTGTTTCTATGGAAGGGAATGGCTGTATGAAGAGGGTTTGACTTTTTTGCCAGGTTCGATTGCTCAAGGTTAGCCCAGGATAGCCCAACTTTTAGTTCTAAAATTATAACGAATTTGATTTTTTTTTCACCTCAAAAAACAACAAAAAATAATTTTTTTTTTTTTGTTCAGTGTAAAAATTGTTGATTATTCAATGTGGTTCGTTGTCCAAGTTAGTCCAGGACTAACCACCATTTAAATTCGTCATCCTAACTTTAGTTGGTTACAAAGGCCAACTAGTTTCAATAATTTTTGAGAAGAAAAATAGGTAGTAGATACGCATACAACACAGTGACCTTTTTAAATTTATAACTTGGAAAAAGTAAAGCGACTGACGTGGGTACTGCGACTCGAATGTAATTTATTTGACTTATAATTCTTACTTGATTGAATGTAGTCCACATAACAATATTGTTAAGAAGATTAAGTTGATTTGTTTTATTTTACCTTAAAAATCGTAAAATAGCTATAAATATTTTTTCAAGTGTAAATATCAAAAAATCCTGATCTATTCAAATTTTTTTTCGAAAGGAACAAAAAATATAAAATGGTGTGTGCGGTGATTCTTTTTTCAGAACTATAAAGTACTTTTTAAACCTTTGTTAACTAACCATGGTAATATCTCAACAAATTCCAGACTAGAGAAAAAATAGTTGGGCTTACCTTGGAAAATCGAACTAAGAAGGTTTGAAAAAAAAAAAGTTAGCATTTGGGGTGCCAACTTCACATAACCCAGAATTCGTGTATGAAAAAATTCAACAACTAGTTGAGGTCCTCGACAGGTTTTCGACAGACGATTTGGAAGGACAAACAAAATTGAGCTATTTAACTCATTTCCAAAAAAAAATTAAAGAGGATGTGATTTTTCCGTATTGTCGGACAACAGAGGCCTCGCTTAACTTTTTGACCGCTCCACCAAGCACCGCCGCCGCACCACCACCATCCGCACCATTATCAAAAATGTATGTTTTAAAATTTCTAAACCGCCGCATCCTCGCCGCACAATGTCCGCACTATGATGAAAAATTCTATTCTCGTACTTAAACAAATGTTTAAGTCATCTTCAAGTTATTTTGACTTAAACAACAAACTGCCAGTTCGTACCAACACGACTAGGTGGTCGAGTGGTTAAGGCGTTTGATTGCTAATTGAAAGTACTCTGCACTCACGGATAACAATCTATTTCTCGTCGGATAGTTTTTTTATTTTTCAATACAAAATTATTTATCATGGTGCAGCGAAATTTTCCATATAAAATGAAAGGGTGCGGATGTGTTGCGGTCGGTTGGCGCGGCGGTGGTGCAGCGAATTTGTTCATACAAAATGAAATGGTGCGGGCGTGGTGTCGCAGAATTTTCCGCCAAACAGCAGTGGTGCGGCGCACATAGGAGTATTTGCAGTAAAAACCTGGTCATAAGTTGATTTTCTGAAAATCAAAATTGACTCCAAAAAGTTTGGCAAAGTGGGTTTTTGTTTTTCGATCGTGTCTTGTTAAAAAATGAGTTCAAAGTTAACTGTTACATCTACCTCATTTTTATTTGAATGCGAAGTATTTTGGTAAGTGTTATTCTATATGCGATATCGAAGTGTTGTGGTAGAAACCTAAAAAAAAATTAAATGGAGAATTCTTCTTCAGTTATTTATTAACGATATTAATAAAGTTTTGAAAATGTTAGATGGTTTTTTCTATTTTAATTCGGGCTTAGAACTAGTATCTAAAAACTTGATATTTATGGTAAGTTATTATTTGAACTTTAATGATTTTGTTTTAGTATACCCCGTTATTCTGCGATGAATTGAAACTTATGAGTTAGTTTATATATTCTTCAACACAATGCAACAAAAACTGGGTGCTCTTAGGTGCTCTTTAGAGAATCGAGGGTCAATTAGTTTATCACTTTCTGATAGAAAATACTCCTTACTTTATGCAACGTTTTTTATTTTAAAATTAAACTTACTGATGTTATTAGTGTATTTTATATTAGGTGATCTTAATTAAGGTTGGGGAAGAGAGAAAAGAAACTGAGAATTGCGTATTAGGGATGAGGAAAAAAATTTAAGAAAAATAATGTCGACAGGCGGAGTACAGGCCAATAATCAATTTTTTTAGTTTTTGGTTAAAAAATAAAAATAACAAAATTTTAAACAGAAATAATAACAAAAACCACGAAAAATAATTATGGCCAGGTTTTTGATGACAATACTCCTATGTGCGGCCAAATTTTTTTTTTTTTTTTCAAAAATTCAATTTTAATTTTTACTTGGGGAGATCTCATAGTTCCAAAACCTTTAGAAGCTGTTCGTGAGCTATTGAATAAAAAATCCTTAAGTAATGATGCTCAAAATTCACAATGTCACAAAACCTAAAACGCTCTTTGCCTCGGGTCTACTTCCTGAAAACTAAACTCAAGACATACAGTAGCGAGCAAAAAAAATGCAAACAATAAAAACATTTGCATTTTTTCGATCGTCTAAAATGGCATATTAAGATAGACTTTTGACCAAATAATGTTTTTGGAGTAAAATATTGAACAAATTGACTCTGTTTAATAAAAATAAAACAGTTTCAATATGCCAAATTTGGTAACTTAGTTCTTGTTAAAAACTCTTTAAGACTTTTTCGTTTGCATTTTTTTTGCACGCTACTGTATATGACGACTTGATCACTGCGAAAGTCATTCCGAAAGCGTCGTGCTGCTCAAATGTTTGCAAACCAGTTTTGTATTATTCTTTAAAATAATTGTCCCGAACCCAGTTTTTGAAAACATATTTTTTAAAAGTACTTGGTCATTCTAATACATTGGTAAAAGAATTTACCCATGTACTTTTCCACCAAGGTAGAAAGATTAACGAATGTTCCTCAATAAAAATAGTTTAAAAAACTTAACAGGTACCCAAATTTAAGAGGGCTTTGTTATACAACCAGTCAAATCTACTGATTAAATAGAGACAGCATATGGTTGCAAACATATGCCGTAAGACACAGAATTGTTTGCCCAAGAGTTCTTAGTTTTCAGAAAAAACCGTCATGTAAACTACCTATAAGAAATACTGATTTCCAGCCAGGATGAACTACTTGGTGAAAAAATTATATGGGCTACTTTGACATTTCAGAGTAATGGCCATAAATGTATTTACCTCTATATTAAAAGTATTGATTTAAATTTGAAAATCGATTCAATAAATAATACTCATCCCAATAGACCATAATATTTCTTTTATTATCAAAGTTTTCGAAACATTTACCTCAGTGACTCCCCAAACTAATTGATTTCATTTTGACACAACATTAATTTAACGACCTTGGCAATATCTACCTCAAACTAAATTTATCAATTTTGCCAAAAACTTTTTATTAGATATATCTAACATATCAAAGGTTAGCCAATTAACGCAATTTTCTACTTTCATAACTTTTATCAAAGAATAAGTTTGCAATCATATAAGATTCAAGAAATTGAAGCCATCAACCCATAAAGACTAACTCTTTAAGTTTTCTTCATACGAAACAAAAACGAAAAAATCGTTAATGATAGAAAAATATCATCACCATCACCCGAATTCATCATTTAACCACACTAAACTCAACTAACCAAACCAAGCAACCCATCACCACCAACCTTCTATATCCTCAACATATGTTTACCTTTATAATAAAAACTTCTACCTGAACTATATACCTACACCCTTCTTTCCACTTTTACCATCAAACAACTTTTTACTATACTATCAACTAACTAAAAGGTAAACTTATTGTCGGGTTATAGCCTTGTATGCCTGACGACAATGACTATAATGTACACCAGGACTTAAGACTAAACTTTCTCAGGCACGTGTTGTATATTTTGTATCAAAATATATAAGTAAAAAAAAAAAAAAATAAAAGTTATATCACCGCCCGCCAGTGTACATACATAATATCTCATATCCCTTACGTGCTTTGCAAAGAAAAACCTGACTTTTTGCCGCCAGGACATAGTATATGAGTCTGATAAACACAAAACCCCCTTCGTTCTCGGTTGTGTTAATTGAATCCTGATTAATAGTTCACACCGGGGCGTTACACTGTACAAAAAATATGGTTTTAATGGCTTAATTTTTGTCAAAAGAAAAATTCTATCATACATATCAAAAATAATTCCAAGCTGAATAAATATTCTACGAAAATGCGTTACTTTTTTAGAATAACGCAAAACGAAAGAACCCCGATGTACCTTTTATGAGAAAAGTGTTTTAGGTCAGATTTGATAAAATTGTAGTTAATATTATTTCAAAATATTTAAGTTCGTGTTTTATTTGCCTCAAAAAGGCGTCATAATCGAGAGCGTTACATTATGTTACGTGAAGAAAACATCATTCCAAAGCAGTGCGAGCATTTTTCAAAAGTAACGCACGTCATTTTCAGAAGTGACGCATGTCATTTGCCAAAGTGACGTACAAAGTTTTCAAAACAGATGTTCGTCATTTTCAAAAGTGACGCACCCGTTTTTTTCAAAAAGGACGTTTATTAATTTTAAAAGTGACGCACGTTATTTTCAAAGTTGACGTTTATCGAAACTATCAGTTTCTAAATTTTTGTCAAAAGAATAATTCTGTCATACATATCAAAAATAATTCCAAGCTGAATAAATATTCTACGAAAATGCGTTACTTTTGTATTCTCCAAAAGTAAAACGCAAAACGAAAGAACCCCGGTGTACCTTTTATGAGAAAAGTGTTTTGGGTCAGATTTGATAAAATTGTAGTTAGTATTATTTCAAAATATTTAAGTTCGTGTTTTATTTGCCTCAAAAAGGCGTCATAATCGAGAGCGTTACATTATGTTACGTGAAGAAAACATCATTCCAAAGCAGTGCGAGCATTTTTCAAAAGTTACGCACGTCATTTTCAGAAGTGACACATGTCATTTGCCAAAGTGACGCACTTCTGTTTTGAAAACTTTGTGCGTTTCAAAAGTGACGCACCCGTTATTTTCAAAAATGGCTCTCGTCCTTTTCAAAAAGGACGTTTTTTTATTTTAAAAGTGACGCACGTTATTTTCAAAGGTTACGTTATTCGAAACTATCAGTCTCAAGGTTTTTTTTGGAAACGTTTTTTTTATCTCAGAAACAACTTTCAGCCATATTTCTATGTTTTGAAGTATTTTGTAAACGAAATATTAACAAGATACTGTTTTTGGGGGCTCGCGCCCCCCTGAGTTAGCCAAGTCTTAATATTTTGGGATCGACATGCAGTTATTAAACTTCCATAGTAAAATTATATAGTCTGAAGTTTTTCTCAGTGTAAGCAAATTAAATGATTCAAATATTTCAAGGATCCCCCTTTACAGGTTTATTCCTATTTTTTCGTTTCCACAGTGAAAAGGAGACGTAATTTCACCACTTTTTCTTCAATATGCATAATATTTTCCTTAAAAAGCTCTTGAGAGTTGATATTCAGCTTTTGTGTCTTTGTTCAGTTCCTTGCAACCTTTAGACCAAGGTCCAAAGTGTCGGTTGAAGGGTTCATTGAGCAACTCTATAAATCATTATAACTTAATGCATCCCCTGGGAGTAATAAAAAATGACCGCACATAGAGTTCACTCTTCCTGATGCTAGCTGGCCTGCTGCACCCAGTAAGTAATGGTAATAAAAATAAAAGCTTGTTGTCTACTTTTCCGCGCCTTCAAAAACTTTTGACCCATCTTTTTTTTTATAACAATTCTCTAGCATGCCCCCGCCCGCCAGATGCACGAGGGGCAAGTATATTGCGTTTTATTTTCATTTTTTTTTTTTTTTTTGTTTAAACAATTTATTACTTTAAAAGTACGAAATAAATTTTTCAGTAGCACACAAAAAGTGAATGAGATTTAACTGGAGAGAATATTGTTGGTACTATGACGGGGAGAGAGGGTATGATGGGAAGGGGTATATGATGCGGGATAGAGTCGGCAAGTGCAGAGTTAAGTTTTTCAGTGCAAAAACATAAATAAATTGCATTTACAGGGTGACATTGCATAAATCAAACTGAATTCCTCCGAAATGCATGCATCCCAGAGAGAGAGAAACAAAAAATAACAAAACCAAAAAACTCACACCAAAACATAAACAACAACAAAAATACAATAACAATACAGTAACAAATTTACAAAAAAAAAAAAAAAAATTAAATTCTTGCATATCGGAGTTTGAGTGGGTGACATGGAAATGTGCGGTCGGACAAACTGACAACAGACAGACATGAATGAGAACGAATGTTTTATTTTAACAAAATGGAAATAATGTACGATACGATGCAAATGCAAGAGCGTTTTTCGCTAAAGGATTATATTTTTTTTGTATATATGCATCCTCATGACGGTTTGGTACATATTATAGAGGGCAGGCGGGTAAGTTGGGATATACCTTAAAACGCTTGCAGATATATATGCTCTGTAGCAGGAACATCATTTTGAAAGCGCATCACCATCAGTGTGGAGTATATATAAATTTATAAAAATACATGTAAACTAGCAGGATTTGTTTCACTTAGTGAATGTCCTTTTTTCGTTTTTTTTTTTTTTTAATAGAATTGAGTTTGCATTTTGCGTGAAGGTATTTACAATGAGAATGTTTATAAATAAGTGAGAATTCTTTTTAAATAACGTTCAAGGAAGTAGTTATCGTTATTTTTGGTCATCGAATAATTTGAAGTTCTTGGTAATTTGGATCAATTAAGTTTGAAAGCTTAAGCTTTTCAACGACACCTCGAACCGATACTTTCCTATAAGATTTTAGCAAATTTTATTACTATTTTTACTTTTCCTTTTTAAAAAGGAGTCCATAATTAAATTAAGAATCTTATTCATGGTGGAGTAGAACTTAGCTATTGCGAGATACTCTAAAACTTTGAATCCGAAGTAAAATGTGATGAAAACTTTATAATCATTAAGACCAGGAGTTCTTGGAAAAGATCGTGGTCTGGCATTTAGTCGAGTTGAGGTTTAAACCCTTATTATTTGTACATCAAAAATATTGTAAATTTTCATGTCGTGTGCAAAAATAAGAATTTCACTTTTACGTACGTAAAAATAACTCTAAGTTATTAATATAGCTAAAATAAAAGGATGAGGTCCTATGTCACTGCTATGCGGAACACCAAAATCAATTTTATTATTAAAGATTTTGAGAAGGCGCCTCTGAATTTCACTTAATATGACCTATTTTGAAGGTAAGAAAAGATCCATGTGATTAGATTTATATGAAAACCAATTATTTTCATTTTCAGTCGCTATTCAGTATTAATAGCTACAATCGAGTTCTTGTCCAATTTCTAAAACGTACGATCACTTTTGCAAAAATGAGGGTGAAGATTGAAACAGTTGATTGTTTGGAGTTGCTGAATCTTAATTTGAAGGGTTCAAATTTTTAAGGCATTTTTTGTGGGGTATTTCCAACAAAATTTTGAAATGGGAGTGAAAAAAAAAACCTGGTCGCCAAGAAAATAAGCACCCTTATGGCATTTATTGTCCCAGTTTTCAAAAAATATCAATATATTAAATTTTTTAGAAATATGTTACTAAATTTTTTTTTTTGAAAAATAATTTTTTTTTTTAAGAAAATAAGCACCCTTATTACATTTATTGTCCCAATTTTCAAAAAATATCAATGTTAAATTTTTTAGAAATATGTAACTAAATTTTTTTTTTTGAAAAATAATTATTTTTTTTTTTTAAACATTAACCCTCTACTGCATACGAAGCCAAATATGGTTTTGTCTGTTTGTATGCACTTTTCTCTTCTCTGTCACAAAAAAATGGTAAAGATTAAATACAATCCTCTTCTTTGTGTTTCTGAGAACCCATAGAGATAGTTTTTTCGTGTGTCCGACACAAAATAAAGGTATATTTTATGATCACGGGTGAGTCGATCAGTCGTCTGCATTGAAATCGAAAGTGTAGAATATATTCATACTTTTAGTGTTAATTACTGCGTTTGTTTGGAAAGTAAAGTGGAATTAAAAATTTATTTTTGGTCGATTATCTAATTGTGTATGCTATGAACCAATTTTTGTTGAAAAAAAATTATTGGCCTGGTCTTGGGAGGGCAAAAAGTACGGAAGCCATATTTGGCTTCGTATGCTTTAAGGGGTTGTTAATCTACACAATATGTTAAAATTTTTTGTTGGAAAATTTAGCTATGTTTTGCTTCAGAAATGGAGCCCCTTCGCTTTTAGAGACATTTTTCTCATGTTAACCCCATTTCCAGCGGCGTAACCACAAAAATTTTAGGGGCAGGGGGGCTCACCTATAATATTTTTCAATCATTTTATTACTTTTTAGTTTTTGTATGATCTGGGAGTGGGTGAAAATGTTGGAGCAAGACTAACTTCGGCAGTGGAAAGAATGTGAACCAGAATAAATATTTAAAACGGACAAAAACAAATAGCTTTTCTCGGTTCCATGTCTTAAAATGAGCCAAATTTGAATTAATTCTTAACCTTTTGTAATGCAATGTATTTATTTTACTTTATTTTGTTTTTAAATGATAAGTATTTATCTTTTGATATTTTTAATTGTATTCTTTACATAATCTGAATAAATAAAATTAGTAAAATGTCTTACCCCTTAATGCATACGAAGCCAAATTTGGCTTATAAACAAATTTTTTAAACAAACTAATTTAAACAAATTTTTTTAATGAAAACTGTTTTGAAACAACCCAAAGAACTCATGTAAAGCATTTTTTAATTTTTTCGTCCGCTAATATTAATTCATGCAGTAGAGGGTTAATGAATTTTCTTGAATTTTTTTTAATAATTTATTCAAAACTGAATACCATTTATTTTTTTGAAAAATTTTTGAAATTTTTTTTACACAAAAAATTATTTTTGAAGAAATGTCTTCAAAAATTAAAAAAAAATCAAAAAAAATCTTTATTATACTAGGAATCAAAAATGACATATAATCTCTTTTGCAAACTGCTTACTTTAAGAACTCCACCGCTACATGTAGACTTTTCTGTTAAACTAAACACTCTGCAATTTTACTAAAGAATAAATACTAGTAATTTCCCTTAAAAAAATTGAGAGAGAGAGAGCTAAGAACGAAAGGGAAACAAAAAAATGTAAACTTCGATTAAAATCAATTTGTCCACAACCATCCTCTTTAACTTGTTTTCAAATGCCAACAGCTTGTCGCTTTTTTTTTTTTTTCTTGTGTAACCAAACAATAAGGTCGAGAATACAAAAAAAATAAAAAAAAAAGACAACATGTCTCCATCATACATGTTCATTACTATCTTCATCTTTATCACAGGTTTACAGGTAGTTTTCACTTCATCATCTCTACACTCATTCTTATAATGGTAAGTAAAAGTACGAAATAAACTGACAAAACTCGATGGAACAAAAAAATACAACAAAAAATAAACCATACAACGTCCCTTTAAGGATAACATGACTTTCTGTCATTATCCTTTTGGCCAGTTGTGAAGACAAACAACAACAAAAACAAAAAATCAGATAACCCACATCAACTCATCTATACTAACACATATTCGTTTTTTCTGTTCATATTTTTTTTTTATTTGGTATCTTTCTGTCTAAAGAGTCCATTTGGAAACGTGTTGTTACACCTACTTAAGACGAACAAAAAAGGATTGTTTCTTTCTTTTTGTGAGGGAAAAAAATAGTTTTGTGGGTTAATGTCAGCTCATTCTCTTCACCCAACTCTCAACTTAAATTAAAAGCCAAGACTCCTTAGAAGGACTATGTGTGTTTGTAGCTTAAGAATAATGCCCTAATATAATATACTATATATCTATGCACCATCACCTTTCCATTTGATAACTCTCTGAGAGCAAAAAAAAAAAAAGGGGGGATAACTAGACTAGAATAAGTATTTAGAGGATATGTATTGTCTCCCTTTTGAGAGACGAGAAAATTGGAAAACAATGACATGTCCAATCTGGGTTCTTTTCTATCTTCTATATTTTTTCTCGTTTATTCTATTACCATTCACATAGAAATATAAGCAGTTGGGAGGAAAGTTTGTTTGTATTCATTGTGAGAAAGGACATTTGCCTTTTTGTTATAATTCCTAGAAACTGTGGCTAAGTGGTTACATGATATTTTTACGCAATTTAAATATCATAATAATTACTGTTAATGCTTTTTTTTTTAAACTGGTATTTTTTAGAATTCTTAACTCTTTCTTTATGTAATTCTGTGCTACTACCTACTTTTGTATTTAATACCTATTATATAAACAAGATAAAGCTTTATTTTTTAAACTCTCACATAATCACCTCCTGGAGTCATTTTAAACTGTTGAAGATGTTTTGTTTTGGAAATTTAATATCAGGCTCATTGCTGGCCATAGGCCAGAGATTCTAGGAATACCATATTTTTGAAAAGCACTTATGAGGCATTACATTTCCTATCATTTTGAATTTTATCGATCACGGATAGAATGATAATAAATTGCACGACTGGTTTCGCACGTTCTTGCTCTTTTGGTAAAAGTTACTCTAATGTTAAAACTTTTCATTGAACAAAATAAGGTATATGATATATTCACGGAATTTCATAAGTGGAAAAAAAATAAAATCTTTTTTTATAAATAATTAAATACATTTTTAAATGATCTTTTACAAAAAATTAAGTATGCCATTTTATTTCTTGTATAAAAAGGAATTTTTAGAAAAAAATTTTCGAAAATCGTTAGAGCCGTTTTTTTAAAAAATAATTTCTTATAGGTATATAAAAAAATTTCTAACATTTTTCAAAAAAAAGTTGGTATGCCATTTTGAAGAAATAAATAATTTACAAATAAAAACGGAATTTAAAAATTTTTTACCAACCCGTTTCCAAAAAATTGATTTTTTATTTATTTTTAATTTCCAAAGGATGCTTTTATGTGTTACACTACAGACAAAAATTTTAGTCAAAATCGTTAGAGCCGTTTTTGAAAAAAATTAACTTTTCTATTTCCGTTATATGAAAGGTACCGTTAGTTTTGGTCCTAAAAAAAAATTTCAAATAGGGAATCACCCAAAACTGTTAACTACCAAGTTTGGAGGAAATCGCTCCATTAGTTTAGGTGGTAGCTCGAGGTACACACAGACGGACAGACAGACAGACAGACAGAATTGCCGGACCCACTTTTTTGGTATTCTCCATCATCGCACATAGGAGTATTTGTAGTAAAAACCTGGTCACAAGTCGATTTTCTGAAAATCAAAATTGACACCAAAAAGTTTGGCAAAGTGGGTGCAAAATAAACATGTGTCCATATTCTGCACTCATTTTTTTGTTTTTCGATGGTGTCTTGTTAAAAAATGAGTTCAAAGTTAACTGTTACATCTACCTCATTTTTATTTGAATGCGAAGTATTTTGGTAAGTGTTATTCTATATGCGATATCGAAGTGTTGTGATAGAAATTTAAAAAAATTTAAATGGAGAATTCTTTTTCAGTTATTTATTAACGATATTAATAAAGTTTTGAAAATGTGAGATGGTTTTTTCTATTTTAATTCGGGCTTAGAACTAGTATCTAAAAACTTGATATTTTTGGTAAGTTATTATTTGAACTTTAATGATTTTGTTTTAGTATACCCCATTATTCTGCGATGAATTGAAACTTATGAGTTAGTTTATATATTCTTTAACACAATGCAACAAAAATTGGGTGCTCTTAGGTGCTCTTTAGAGAATCGAGGGTCAATTAGTTTTTCACTTTCTGATAGAAAATACTCCTTACTTTATGCAACGTTTTTTTATTTTTAAATTAAATTTACTGATGTTATTAGTGTATTTTATTTTGGGTGATGTTAATTAAGGTTGGGGAAGAGAGAAAAGAAACTGAGAACTGCGTATTAGGGATGAGGAAAAAAATTTGAGAAAAATAATGTCGACAGGCGGAGTACAGGCCATTAATCAATTTTTTAAGTTTTTGGTAAAAAAATAAAAATAACAAAATCTAGGTTTATATTGTATTTTCTTGTAGGAATACTCATTTTAAACAGAAATAATAACAAAAACCACGAAAAATAATTATGGCCAGGTTTTTGATGACAATACCTCCTATGTGCATCGTAATGTCATGTAAAATTGTTATCTCGAGTTCGATTTTTTTTTACGAATCCTAAACTTGCCCTATAGTACCTATATCGCAAGTAAAAATGATATAAATAATAAAAATGATACAAATGATAAAAATGATGAAAATGATAAAAATGGTAAAAATTATAAAAATTATAAAAATGGTAAAAATGATAAAAATGATAAAAATGATAAAAATGATAAAAATGATAAAAATGATAAAAATGATAAAAATGATAAAAATGATAAAAATGATAAAAATGATAAAAATGTTAAAAGAGGTACAAGTGGTAAAAGTGGTAAAAATGACAAAAAAAAGAGATAAAAATGTTATATGATAAATAAATAAATTAGATGAAGTATCAAGAAGACTCCAAGTCAATGCAATACATTAACTTTTCAGCAGTAATTGGATGTAAACTGAAAAAAAATGTAAAGTAAAGAGTTAATAAACTAAGTTTCTATTGCTTTATACTTCCAATAGGTATTTTTTTACCTAAATCAAAGCGAAAACACTATAGAAAATGAACTAATTCAAAGAAACCTTTTGAAATTGATTGTACCGTTAAATTCGACATCAATTTTACTAAATCAATAAAAACAAAAAATACCCCTCAAACCTACCTAACTTATTTGATTCTTGCTTTCCTTTTTTACCAAAAAAAAAAAAAGCAATCTATGACATCATTTTGCTTCCCTCATAATAGAAAACTTCTTTAAGTACCCAACCATCCACTGTTCGTGTCACTTATTAGCTTCTCTAATTTCGAAAACACAGAAAATCCCTAACTTTTCTCAAATTTACATTACACGATGTAAACAACCTCCTTATACTTCTTTATACCTACTACTACCTACTTCTCTCTGCCTCCTTCCTGGTCTTAACTCAACAAATCCTCCTATTACGCTCTACAATAATATATCCTTAGTGGAACACTGAGATGTTAGTATAGAAAGTAGTCGGGTATAGTTGTTAGTCGTACTCGTCGTCGTCATCATCTTCAACGTCCTTTCTTTAAATGTATGTCGGGAAGTTGGAGCAAAGCCATTTTGAATGCGGCAAACAAGGAACTCACCAGAAAAAAAAAATTTAAATGAAAATGAAAATCCCTCTGAACATACAAACAAACAAAAAAAAATAAAAAAAAAAACTTTCAAAGTAAATCGCAAACTTAACTGCGTATAGAACATACAAATACACACACACACAAAGATATCCCAGTTGTTGTAATGACCCCCAAAAATATATTATAAGCGTTCAAAATCGACTTTTCTTACTGCGGCAGCAACCAAAAATAGTAATTTTCTAAAACTTTCTCTTTGGAGACATTTCTTTTTTTTTTCAACAAACAAACCGAAAAAGGTATTCACACACAAACACATATAGAATTAGAGACAAATACTACTTAACTAAAAGAAGACGAAGAAAAAAAAAACACACGCTCTTTCTCTCTCTCATAACGAATGTTCACTGTGAATTGAAATACTGCAGATTTTAATTAAAAACTTTTGAATCCTTCGGTACACATCTAAAGGACGAAGGACGATGGTAAAATACGAAGGTTTGAGGGGGGTTTTTTAGTTGTTAAATTTTGAGAATGTAACTACAACAAGTAGTTGTGTATAGTAGAGGTTAGGTTTATGCTCTTTTTAAACACCAGGTAAAAGTTTGGGCTCTTCTTCTTTTTTCTTGTCTTTTTGTTCGTGAGAGATCCTAGAGAGAATATGACAGACTTTTCATCATCCAAGGCCGAAGGACCACATGTGTGTGGCAAAGGCTTTATGGGGGACAACTTCTATGGAACTGCAATAAGATACAAACTTGCAACATAGTGTCGCCATTTTGTATATTGTAACAACCCTTGTTATATTACCTATTTTTGACTGTGCTTTGTTTTTAGAATGGATAGAGTATCATGGTGGAAAGAGAAGTTTTGTGCAAAACTTTCTATACTGACTTTATTTTATATTCAAAGTTAAGTCCTTTTTCCCTTATGAGATTACCTATTTTGACTGATTTATGTATGTTAATTAACTAAATTTAATTGGTTCGAATTTGTTTGAGTTTGTTAGTGTGTGTAGTGTATATATTAAAGGGCTATTAACATGTTTTGTCCAAAAGTGAAGATAACTTAAGTTGACTAATGACTTATCAAATTTTCTTCAGAATATAAAAAATGATCTTATAGGATCATTTTGTAGTACTTATGGAAAAAATCTGATCAAATTAACCTGATAAGTTGTTAAATTTGCCGTAAAAATTCGTGATGTTTATCGAGATCATCAGTAACCCCGAGTAAAAATGGAATTCGGCCGCAACACCGCTGCACCACAGCTGCACCACGTCCGCACCATTTCATTTTGAAAAAAAATCGGTGCACCACCGGCGCCGCACCATCACTGCACCACCTCCGCACCATTTCATTTTGAATGAAAAATTCGGTGCACCACCGCCGCACCACGACTGACATGATCATGACACGACATGATCAAAAATTCTATTCTCGTACTTATACAAATGTTTAAGTCGTCTTCAATGTTATTTTGACTTAAGCAACAAATTGCCAGTTCATACAAACATGACTTATTGGTCCAGTCGTTGAGGCGTTGGCGTTGGACTTCTAACTGAAAGTGCTCTGGATACTCAGTATCGAAACTCCTTCTCGTCGGTAATTTTTTTTTTATTTTTCAATAATTAAAAATTATGTATCATGGTGCAGCGAATTTTTCATACAAAATGAAATGGTGCGGCGGTGGTGCACCAAAATTTTCCGCCAAACGACGGCGGTGGTGCAGCTGTGGTGCGGCAGTCAAGATTTTTTTTCTTTAAAAATTCAAAAATTTTGACTCGGGATAGTTAATGAAACAAGCCAGAGTTGTTATTCAATAATTTTGTCATACTTATCTGAGAAATTAATGCTCTTAACAAGATTTGTTATTAATCTTAAATTGGTCCCACAATTTTGGATAGCAGCAAAAAATTGTACATCAAAGTGATTCCTAACAAGGTTGCTGTCAAATTGACCATTATCGATACTGGTATCATTGTGATCAAGGGCAAAAACTTGGTTTCCAATGCAAAGTCTTGAACAAAAAGGTTTTTATGGAAGCTCTACAAGGTCCAAGCTGGTGCCGATATTAGTATGATTGGTTGATTTGAAAGGATGATGAGGACGAAGATTTTTGCTGTACAAAACTCTCAACCCGAGTAAAAAAAATTTTTCTTGACTTTTGCACCACTGCCGTTGGGCGGAAAATTCGCCGCACCACAACCGTACCCTTTCATTTTATATGAACAATTTCGCTGCACCATCGCCGCACCAAAGACAAAAAGAACTTCATACAATTTTACGAACCGTTTGCATGAAATTGGGTATTTTTTGAAGACAGAAGCCCCGTGTACAGAAACTGCCCAATGGGACCCCATAAACAATGCCTTATGGGGTTTAAATGCCCAATGGAACATAGCAGTTTCATGGAAAAAATATTCTAATGTAGGTACAAAAATTTTTCCTCGAACAGAAAATGCTCCATGGCCAATAAATGTCCCAAAGGACAAAAAATTTTTTGTATGGGCCATAAATGCGTAGTGGGACAAAAAATTTCAAATTGGACATAAATTCCTAGTGGGAAAAAAAATGACAAAAAATGCCCCATCAAACAAAATGTATATGTGTTCTGACCAAATGCTGCTTAAAAGTACATCGTTTTCAATATTTTAAAAGTTATATCCCCTTTATAATCCATCTCAAAATGTATCCTAGATCATCAAATCTTCAAAATAGTGTTCTGGTCCCCTCAAAGGAATCGAACAATTTATTTGGATTGATCAAACTCTCCCTCAAGTCTCAAATTTTTTTTTGTTTTTCTTGTTTATTTTTTGCTAGAATTCGCACTCAAAATCACAATTCATCGATATGGGATGCGAAGGATGTAAATTTGAGTGCAAAATGCACCCAAGATACAAACAAAAAGTAAAAAAAGAACTTGCTTACTCATTCGTCGTCGTCATCGGCATCGTCATCGACATCAGCATCGTCATTGTCGATGTCGACATTTAGAACCAACGTCGTCGTCGTCGACAGGGATCAGCTTTGAATGTGGCGTAAAGTCCTTCTAGTCATCAACTTTCTAGGTAAATTGCCAAAGGATTTGAAAGGATATTCACTGTGAGGAAATTCAAGTATGCACTTCCTATTCTACACACCTCATCGAAGGTAAAAAACCAATGTGAGTGAGTTTGCAAAAAAAAAAAAAAGAAAAAGAAATACAAAAAAAAAAAATGACATGCAGTGGTAACATTACACTAAAAGCACTGACACATTAATTCCCTATAGTCGTGTTGTGTCCTTTGTGTTTTGAGACATGTCATCACATCTTGATGACTTAAAGTGAATGAAAATAATCTATACAAGGATTGGTAAGGAAGGCAAATACGAGTACGTGGCGCCATAATAAAAACACACGTTCAATTGATTTGAAAGCCCTCTGAGTTAACGTCTTTTATAAGCGATTATATTGAATACAAAATGAGTCAAGTTTCTTATAAAAGGACTTGCGTGTGTCTGATAAGTTAATAGACGAGTTTTTTTTATATTTTGTTATATATGAAAAAGGGGTTTCTCTGTAAAAAAAAAAAAACTCATAAAAAAATCATAATTCTACGCTCGCACAAGTTCATGTCGTTTTTTTTTTTAAGAAAATTTATTAAAATTGACAAAATGTCAAGTGGAAGAAAAAATACAAAAAAAAACCTGCACACACATTTGCCCTGCCATTCTGACAAACAAAAGATCCTCGATGCCAACTTCCCTCAATCCAAACTCCATCATCACCACCACTACCACCAGCACTTCACCCTTTCTGGCTTAATCACGTTTTTCAGTTTCCTTTTTTTTTTTCTCTGTGCCAAGAAAAACACATTCTTCGTCAGCAGGATTCCAAATTGAATTTCCATTTGAATTTTTATTTTCAAAAAAAAATGTCACCCGTTGATTGGAGTGGGTGGTCGGGTCGATCCGATTCCCTTGAAACAGGGTGGAGGTTGAGTGTGTATATTTTTGTATGCATCTTTGTATGTCAAGATGAGACTTTTATTGGTATCGAGGAGACAATAGAATGGGACGCGCGACAAATTGCATGTGAGACTATTTCCCACTCTTTTATAACATTTTTCACTATGGATACACCTCCTTCTAGGAATTGCAAAAGGTATCACTATATATTGTTCAAAAATATATATTCAAATATGAATTTGGTTATAGAATAGTCGAAAATGAAGAGGATGGAGAAAGAGAGAAAGATGACGAAGACGTTTTGTTCACATCAAGGACATATAGGACGAAAAAACAAAAAAAAAAAAAAGTAAAAATTGACAACAATAATAAGTGATGAAAGAAAATTGGAATATTAACAACGGCAACGACGATGGAAATTGCATTTTCATTTTTTGAAATTTCAATACACGTTGTTGGTGAAAATCTATAAGGAGTGGAAAAGGTAGGTAACTGCTGTTTCAAGAGCTCTATATGGATTACCAATTGAATTGGTAGATAGGTACTTTTGAACTTGGAAATATAAATTTTTTGTTAAAATCCAATCAAACAAAGGAATGTTTTGTTCATCGAATATTGATAGCTCATAAAAAGTAAAAAATGTGACGATGGGGGTAGTTGCATTCATTTGACAAAAATATGACTATAAAATGAGGATATATGAAGAGGAAACAAAACTGCTTAAATTCCTTTTTTATCAATTGTAACTGATATTTCATCGTTTTGAACATCAAACATTTGATTACAATAAACAGTGTAGGGAAAATAAGTTTGTTTTCTTGTCGACAAGTCGCGTTGTCGCTCTATAGCGTTGTGCTCCCTGAAAATTGGCGTCAGAAGTGCAATGGGCAATCAAAAACTCCGAAGGTATACGGCTATGCAAGGCATAGCCGTATTTAGGGGGGGGGGGGGGTTTTGGGTGTTTAACCCCCCCCCGAAATTTTTTTTCAGAAAATCAAAAGATACCTATATTATAAACATATACAAGTCTAATATATGCAGCCCTAAATAATTTGTTTTTGTATTTTAGTGATTTGATTACCTATACGAAAATCTCCCTTAAAATCACTACCAATTTTGCATCGTTGCAGAAGCTGTCGATGAAGTTTGTATAAAGGAAAACAAAAATTGTTTGGTCCATTACAAAGAGTTTTTATCTCTTTGACCATTTCCTTAAGCACTATGTTAACACCTTAAAATGCTCTTTTAAGAACCCTTTAAATACCACAAGTACTTATGCAGGGTTTTTGGTGCCGAGACTAAACTATGCTTTTTCAAAGGGTTTCGGTGGCCGAACTCGAAATATTACCCTTAAATCTATTTAAATCTTTCAGACATCTTTTCTACTGTCCGAGATATCTTCAGTTGCTTATTACCCACTTTTGTTCTATGTTAACCTTAAATCCAGTATGTAAGCGAAAATAAATGTATCGATTTTTTCAGAGACTGTAGTACCTACCAACGCCAGGAAATAACCTCGAAAACTGGTAAAAAGCGGGATTTTCGATTTTCTAACGGGAATATCTCAAAAACGCGATGTGATAGAATTTTTCTGAGTTCGGATTCGAGCTCAGCATATAAAAAACCTTTAGAAAAGTATATCTTGTCTTTCTGTAACAAAAACCTTGTTGGCCATACTCAAAATAAAAAAAATGCAATTATACTTTTGCAATGGAAGAAAAACTTGTTTTTATTTCTAAAAATTATAAGAGAAAGTAACGGGACATTTTGTTCTTCTCAATATTCTTGTTTTTTGATCCCCTTTAATAAAAAAATAGTAGGGTGTCGCTGCAATACGCGGTTTTATATAAATAGCATTTTTATTCTTTTGTTTCAAATTATAAAATTAAACAATTTCAGTTTATTGTTAAATATCAAAGTGAAGTATAACACTGGTCAACAAAATTAAACTTCTTTTTTGTTACAGAAACCAGGGTATACTCTTCTATAGGTTTTTTGTGTGCTGAGCTCGAAACCGAAGTCAGAAAAATTCGATCACATCAAGTTTTTGAGATATTCCCGTTAGAAAATCGAAAATGCCGCTTTTTACCAGTTTTCAGGGTTATTTTTTAGCGTTTACTTATTCTTTTTTAAATTGAATTTGTAACAGTTTCTAAAAGTTTTGTCTCTCTAAATCCGTTTAAATCTTTTAAATATCTATTTTCTTCCTCGAGAAATCATAACTTGAAATCAAAGTGCTTGGGGCTTCGCTTTCAAATTTTGACACAATTCTGTTAGAAACTGTTACAAATTTAATTTAAAAAAAAAATAAGTAAACGCTGAAAAATAACTTTGAAAACTGGTAAAAATCGGCATTTTCAATTTTCTATCGGGAATATCTCCAAAACGTGATGTGATAGAATTTTTCTGACTTCGGATTCGAGCTCAGCCTGTAGAAAAGTATACCCTGGTTTCTGTAACAAAAACCTTGTTGACCAGTGTAATTAGCTCATGTCAAACAACTTGGATTATTTAAAATTTTGGTTTTTAAGTATTGCTAATTTCATTTAGAACTCAATAGATAGAATGTACCTGTCAATTTTCTGCTACAAAATTTCAGTGCAAGAAAAAGTACATTTTTCAATGTTTTATATATTAAATTGTTCGAAATAATTTTTTTTATAAAGCCTTAGATTGGTTAAAATTTGTTTCTTAAAAAAAATTTTCTTGCTCGCTAACACTCGCAATTTATATCAACCAACTTATCACTCTTTGTATTTACAAAACTAGAGATTCCGCTGAATATTCGGCCATTTTTAAATTACGTTTACCGTAAGCAGGGCTTTTTTAAACTTTTAACTACGAATTCCTCTCCTAAAAATACTTAAAAAGGATATTGGCAAATTTTCGCTTCTACACAGTTCAAATGACTATTTGATTTAGCGGGATTTAGAATCGACTGCAGTTACATATAGTTGATACAAAGTATTGTGATTTCTAAAAAAAATTTTGTTTGGTGTGAGCTAACCCCCCCCCCCGAAATGAAATCCTAGCTACGGCTATGGTGCTTTATGATAACAGAAAAAGGTTAAGGAAACATATCTAAAAGATTCACCAGCGGGACCTAAACAAAAAAAAGAGTGTGTGTACACACGTACACGCTACTGAAGTTATACTTCTCATTCAGTAAATGAATTTCATTTGATATTTTTAATTTCTATTATTAAATTAATTAATCCACACTTCGTTTTTTTACATTTTTATCAAGTGAACAATAAATTAATTCTTTCATCCTCCTTGCGTTCATGTAGTTTTCAATTTATTCTGTGAAATTTACTCATGTTGTGCGGTTCAGAACGTACGGTATATGCTTAACGAAAGTAAATGAATTGCGCATAAAATGTGCGATATTTTAATTTTATGAGAATTGTGTGTGCTTCAGCACTAGTAGTAGCAATATGCAACTTGCAGGGTTGCTACAAAGCTCAAAAGTGAGCTGAGCTCAGCTCACAGCTCAGCTCAAATTTTGAGCTAGCTCACTTTTGAGCTATGTACCATAGCTCAGCTCATTTCAGCTCATTTGAGCCGAGCTAAAAGTGAGCTGAGCTGATGGTTGAGCTGAACTGTTGGGTGAGCTAAGGTAAAGTGAGCTGAGCTGAGCTGTGATGGGTGAGAGGATACATTGATTTTTATTTGGAAAGTATAATGAAATATGAAGATATTTTAAACTTTTATAAAACACCATAGCTTAAGATGTTTGGTTCTAGTTATTAATGGAATTATTTTACCACATGGATATTTTTATAAATAAAACAGATAATTTTTCGTGATCTTTTCTCTTGGTTTTTTAATAGTAAATATATTTCTATTTTTTAGTAAAATATTTCTTTTTTTATCATAAAAAAAATTCCGGTACAATCCGATTTTTCGATTTTTTTAAAATTTCGAGAAAATCGCGTTTGAAAGTTGGGCTATATTTTTTTTTGAACGCTCCTGGAAGATAAACCGCTTGAGAGCAATTTTTGGGAGTGATGCCAAATGATAGCTTGTGTCATGGGCCTACGCTTTGCACATTGTCAGATTTTTAAAAAATCGCCTTCCATGTTAAACCGCCACATCATGCCTATTTTTTCAGAATCGTGCCTATTTTTTTTTTTATTTTTAAGTTCTCCCAGTTTGAGAGCGCGTGGACCTACAGGGATGGGAGTTGTACCCAAATGTAGGTTAGAGTCCCCGCTACCTTTTGGCTTCAAAAATTTTATTTTCATTTTCTTCAAAATTCCAAGATATAGGCGTTGGAAGTTGGGGGCGCTCACTTTCAGCTCATCTCACTTTCAGCTCATCTCAAATGAGCTGAGCTATGGTACCTAGCTCAAAAGTGAGCTAGCTCAAATTTGAGCTGAGCTGTGAGCTGAGCTGAAATGTGAGCTTTTTGCAACCCTGGCAACTTGCAACATGGAAATTACCACATGCAACTTGCCACATGCAACTTGCCACACGCAACTTGCCACATACAACTTGCCACATGCAACTTGCCACATGCAACTTGCCACACGCAACTTGCCACATACAACTTGCCACATGCAACTTGCCACATGCAACTTGCCACATACAACTTGCCACATGCAACTTTCCACATACAACTTGCCACATGAAACATGTAATTTGCAACGTGTTGTGTGTTTTATGTTTGCCGTACTGCGGCGTACTGCATTTTTAAATACTAAAGTACTACCTACTCTAAAGGTGAAACGACAGCCCTGCTACCCAGGGTGATCGCGTCATAATCCCTTTGACATTCTTGTCAAAAAGTAAATTTTCATACCCACCCTCCCATAAGAAGTATAACTTCAAAAAACACGCCTTGTAGGTAGGTATTGTTATAATTAATTTTTTTTTTGACGTGATAACGTCTTATAAATCGATGAACCATGGCAGCCACCACAAAAAAGTGACGCAAAAATTTTAATTAAAAATTAAAAATAAACTATTAGAGATACAAAGTAATGATTGTTTTTAATAAATTATTTTAATACTTTTTGGGCATTGTAAAAATTTAAAAAATGGTTTTATTATTTAGAAGAAATATTTAGCTTTTTAATGGTATAAGTTTTTTTGTAAGCTTTTAAAATAAAAAAATTAATATAGTGAGAAAAGAAAAAAGCTAATTTTTTTAAGCTTTTTCTTGTAAATTACGATTGTTTGAAATAAATAAACGCTTCAATTGACTCATTTTAAAAGCACACAACCTGTTTTCTTACGACATTAGGTATCACGTCAAATCATCGTCTGTTAACCGGCTTTACAGACAACCTCTTTTATTGAAGTTTTACTTCTTTTCCGGCGGTGGACTGTGAAAATTTACTTTTTGACAAGAACTGTCAAAAGGATTAGCAAGTAGCGCCACCTAGCTCTATTACAAGTACCAATCTTAAATAACTTAGCAGCTACATGGGCATAATTATTGCGTACATTATAATAATTAATGTTCACACGGTAGAAAGTGAATTTCTGGCCAAAAGTCCAGGGCCCCTGTTCTGTAACTTTATCACTGGCGATAAGCGTTTTTCAACGTCTCTAAAATCCAATTTCTCCCACACATAAAGCAAAATTTCTTTCAAACTCAGAGTTTATGAACTAAGAAACTATGATTTTGAACCAAATTTCTTTTATTTCGTTGAGATAAAGTGGATTTTTAAGTCATTCAAATATTTTATCGCCAGTGATAAAAGTTACAGAACATGGGCACAGTATACAAATCGCGCTTTACTAAATTTTATCTCTACAATTATTGTAAATCGGAAATGCAAACAATTTAAAGATGATAATTTCGTTCAATTTTCTCAATTATATTTAACAATTAGATATTTCTTTATTTTTTAAATGAATTCAAAATTTGTTTAAGTTTGTGCTATTTGGTGTGCTTTTTTGTTTTTCTATATAGAGTTTTGCTCAAAAAAACGAAATCGAGACATTTGAAATCAAGACAATTTACGCATTAAAAACAACAACAACAACAACAACTTTAATTGTATAAATATTTGAAAAATCCAGATCATTATCCAGATTTTACTATTATCTCGATGAAAACAGTAGTGCCAAGATACTTTATTTTTTGTTACACAATACCCAACTAAAATTTCAGCTTCGGTTAAGATATTACAAAAGCTACATTTCAGCTTCTTTTAAACTTTAGTAAGGTTGTTAAGCATGGAAAAAGGAGAACGTTATACAAGTTTGAAACTCTTTAAGAAGTTTAAATGAAGCTTTACCGAAGCTGTGAGATTTGACAGATAGCTTCGGAAGAACTTGTATAGCTCTTTAATACATGTCTTATCAAAATTAAAAAAAAAAAACAACTACAAAAACAAAAAAGAATTCTTTTTTACTTTCGGCCATCCTACTATATTCATTAATGAAATCAAAAACTTAATCAGTTCAAATATCAGAAATGTAAAAAAAAAATGTCTGAGCTAAGTTATTCAATGTCAAAACCAAAAAGTGTCCGAGCTAGATTATTCAATATCAAAACCAAAAATCAATTACTAAACTTGGTAATTTCTGTAAAGCTTGTATAAATTCATTAAGCAGGCTTTTCCGACAACAATTTTTTTTTTCGTTTAAGTTTCTTTAACAGTATTTAAACAACTTATTAGAAGTTGTTAAACAAGTTCGAACTTCTATAAGAAATTAAATTCTGAAGTAAGCTCAATACAAGCTGTATAAAAAGTAGTATTAGTAGTAGAGATCTACTTAAATAAAAATCAACATAAATGCAACACAATTTAATTTCTTTTTATTTCTCCTCGTTTCATTTCCACTCCTTTTATATCCTCACTCACCTTTTATTTCTCCTCCACTTGCGTTTGTTGATGACAAACTTTACAGTAGTCTTACAGTGTACTTCTTCCCACACTTATAGGATCGAATACCACTTTCGGCTACTGATGAGAAACTTTACAGGAGTATTTCATTGCACTTCTCATAAGTTTAATAGGAGTGAAAAAGGGGGCCTTTTTGATGATAAACAGGGTTATATGAGTCTTTTAGGTGTGAAATTAGTCATGACGAGAAGCTTCTCACCATCGTTATAACATCGAAATAGTTAGTTGGGTGGCCGTCGGATGTGTCTTCCCATTATCAAAATACTATCCGATCAGACCAAATGGCAGCTAGTCTGTCCGGTAAGTTGGTCAATGTGAACCCCCCTATTATGACATTTTTTTCATAAGTTGTCAAAAAAGAAAATGAGTGCGTTCAGCACATCAAAATCTGTGTGTTTGGGTATGTTTGATTTCCTCATTTTCGATTTCGATTATAAGGCCGTGTGTGAATTGGGTTAAATATTTAACCTCTGTTAAATTTTTGACACTATTGAGGTGAATAAAAAAATTTTCAGTTGTATAGCTTATTGTTTAATATTTTTCTCTGCCTCTTTCTACCATGATACTACTCCTTTTCAATAAAAAAAAAAAACATCTGCCAACAAAATTTAACCTGGTCCCAGAGCCCATTAAATTTTTAACAACTTAACATTTTTATTCACCACAATAGTGTCAAAAATTTAACAGAGGTTAAGTATTTAACCCAATTCAAAAACGGCCTAAATCTTGTTTTGGGGAGATTTAAAGGCTTGGCCACACCGGAGGGTATGCGGTATAGCGGTAACGATATTTGTACTAAAAAAATTCCACACCTGAACGTTGATGTGTCAGTTTGGAAATTTTTTCATACAAGTACCCTCACCGCTACCCGTACCGCTACCGCATACCCTCCAGTGTGGCCAAGCCTTTAAGGCTTGGCCACACCGAAGGGTACATGCGGTAGCGGTACGGGTATTTGTATGAAAGAAATTCCACATCTGAACGTTGATGTGTCAGTTTGGAATTTTGTTCATACAAATACCCGTACCGCTACCGCATGTACCCTCCGGTGTGGCCAAGCCTTTATATTTGTATGGTAAATCAAGTGATTTACCCCCCTATTCTGGCAAACCTCACAAGTCACAAAAACCTCACAAGGTGATCATAACTCGATTTTGTAAGAATTTATTTCTCACATACTTCTTACTAGCAAAAATCCAACTTGTGAGTTGTGACCTCCTTCAGAGCAGATCACAAATTCGAAAGTTTTTGTGACGCGAAAACCTCACAAAATCAAAATCAGCTCACCTTGTGAGGTCCTCATAACTTGTGAGGTTTGCCAGAATAGGGCCATTAGAGGCCGTAGGCAAATCACCCAATTTTTTAAGATTTTTTCGGAAAAATAAATTTTTTAACTCACCACAGCTGTAAACCAAAATCGAAAAAGTGAATACGGTGGCACTACTGTAGGGAAAAATTCCAAGCCGGAACAGTTCCACACGGGAAATTGTATGAAAAAAAATTCCAAGCCGGTGATTTACGTCAACGTTCACGTGTGGAAAAATTCCAAGCTGGAACGGCGACGACCGACGTTTACATGAGAAACTTTTCCACACGTGAACTTTGACTTTCTGGTTTGGAATTTTTTCATACAACTACCCGTTCCCGTAGGTACGCATCTCTTTCTGGTGTCGTCATTCCATTACTACTATTTGCCAAAAGAGAAAAGTGCAAATTTACAAAGTCATTTTGTGACAAAATTTTAAACAAAGATGCAAAAAACATAAATTTGGTTTCAAAACCATTTTTATATTTTTCTTTAAACATTAAATGAAAAACAAAATACGCAGAAGTAATTCTTCACGTATGATAACCCTAGACGTTCTTCACATGTGAACAGGCACAATAATGCACACAAAAATAATGCACATGTAGCTGCTGAGTTATCTACGCTATAGGAAAATGTCATTTTGACTTTTCCAGTAGTTTTTTTTTATTTGAATTTTGACATAAGATTCTTGTTTCTTGTAGTTTATTTGAAAGTACACACAAGTTGTTGTTGTTCACTCAAAACCTTCAATATAAATTGATTACATAGGCAGCTTCCCTGCAAGAATGAAAAGCCATACGGGTAATTCCATGAAAAAGTGGACACGAATTTTGAACAAATTATGCAGTCATTTTTACTTTTTTTATTAGAAAATTACTATTTATAAATAGCAACATAAAAATTCAGGGAGTTTAATAATCTTAACTGGTAGACCAGAATGTGTGTCTGTGGCTTGTGTCTTGTGTCGCTGTCAAAGTTAAAAAGTATGAAATTAGTATATTGGTGCCAGAATACGTAGCTGTGGCTGTGGCAAGGAAATTCGCTGTGGTACAAGTCGAGTCGACTTTTACTTCAAGCTACAAGCGGAATGACTTTTGACGTTTCTAATGTGGTTACTCAGTTAAAATTATTTTTTTTCAAGGCAATTGACATTTTTGTACGCCACATAATTCTGTTCATCTTTTCTACATTTTGAGCGAATTTATTTGACATCTTGTACCACGACGTTTTTCTTTGCTACAAGCGAATTTTCATTCTGTTCAACCAGTAAAGCATTTTTATAGCATAAGCTTGCCAGCAACAGAAGAATTTTACATGAAAATGACGGAAAAACAAGCAAACTGAAAATATGATGAGTCTAATAGTGACGATGACAATATCCCCTGGTGAGTGCTAAAATAAGTTAACATTTAAGCAAGCTTCGTTACACACTATTCGATTAAAACAAAACTTGAGTGAAAATGCATCTTTTTTTTACTTTTGGAACCACAAATCGCAGGTAACATGAGTTACCAAAATAATGTAACGTGAGTTACCTAAATATTTAAAAATTTTTCCTTGAAATATTGAAAAAATGTTTGGTTTTGTCACTCATATTAAAAGCTTGTAATTTTGTATGTATCGAATCTTCATTGAAAACAAATTAAGATACTTAATTTCACATAAAAACTTCATACTGTCGGACCCTTAAAATTCGTGTCCGATTTTTGTAACGTGAGTTACCATCAAACTTTTATTTTTCCCAAGTAAATGTTAAAAATAAAGACAATTTTTTTAGTGAATTATGAAAGTAATAGTTATGCTCCATTCATGGATAGTAATTTCGTATCAATTTACATTAAAATTGAAAAAAAAATTATTTAGGTATGTGTTGGAAATTTTTGTGAATGTAACGTGAGTTACCATGGAATTGCCCATACACAAACTTCTTCTAAAATCGAATTAAAATCGATCTCATTGCGTTTTACTTGTCGTAAATAATTCGCGAAGTCTGTTGTACTGAACAAAAAATCGATTCTTTTTTAATCTACATAATTATGTGAAATAAGATGTGAAATTTTTGAAGAGCCTAGTCGGCTTTCTTTAATCAGAATGGTATTGTTTTCTATTGCAATATCATTAGTCCTGAACTTATTAGGTAGGGTAGAGTTGCCTATTTTCGGCCGTCTCCAGTTTCCGGCCACCTTTTGGAAAATCGTTATAGCTAGGGATTTCATAGGGTTTATTCCAAAATTTTGTTCTTATGCTGTTTTCTTATTTGTTAGAACAGCATACGAGGGAAAATTTGGAATAAACGCCTTCGAAATCACTAGTTATAACGATTTTTCGAAAGGTGGCCGGAAACTGGAGACGGCAGAAAATAGGCAACTCTACCCTATGTTATTAGAAATTAATGAATGTTATTAGAAATAAAATTTGTAGTTTTGCAAAAAAAAAAAGTGAGAAGTAAAACTTCAGTCGCGTGTACATGTGTACACACACGTTTTTTTTTATTCACTTTTGTCCCAATAATTATTTGGGGTATCTAATAAATGTCAGAAAGCTAGCAAAAGTTGAGCCTAGCCGAACTTTTGCTCGCTTTCTTACGTTTGTCAAAAGAAGCGTATGTAGAAAAAGCGTCATTGTGAGAGGTTACGCAGATTTTGTATGGTTGAACTTTTGGCAGTTGTCAAAAGCGACGGCAAAGCGTGATTATGTTTCTGCTTTTAAAAGATCGGACAGGATAACTTGGTTAAAGAAATATTCAGCGACATCAAATCTAGCAAATGATCAAGTTGAAAGCTGAAACCTGATCAACCCAGAAGAGACTACCAAAATAATTCACCTATCTTAAACGAAGAAACCTTTATAAAGAGGGTCTTCCCCCTAAAATAGAAAACTACAATATATGTACGTGGCGATTCCTTATCCTAAGAAAGGTGCTAGAAATATCATCTCCAGATACCTACAAGTCAATAGTGACAGAATTTATCAACTATTCCTAAGAAAAAATTTGATTTCGCTGCAACACCGCGGTGGTGCACCACTGCAGCACGGCTTTTTTACCACTGCGCCACACCACATCCACACTATAATCAAAAAACTATATTTCCACTGCACCATGATCAAAAAATTCATAATCAAACATTTCTATTCCCCCGCTGAAGTGAAAGTGCTCTAACGCGCCGAAATTTTCCATATAAAATGAAAGGATGCTGTTGTGGTGCAGTGGTGGTGCAGCTATCGATGGTGCGGTAAAATTGTTCACACAAAATGAAAGGGTGTGGCTGTAAATATGTGTTTGTTTTTCTTTAAAAATTCAATTTCTAATTTTTTGTATTTTAAAACTAACCTAAACAACATCTTTTAGTATATACTACAGAAATCTTGTATAGAATTCCAATGAAATCATATTCCATTTAGTTGCAAAGAAAAAGTTAGATTTACATTACAATTAATAAATCTTACCAAAAACTATTTCTCAGTACCTTACCTATACCTATTCAATTATTATTCAAATATTTGCATTTTTGTAAATCAAGTTCAGTTAAAAAACATAGACATATTTGTACCATTTCATCAATTTCACATAACATTGCCATGAAATTCATAATATTTTTGAAGAACTTAATTGTTTTACCAAAAATAGAGAGAGAGAGAGTCAAAGTGATTGAATGTTGTTTATAATTATTTTCAACTGAATATTCGTCCATCCAGTATCTAGTTGATATGTGTAACAGACATAATGACACAATTTATAGATACTAGGAAGTCCTCTGCAAAACATTTCAATTAATCTCAATCAATTAACGAATTATTTACTGATGATATTGTTACCAATAAATCTCATACACTATATAACCCAACATCAATATCCTTCTGGAATTCTATTCTACCCAAACTCCCATCTAATACAAATACCTACCCTGAAATGTCATTCATAGCGCATATAAACGTCAACTTCAAAATTGTAGTTTAGTTGTGTGTACCTGGTAGATTTCTATCAACTATACAACTGTGGCCTAAACCTGCCCTCTGCTCTGCACTCAATTTGACGTAACAAAATTTCAATTTGCCTAAAACTTAAATTTAAGTGTGATGTCCTGATGTTTTATTAGTCCCTCTCTCTCTCTTTTTTTTCCTCTTTTTGTAAAATTAAATCAGTAGGAAAATTATTTCAATTAATTTGCTTATTGCAATGTTTGTTTATTTGTTGACATATCCGAGGCTATATATCTTTTTATACTTAGTTAGATACAAATATTCAAAATAAATACTCATTCTTTCTCTCTCTCTCTCTCTCTCTCTAATATATTTATTTAGATATCTATAAAATGTAGATAGGTACATTGAAACTAAAATAAAAGGGTTGACTTTGACTGAATATTTTATCCTTGACTAAAGAATTTATTGAAATATGTCAGGTATTAGCATAATTTTTGCATGATTTGAGTCAACATCCGAAACCAACCCAATGGGATGTGCAATTGAAAAATCTATGAATGTTGTATTATAGTTGTTGTAGTTTTTTTGTATAAATAATTCACATGTTTGCTTGTAAAATAATAAAATAGTCAATATTATGATGATGGTCTAGTCGTGGTGGTACTTGTTTAAATATTTCGTCATATTGGGGCTCTGAAGTAGAAAATTGTCGCATCATTTTTGTTTGTAATTTCGAGAGAATCTATCTAAAAATATAACTGGCGCCCAATGCGAGATTATCCTATTGTTTTTACTTTGTCTTCTATCTATTTGCGAATTTTCTTTACATGTCAGGAAATTAATCTTATTTCATGTGAAAATCAAGGAAACTATACGCAGAAGTTACGTTGGGCGCCATTTTCTAATGAACTGTTTTGTTTTGAGTTGCATTATGGTACTTTGTATTACCCAGTGAAATGGATCATTGTATGGTTCTGTGTTCTCTATTTCATTAAAACAAAAACAATGAGTAAACCAAAATCTTCATTCATAGAAACCATTCTAAAAAGTCAGCATTCACATTGGGCGCCATTTTTGAACGAACTGTTTGGCTGTAAGTTCCTTGATAATACGTTATCAACAAATGAACTACCTCATGATTAATTTTAAGTCGCACAAATTTACAAGTAGTTAATAGAGGACCTAACTCACAGGATCCACAAATAAAACGAAGCAACAATCACGTTGGGCGCCATCTTATAACGAGCTGGTTACTTTTGAGTTTATTTTTGTCACTTAAATCCTATAAAGAAGCTTATCCTCATAGTTAGGTTCCTTGGTTAGTATATCATTTCACAAAAGCAACAAGAAGTGAACTAAAATTTTCATTCACATGAGGCACCTGAAGAAGTCAACCTTCATTTGGGCGCCATTTTACAATAAACTGGCTGCCTTTAAGTCCATTGATGGTTCCTTATCTACCTATAAAATGATCCTCTTTCTCTTGGAAGAACATAACCAAGATTATCATTCATAGAAACCAAACGAACAAAAGTCAGTACTGATATTGGGTGCCATTTTATAAAGAACTGTTTGCTTTAAAGACCCTTTGTTACACGTTATCACCTTTTAAACTGCCTATCGTCAGATTTATCTACAGTGTTTTCATTCTTAAACAAAAAAAAAAGAGGTTGCCTGTAAAGCCGGTTTACGGACGATGATTTTACATGATAACGTCGTAGGAAAACAGGTTGTGTGCTTTTGTTTAAAAAAAAGTCAATTGAATCGTTTATTTATTTCAAATAATCATAATTTACACGAAAAAGCTAAAAAAAATTACTTTTTTTCTTTTCTCATTATATTAATTTTTTTATTTTAAAAGTAAAGCATACAAAAAAAAAGCCAACAAATTTCTTCTAAAGAATAAAACCATTTTTAAATTTTTACAATGCGCAAAAAGTATTAAAATAATTTCTTAAAAACAATCATTTCTTATGAAAAAAGTGCAAAAAATCATTTCCATCGCCCAAAAATATATTTTTGAAATTGTTATTGCTTCAGCTCAAAATATATATATCGATCATGTCTATTAGACATCTACAAAAAGAGCTAGAAATTTTTAACTCGATCAATTTTCATAAAAAAAAGCAAAAAAAAAAACATATAATTTTATCTTCTCACGCTATTGGAACAATTTTTTCAATGACAACCTTTAAAAAATTTTTATCATGTGAAAGCTCATTATTTCACCTTTCAAATGAAGTTTCAATCTTATTTCTGCGATGACTAGAAAAAAAGTTAGAATTTTTAACAACAGATCTCCGAAGGTGTTTTGAGGTATTTCGCAAGTTTTTTAATTTAACATTGTGTAGCTTGTACTGAATGTACGGTTATGTGTGATATATTCAATGAAAGGTAATATCATCAGGATGCTCACTAAAGTTAAAACAAGTTTGTATTTGCTCCAGATCAAAAGATATTACCTGTTGAAAAACAGAACTTTATTTTACCATTATCTCAAAATTGTGAATACTAAATTAAATGAAATTCAGACAAATATAGTCCTCTCTATTATCTATCTACAATATAAATTTCATTTATTTATCTGTTGAAGAGAAAAAGATAAAAATAAAAAATAGTTAAAAAAAGTAAGAAAAACTGGGGACAAAAAAACTTGTATTTCCCGTTATTCGGTCAAAAATGATTTTAAAATACCAAATTTGCACATGTATGCCCGCAGTCATAGACTACATGCTATATAAGTTAAAGATTTTTTGAACGCTACGTTCACCCAAAAATACCCCAAAATAAGTAGGTATTTTTCAAAAATTTATATTTCAAAACGCAGAGACTCAAAATAAATCCGTCATAAACCCCTAATTTTTTTTTATTATCTTTCGAATGACGTTTTTCAAATTGTCAAAAAAAATTTCCCCTACCCATAATCACTACTTCGTCAAAGGTCTACTTCATTTTTTAGTTTTAGAAAACCATTTATTACTTGGTTTTGAAATTTTTTAGAATTTTTTCAATATAGTCAGTCTTGCAATAAATTTATCTATCGATTAAAAAAATCAACTCTTTATATTGTCGCGTTTAGAAAATAGCATATTTTTTGCAATTTTGTTTTACCCCTATTTACCCTATTAAAAGATGGAATTTTTTAAAATTTTTAATTTTGAATTGAAATTTTTGCGGCACTGTTATCACGTCAAAAAGGATGAAACTAAAGATATCATTCACAGGAAGGAATCATTTAAGAAGTCAACCGTCACGTTGGGCGCCATTTTTGAAAATTAGTTCAGTTTTACGTATTAGTGAGTTTTAAAAGTTCTGCTAAGTTACATGTGATATTTTTTTTGGCTTATTGCTTTTACCAAATACGTCCCTGTTTTTGATTTTATCATTTTTTCAGAAATATACAGTTATTTTCTATGAATAGCTTTATTAATAAATGACAAAAATCAAACCAAAATTTTGGATAGATGGTCAGGCCCCTGAAGTTCAGGGTGGAAGAGTGTCTTTTTTGTTTTGTTTTGTTTTTGTATATTTGCCTACCATCACCCTATGCATTAACTAAAAACATAAAATAAATTCACTATAAACAAATCAATTGCTACAAATTTCAAATTAATATTTGTTTTGTATTTTATAGAAAAGGCTTTATAATAGTGAATGTAGTTGTGGAGGATGGTGATGTATTGTGGAGTTTGTTTTGTATTTTATAGAGAAAAGTTTTGTAATAGAAGAGTGGTGGGTGGATGGAGGTGAATATGTTGCAAAAAGCACCAAATAAATAAAATGTACCTATATTTTTTTTTTATTTTTAACTATTTTAAACTAAACATTGAAATAGATTTAGATTTAAAGGGATACAAAATGTATCTAAATAAAATGTAAATATCAAATTATTTGAAGTAATTAATTACAGTGAAAGCATATTATAGTAACTCGTAATTTTTTGTTTTTATGTTAAAAAATATTCAAATAATATAGTTGTATGATTTTATTATGTGTTTGCCAATGCATTTCATTTAACAACTGTTTATGGATGATTAAATAAATACCAAAAAATCAATTAATTTTTAACATACGCATATGAATAGTATTTTAGTAATGATGTATAAAAATGGTTGATTGTTATGAAGGGTAAATAATTCGGAAATGTTTTCATTCTTCACTTCTGGGGAAATTTTGTGAAATTTTTTTAGTCAGAATTAGAAGGAAATTAATCAGATTGATTCAATTAGGTTGAAATTCATATTTTCGGATAAATATTCCATAGCTTTGTATATGTATTTTTCATAGAAAACTGCGCTTTTTAGCAACAAGAAATGTAATTACTGTCCCAAAACCATATCTAGACATATTTTCTTGTTTTCCCAAAATTTCCATATTGACGAAATTGAGAAGCGCTTGAGTTTCTGGAATATTATTCTTTTACCATTTTTTAAAAAATCTAATTTTTGGATTTTCAAATATTATTTTGAAAAACCAATTTTTTTTCAAAACGAGTCTTGAACTTAGTAGTAGTTTTGAAGTTATGAAAGGCACTGACTTTGAAAAGATGAGTTGTGGCGAAAAAGCTTTAAAGTTTTGAGCACTGATATAAAAGGTTCCTTGGCGAGTCATAAAAACACTCATAACTTTATCAAGGGGCACGGTAGTGCCCAGCCAAGTTCTCTAGCAACTTTGGCACTACACCCTTATTTACAGGAAACAACTCAGGCCATTTTCGACCCCCCTCTAACTTCCACACCAAAGATGCTAGAAATTTCAAACTCACTACATTTGTTGGGCTCGTCAAAACCAAACACCTTCACAAAATTTCAGCCTCCTACGATGAGTAGTTTCTGAGATATAGGGCTTCAAAAATCGCAAAAACCGTAACTGACTCACTGACTCACTGACAGATCATCAAAATTATGGAGAACTTCCCGATATCGTAGAAACTTGAAATTTTACACGGTGATAGGAATTGTGGTGTATACAAAGGAAAAAATCGAAAATTTGAGATTTTCAATTCAGGGGGCGTGGCATCCGCCCATTTCCGCTGAATTTTCATCATATATTATAGAGCACTTCTGATTATCGTAGAATCTTGAAATTTGGTAGAATAGTAGAGCTGGTAGTTTATACAAAGGAAAAAATTTAAAACTTGAGAATTTCAGCCAGAGGGCGTGGCAACCGCCCATTTCCGCTGAATTTTCATAAATTATTATAGAGCACTTCTGATTGTCGTAGAATCTTGAAATTTGGTAGAATGGTGGTGCTGGTAGTTTACACAAGTGAAAAAATTTAAAACTTGAGAATTTCAGCCAGGGGGCGTGGCAACCGCCCATTTCCGCTGAATTTTCATAAATTATTATAGAGCACTTCTGATTGTCGTAGAATCTTGAAATTTGGTAGAATGGTGGAGCGGTAGTTTACACAAAGGAAAAATTTTAAAATTTGAGAATTTCAGCCAGGGGGCGTGGCAACCGCCCATTCCCGCTGAATTTTCATCAAATAAAGAGATTTTATATTCTACAGCCATACCTTGCAAAAAGTAGTGAAATCACAACAAAAACATTACTGTTAAAAAAAGAGCCAAGTTATCCTATGTTGAAATTATGCTGGCACAAAAAGTACTGAGATGTAAAAGTGTACCAAGTTCTAAAGTTTGGGTTCAAATTCGTATCAATAAAATTTTGATTGTTTACTTGGCAATTTTTGAAATAACTTTAAAAATCGATGGTTAAGAAAAATTGTCAAGAGAACAATCAAAATTTTATTGATACGAATTTGAACCCAAACTTTAGAACTTGGTACACTTTTACATCTCAGTACTTTTTGTGCCAGCATAATTTCAACATAGGATAACTTGGCTCTTTTTTTAACAGTAATGTTTTTGTTGTGATTAATTTTGTTCCATTCGACTTAAATTTTGACACAATATTCTTGAGATAAATTCATTTATTAAAAAAAAACTCAAAACCTCTTAAAAATGAATATTTTCTTATTTCCAAAATACTTAAATCGCAAGATTTAACAAAATCGTTAAAGCTACTTTTGAAAAAAAGTAATATTAATTTGGTGGGTACCATTATTTTTGGTCCATAATATAAAATTTTAATTTGTTTGTTAAAAAAATAAATTGCACGACTGGGGTCGCACGTACTTGCTCTTATGCTTAAAGTAACTATAATGTTAAAGCTTTTTATTCAAGAAATTTAAAATTCGATATTTTGAAGAAATTTCATAAGTAGTATAAAAAAATTAAATCTGTTTTTATAATTAATAAAACTCCGTTTTAAAATATCTTAAAAAAAAAACAAATATGCCATTTTATTTCTCGTATAAAAAGGTATTTTTAGAAAAAAAATTTTGAAATTTTTTAACATTTTTCAAAAAAAAAGTTGGTATGCCATTTTGAAGAAATAATTAATTTACACATAAAAACTAAATTTCAAAATTTTTCATTGATCCGTTTTCAAAAAATTGATTTTTCAAAAAAAAAATTTGAAATATTTTTTAAAAAACCAAAAATGCGTTTTTTGAAAATTTTCTAAAATTTTAATATTATCTTTACTTACACACTTTTGTATAAAAATTTTCATTTAAATCGGGTTAATTTTGTAAGAGATATTCAGAAACCAAAAAAACCGTTCTATGACAGGTACCGTTAATAACGGTACAAAAAATATTTTTTTTATTTAAAAAGTTGGCCCTTATGTGTAGTATTACACACAAAAATTTTAATCAAAATCGTTAGAGCCGTTTTTGAAAAAAATTAACTTTTCTATTTCCGTTATATGGCAGGTACCGTTAGTTTTGGTCATAAAAAAAAATTTCAATTTCCTCTCTAGGGAATCACCAAAAACTGCTAAATACCAAGTTTGAAGAAAATTACTTCATTCGTTTAGGCTGCAGCTCCAGATAGAGACAGACACACAGACAGACAGACAGACAGACAGACAGACAGACAGACAGACAGACAGACAGAATTGCCGGACCCACTTTTTTGGCATTCTCCATCATCGTAATGTCATGTAAAATTGTTATCTCGAGTTCGATTTTTTTTACGAATCCTAAACTTGCCCTATAGTACCTATATCGCAAGTAAAAATTGGTCTGCCATTCGCAAGAAATTTATAACTGCCACAGATAAAAATGAAATTAAAAAAAAAAATCATTTGAAAAAAATCTTTAAAATTGGTTCAGGCGTTTCCAAAAAATTCGGAAATAAAGGAAATGGTACTTTAAAAAAGCTATCAACGGTTTATGAGGGTTCCAAAAAAAATTTAGAAAATCTTAATTTCGTGTCAAGACCAATTTCTTGATATTTTTGCATCACTTGAAAATCTAATGGAGCAGTGTTAATAAAAAGGTTATCTTAACGTTATTCACGTAAAGTTTGCGTGGACCGAATTTACTTTGTTAAATGCTCTCGTTAAGATTATTTTCTCTTCAATGACATAATAAGCAGAATTTGTCATAGTTTAGTGATATATTTAGTATCGAATTGGCCAATGCAAGTTTGCAAGTATTTTTGTATCGTCAGCAACAGGTACAAAATTGGACCTAAAACACAATCTTGTGGCACCCCAACTTCAAAATACACTATATTTCTTTAAAGTCTAAATACTATCGTCGAACAATAATTGCATAGAATCCTTCAGGTAAAATTTGACTTTACTTAAATTTTACAAAATCGACGTAACTTTTAGGACCTTGCCTTTGTATCCACTGTCTTTAAATCAACACATCAATTTAAAGTCTATAATTCAAAACAAAAACAACCAACGACTGCATTATGCTACACGCACACTAAAGCCGTTATTACATCTTACATAATTCGATTCACAATCAAATACCTCATTTTTGTTGTTGTTGTTGTTGTTATTTTGTTTTGCACAACACCAACAGACATTACATCATGTTTCATTTGGCGAAACAAACTCGCAACGCAATTCCATCCTGCTATGAATTATCCTCAATGATGAAAATGCATCAACCTCAGTTCTGCCAACGCCAAATCACCGTCGTCGTTGTCGTCGTCATGGTGGTTCTCTCTATAAACCCACGCCAAAAAAAAACCCACATCCTTGCTAGCTTAACTATCAAAAACCCTCTCTTTCTCTCTCTCTATGATGGAAGTTCCTTTTTCAAAATGGGTTCGCTAATGCGACATGCAGATGACATACGCAAATTTATGTTCGAACTAATGCAGTTTTTCGTCGACCCATCCGTTTCAAGTGTGCTCTGATCTATTGTCTGTCTGTCTGGTTGTCTAGTTTGTCTGTATTATATATAGATGCAATGTTAACAGAGCGTGGAAAGGTAGGCATACAGACTTTGTTGTGTACTAATGTACTATCATAGAGTGAGTGAAGTTATACAGGAGGTTTTGTACTTTACTAACGAACATCAACCCCATCAAATTGGTCCTCAAGTTTTTTTTTTTTTTTTTTCTTGTTGTTGGTGATTTCTTTTTCTACATGCATTCATCATAACTTTACTACTGGGAAAAGGACTTTTAGTCCTTTGTCAGCAATTTTTCCAATGCAAGTAGATGTACGTAGATGCTTTAACCTACAGTGAAGTAATATTTTTTTTTTTGCAGAAATGCAGATATAATCGATTTATGACTGTAGCAGTGAGTTTTTAAGAGAATTAGTTTCTCAAAACCTTGATAGTTTTTCTTTTTTTATTTTATTTTTAACCTTGGTTACTGCGGCGAACTTTAAATTTATTACTTTCTTTTCTGTTTTAAATGGCATTTTAATAATCACTCGTGAATAATTTTGGTTTAAAATTGTAATCAATTTTGTAAAGCTGATCAAGTCTTTCTTCAAAAATAAATAAAAATAATACTTCAAGGCTTAGTGAATGTAATTCTAGTTTAACTTCAGTTTTTTAGAATCGAAATAGGTACCTAATTAGTTTTTGAAGTCAAGTTGAAAATAAATAATTTTAATGAACTTTTTTGTCAAGTAAAATGCTCTAAATTTTTGAAAGCCCCTTTATCTACGGGCGGATTTACCGGTAGGCTCGAGCCAAGAGCGGCACTTTCATTTCCCGTAATGTTTCGAATATAATGAGTACCTAATTTGGTAAATAATAACTGTGACTGTGATTTTTAAACTGTTATTTAAACTGTGATTTTTAAGGTTGACTTCAGTTTTTTATTTTCTTATGAAAATCTAAAAAAAAAAAAAATACAAAATTTAGCAGAGAAACACTCGATTTATCATTTTGTCTAAATCGGCTGATTTAATGCTAGAAAACAATGCAAGGAACTGGAGTAGAAAAAGATTTGCTTTCAAAACTTGTCGTACGTTTAACAGAAGGTACTTTTAGATACGTACTGCTTTTTGATGTTATTTGGTACCTACATTTTTTTTTAGTGCAAACCGTGCTTTTTCAAGGGGAATCTCGTGATTTCTCAGAAGACATATGTGAAAAACTGCATTCCCAACCAATAAAGTTATTAGCTTGCAACTTGGTAGTAACGGGGTTTGAGTGGTAACCTAGAAGAGAGTTTAATTTTTGTAGGATAAAAACTAACAATATTTGCCACATGATCAAAAAAGGAAAGATTTTCTCTAAAACAGCTTTTAAAAATGTCTATAAAAAAAATTCTATAGTTATCTTTCCCTTAAACTTATATTTTTAAGAAAATATTTTTTTTTGGAAAAATCAACTTTTTGAAAACAGACCGATGAATTTTTGTGAAACTTTGTTTTTTATGTGTCGATTAATATTTCCTTTTTAATGACATACCAATTTTTTTTTTTGTTTTTATTTATGAAATTATACATACCTACCTAAAAAATGTTTTGTAAGAAAACTTTTTTAAAAATGTCAAAAAAAAATGTTTTTCTTAAAATTATTTTTAACAAGTTTGGTTTGAACGTCAAAAGCATTTTAAAATCTTTTTTTAATTTTAAAAACAAATCTTATATGTTATTTTTAAGTTTTTATTTTTCATAAAAAAATTAAATCAAAAATATTCTTTTATGAATCTTCACATTAAAAACTTTAATATTCAATGAAATTTTTCGGATAAAAGCAAGTATACGGGTGATTGAGTTATGCTACCGACAAATACGGTGAAAAAAGGGTAAACCTCGGAATGAATGCTAATAGAAATTTTTTTTGCTCAATACCTTCGTTTTGGCATTCTATAACATACCTCAAAAGTCTAGAAAAATCTCATGTCCGCAAGTCGCGATTTTCAAGGTCAAAGCGCGAAATGGACATTTTCAAAATATGCAATAATAGACAATGGTATTATAATACACATATGATACATGACTTGGAAGTATTTTTTAATGCTGATGCCAAAATATCTAAAATCTAGACAATCTGACGTCTCTGAAAAAAGTTATACCTGTTTTTCATCTGTCAACCCATATTATTATAACAGTTGCAAAGTTACTACCGAAAAACCCTTAAAAGTTATGGTAGAGGAACCAAATTTGGCATGAAGGTTTTCATATCCATTGTCATTAAGAATCAAAACAATGCAATGAAAAAAACATTCATATCTATGAAATTTTGGGGTATGCATTAAAAAACATCCTGGTACAATCTTGAAATTAGAGCTAATAGGCTAATTGACCGCTGCTTGTATGATCTTATCGCAGACTCAAAGTTATCTCGTTGAATTTTAATGTGATGTTTTCAGTGAGTTATAAACAACTTAACAACCATTGCATTGTTAAAATTGTTATACTATCGCAAATTTATTTGAAGTGTTCTAAAAAAACTCAACGTAAGTAAAAGTGAACATAATAAACATAGAAACTTAATCGGTTACTTAAAAACCTAAAACTTGCTATTTTTTGTGCTTTTGATAAGAAAATTTTTGTTACGAACAACATTCGTGCACTTGCGCTATTAATATGAATCCACGCACGAACATTATTTATTTATTTATTTAAGCTTAGTACAAGCAATTACTTAAAAACTAATTAAAACTAACTTTAAAAATTTTAAATAAAGATTAAAATTTAAAAAAATTAATAAATTTTTACAGTTTTTTTTCCAAAAGACTAAGGTACTACAGTTGTATTCTTAACCTTATAAAAAAGACAAAAAAGAACTTTTAGTTTTCAGGTTATGAATAGATCTTAAAGAGACCTTTCTTTTGATGTCTCACTCTAAGGGAATTTGAAAATATAAATACTTTTTTAAGGCTTGATTTTTTCTCGAAAATCTGAAAAATATAAATTTATATTTTTTTACCTTATTAGACCTGTTCAGCACTGTAAAGTCATATCTGTAAACTAAAACTTATTTCGAGACTTTGGTCCGCAGATATCTCTGCCTCCAAATGTATGTTGTAGACAAAAATATGTTTGAGGGCAAATAATTCAGCAACCAGACCTCAAAGAAACTAGTTTTCAGTTATGAATAAAGCTTAAAGAGCTCAAGAATTGACGAGAGATTCTTTGAAAAGAACCAAATGAATGCAAGAATACTGTGACAAAATCAAAGGAGTTTCTTTTTAAATAACAAGCAAGTTTCAGTTAGTAAATTAATGCTTGGATTTCCTCTAGATAAAACCAAGTCATAGTCCAAAATGGTACCCAAGCAAAAAACGACATTTTTTTCTATTACAACTTAACATATCCTTAGAACATCTTTTCTTTCCATCTAAAATGACAGTGGGAATAGTAACATCGAAATTCACATACATAGGTTAAACTTCTATATAACCAAGAAAATATTAAGGACACAATACAATTCCAAGAAACCATCAAAGAAGTCACTTTTTTCGAAGAATCAAAAGTATACAAGTTGTGTATTAATAGTCTCATTCTCGAGCTGAAATGATTCTTAGAACTGAATGACCGGCATTTTTACGAGAAACAAAAAAAAAAAAAAAAAAAAAACGTTTGAGAAATGAATAACTTATATTTTTACCGAAAACTAGTTCCATTTATCCTTTGAACCTGTTCTTATTGAACTCTGTTGTCGTCGTCGGAGTTTATAAGGATAGGAGGCAAGGACCTCGATACTGGACACAGTTTTTTTTTCCTTCGTCTGTGTTTTATTTTTTTTTTTTCTTCAGTGGAACATATTTTGGGTTCACAAATCGTTGAAAAAGTGCATTGTACACATAAGGACCTCTTTGCTCCTGCCACTCCTTGTTGTTTTGCAAAAAAAAAAGGATATATATATCATTTATAAGTGGTTTTTGAAAATCCATCGATACATCGATACTCAATGAACATGACCAACAGACCACATCACATCACACATCTACACACAAACACACACTTTGACACAAACAATAGAGGTACCGTTCCATGATGATGGAACCATATATAGAAACAGGGATAAGGACTTTACAGGAACTGGGCCAAAACACTTAGTTCACACATTTATTTATGCGGAGAATGAGTTAGTTGAGTTCCGAATTGAGAACTCTCTGATAGAATGGAGCAGTTATATTGTGTATCCCGTTTTTATTGTGTCTCAATCCCAATAGTTTTTGGAATGGGTGGTCTATTGTAGGGGACTGTCCGGTCCGGTTCAAAATCCAATGCGAGAATGTTTTTGTATATATTTTCTATTTCTCTCAGCTAGCTGACTGAGTCGAGTCTCCCTTCTTGAACTGTGAGTGCGGATTGTAATTTGACCGAATGTCATTTTTATCCTTCGACTGAGTTGAGTGGGCCGGCCCAGGCCCAGGACGACTACTGTTCGGACGAATTGTGTTGTTGTGGTGGACCGACCAAACCGGACAGAGAGAACACCCTGAATCTGAATCTGAACATACATACAGGATATAGGACACAGAGAGACACGTTTTCATACTTTTTTTCCTTTTCAAAGTACCCAATTTTGTGTGTGTTTCGGGTGGCCATTTGGTATCCATTCAGCTGTAAATGAGATGTTTGGATCTTTATTGGGGTTTTTCAAGCAGTTTCGGATGATATTTTCTAGTTCTTTTCGTCTCGTTTAGGTTTTTATGTACGAATATAATGTTTGTATGTATCTGAAGATATTGTGTAACTGTGTTTGTATTTTTTTTTTTTTTTTATTTCAATTTCTCAAACTCAAGGGTACTAGTATAGGAAATAATAATGGTGTCATGGCCATTTCTTGTTATTTTCCTCTTTATTTTTTTTTTTTTTCCTTTTGTCAATTTTATTCTATTGAAGACGAGAAGGGTTTTGAAATTGAGGTAGATCTCTTTTAGAAGAGCGACGACGATGGACATTGGACAGTCAGTGTGTTACAATTGAGTACACATATATTTGATAATATGACCAGTTTTCTGGGATATTGGGTCTTTAAATGGATTTCGCATTGCGGTTTTGCAGTGAAGTATCAATATTTGCGCGAAGATGGAATTTGAAGAAAAGACTTAGGTATTGCATTTTTTTTGCTCTTTGACATAAGAGTGTATTGACATTTTTTTTTGTTTAGACAAATTTATTATTATATTTTTGTTTAGTGTTGAAATTGTTATAGTGAAGTAGGATCTTATTAGAATTTATTTATTATAACACTTAAGTGATTTAAGAAGTTAAGAATTTGGTGTTGTAAAAGATTGCAAGGCTGGAAAACAGCGTTGATTCCAAACCACCATTTTCTACTGACGGATTTTTTTCTGTAGACGAAACAAATGGAGTCGTCTAATTGTAAACCCGCGTTACTCTCATGTACCTACCATATCTTTAAAAATTCGTAAAAAATATTCCATTAAATAATTTTTTAAGGTTTCGATGACTTAATTGAAAGATAATAATGCTTAGTTATTGGATTAGTTAGTTAGTCAAATATCATACTATTAATTTTATTTTTAATCGAAAAAGGGACTGAAGTTAACATTTTTTTTTTTGAAAAAAAAAAGATATAAAAAATGTTAATCCAGAAAGTGTTTTGTGTTTTGGCTTACAAGAAGAAGCATACATTCATACATACATTGTTCTATATGTCGCTTATGTTGGTATACATATACCAATTTAAACTTTTCTTGCTAATTTTTTTAAGTCTGCACATAACTTAGTTTAACCTCCAAAATTAGGACTTGCGGATATGAGATTTTTTTTAGATTTTTGACATAAGATATAGAATATCCAAACAAAGATAGAAACAAAAAAATTAGCCTATTAGCACTAATTAAAAGATTGTACCAGGATGTTTTTTAGTGCATATCCCAAAATGTCAACTTTTTTCAAAAAATACCAATTTTTCATATGTTTTTTTCATTGCATTTTTTTTAATCCTAATAAAATTTGGTTAATCTACCATAACTTTTAAAGGTTTTTCGGTAGTAAGTTTGCAACTGTTATAATAATATGGGTTGACAGATGAAAAACTGGTATAACTTTTTTCAGAGACGTCAGATTGTCTTGATTTTAGATTTTTTGACATCAGCATTAAAAAATACCTCGAAGACATGTATCATATGTGTATATAATACCATTGTTTATTATTGCTAATTTTGAAAATCTCCTTTCGCGCTTTGACCTTGAAAATCGAGACTCGCGGACATTAGATTTTTCTAGACTTTTGAGTTATGTTATATAATGCCAAAACGAAGATATTGAGCAAAAAAAAATTCTATTAGCATTCATTCTGAGGTGAAACCCTTATTGTACTGGATTAATATTGATTTTCATAGTTTGGGTTCGCGAAAGGGTTAAAAAATACATATAAATTTTTTTTTGAAAACGTGTTAGTGAATATTATCGAAATTTCATTTATATGTGTTGAATAATATTTTCTTAAAAATGACATATAGGTACCTACCAACTTTTTTTTGCAAAAATGTTATAAAATTTATATATATAAAAAATTTATTTTTTTAAAAAACGGGTCTAACGATTTTCAAATTTTTTTTTCTAAAAATTCCTTTTTATACAAGAATTTAAATGACATACTTGGGTCTGTGTAAAAGATCATTTAAAACGATGTTAAATTAATTATAAAAACAGATTTCATTTTTTTTTTTACATAATTTACGGAATTCCATAAAAATGTGAAATTATAAATTTTTTTCATATCATGTTTAAAAAGATGTTACATAAGAGTTACTTTTACCATAAGAGTAAGTAGGTACGTGCGACCCAGTCCGGTCATGCATTTTATTTTTTTTTTTTTTCAAATCCACCTGTTTCGTTTGCCCAAAGTTAGTCCAGGATAGCCCAATATTTTTTTTTTGTTGGCCCACCCTTTGTCCAAAAATTATGACAAAAATTTTTTTTTTTCAAATAAAAATTTCCATGATGCGAAAACTTCAATTTCAAAATTTTTGAACCAAACTAGTCTTATTGGTTTGTTCACCTTTTTTTCTATATTTGTCCGCCCGGAACTTTTCTTTGTCCACACTTCAAAAAAAAAATTTTAGAGCAAATTAATTTTTTTTTTTTTTACAGAAAGTCTGAAAAAATGAAAATTCGCCTTAGACTCACAAATTTTCAGATAGAGACGTATGAAACCAAAGGCATTTGTTTGTCCACCTCGAGCTAAAAATCTATTATTGTTTGGAAGATTATTCAAAACACAAAATTTGCACTGAACATGAACAATTCAAAAGTCCTGAAAATTCTTAACAAAAGTTACGTATACACCACAGTGACCTTCTTAGTTTCCTCTAATTTAATCAACACGAAAACCCATCTTCAGTTTTTTGGTCACTAATTAGTAACTGAAAATTATACGGTCAAAATTTTGACTGTGGGGCTTACACAGAACTGTAATTGTAATTTGAAAAAATGGTGGACAAACAAATGCTATTGGTTTCTATGTCTATTTCAAAATTTCAGCGTTTAAGGCGATTTTTCATTTTTGAGACTTCCTATACATAAATGATTTCTTTTCGTAGGGTATAAAAAACTTGGAAAAAAGAAAAAAACGTATCGTCGCAATTTTGGCTTCACGGATTGAAACAAAAGTGTAAAAAGAATAATTTTTACCCTGAGAAAAAAAAAAAACAGTTTTAATTTTTAAGAGGTTGGTAACTTGTAAAAAGTCTTTTTTTTGTCATAATTTTTGAACTTATATAATTTAAATACACTGGTCAACAAAATTAAACTTTTTTTTTGTTACAGAAACCAAGGTATACTTTTCTATAGGATTTTGGTGTGCTAAGCTCGAATCCGAAGTCAAAAAAATTCTATCACATCACGTTTTTGAGATAGTCCCGTTAGAAAATCGAAAATGCCGCTTTTTACCAGTTTTCGAGATTATTTCTTAGCTTTTGGTTAGTTGTTTTAGATAAATTTGTAACGGTTTCTAGTAGAACTAAATCTTGTCTTTCTAAATCCGTTTAAATCTTTTAAAAATCTCTTTTCTTCTTTGAGAAATCTGAAGTTGAAATCAACGTGTTTGGTATATCTTATGTTTATTTACTTTTAATAGCGAATCTCGAAAAGTTCTTTGCCAATCGCTTTCAAATTTTGACACAACGTTTCGTTTACATTCCATTAAGTTCTTGTCTTGTTTTTAACAAGAAAAAAATTATATTTTTCTCACTAGTAATTATTTAGTATAACTTATCTGACACAGTCACGCTTTGATGTATCTCACCGCGATTCACCACTTTCGCAGATATAAAAACTTGCAAGATTCAAAATAGAACGTTGTGTCAAAATTTGAAAGCGATTGGCAAAGAACTTTTTGAGATTCGCTATTAAAAGTAAATAAACATAAGATATACCAAACACGTTGATTTCAACTTCAGATTTCTCAACGAAGAAAAGAAATTTTTAAAAGATTTAAACGGATTTAGAAAGACAAGATTTAGTTCTACTAGAAACCGTTACAAATTTATTTAAAACAAATAACCAAAAGCTAAGAAATAATCTCGAAAACTGGTAAAAAGCGGCATTTTCGATTTTCTAACGGGATTATCTCAAAAACGTGATGTGATAGAATTGTTCTGACTCCAGATTCGAGCTCAGCACCCAAAAAACCTATAGAAAAGTATGTCTTGATGTCTGTAACAAAAACCTTGTTGACCAGTGTAATTTGTTGAAATTATTACCATGGTAAGAACATTTTGCAATAAATAATTGTTCAAGTGATTGCCGAACTTCTGTTCAGGTAGGTATCTATAAGACCTTTTTCCTCTATTCTTGGCTGAAGACGTTGAAAAAATATCCTCTCAAAAACCTTCAATATTACCGGAAGTAATGGGCCTATTGTAAGTTTAATTTTTTTTTGTTTGTGATTTATGGTTTCAAGACCATTATAACTTCCGCAAAGTATCTGAGACTTAGTTCATGCTAATTATTTAAGATTTTATTGTTGTGGAAAAGAAATTCAATTTGAAATTAATTGAATCCTGCACTGAAAAAAGTATTATTCTTAAAAACTAGGAATCTCGTTCATAAACCAAAATTCATACATTTTTAAGAAAAATTCATTAAATTTAAGTACAAATTCTTAAAAAAAAAGTTTAGTTTTAAGAAAGATTCATAAAATTTAAGAATCAGTTTTCATAAAAATTTTCCTATGGAAAATATTTTTATGAATTTTTTTTAAGAACCAATACGAAAGTTTATGAATAAATTGATAGACTTCTAGCTCCAATTTAAAAGAATACTTTGCTGAATCATAGAATCTGGACATACTTTTATGAATGAAATTCACTATTATTTTCCATTCAGTTGTATTTTGAGTTAAAATAATTTTAAAAATTGACTTTTTTCCCTTCTAAAATTGAAAAAAAATCTATTTTCACAATTAAACTTGTAAGAAGTTCATAAATTTTGTGTGTTTTAAGTATTTTTTCTTAAAATGAATGTATTTTTTCTTTAAATGAATGTATTTTTTCTTAAAATGAATTTATTTTTTTCATTAATCGAAAAACAACGAATATTTTACCGTTATCCTGTATTCAGTATTAAGAACTTATTCTTAAAATTTAAGAATCTGTTCATACTTACACATAATTTATGAAAAAATTCTTACGTTTTGAGTGTTTAAGTCTATTTTCTTAAAGTCTATGGACTTTTTCATCAATCTAGAAAATAATAACTGTTGTTCTGAATCTATGCCTTAGAAAGATTTTTTTGAGGATTTAATTTAAAATCTGGTATTCAAAGTGGACGGTCGTTCCCGAAACAAGTTATGAAAGTTTGTGATGTGAATAAAAGACAATATTTATTATAGTGTTAAGCATATCAACCACATAGACAATTTTGAAAAGTATAAGTACATTTCAACAGTGTAAAATATTGTTGGTTCCTGTTACCTCTTTCCCATATACTCAGATAATTATAAAAACATATATAATGTTAAAAATTGCTTTCTTTTATTTATTAAATATATTTAATTTTTTTTTTTTGTTATAGGTGCATATTTTCAAATTTAAAATCGTAAATTGATATTTTTGTGAAATATGGAGGTCCGTACGTAATCTTCAACTTTGGACCGGCAAAGGGGGAAAAACCAACACAAAATAAAAACCATATTAAAGGCGATTCTTAAATTGTCATTGCAAACTAAAAGAAAACATTGAATTAAGTAATTGTTGCATTTTATTTTATTTCTCTAAATATTTAAATTTTGTTTTAACTTAATATTATTAACATTTCTCATAGGCACCTAAATTATTTATATTTTTATCTTTCCCCAACTTATTCAATTTTGTATTGTTTTTTTTTTTAGCTCCAGAGTTTAAAGCTGCCTATTAGAATAAGTTAAAAATCAGATAATTTAACCTTCTAGCTATTTCGATTTTTTAAACCAAACAGTACATATTCATTTGACTAAAACAAACTTTTTTCTATCTTTCCAGATGATGCATCCGTTAAAAAAGTAAAATTAAATTAAAAATTAAATTTATAGTTATAGTGATCAATAAAATATTTTTATAACGTAGGTATATAAACTTAATAATTTCTTTTATTTTTAAAAACAATTTTCATTTTTTTTGGTTTAAATTTTGGGTTGTTTTCTTTTGCTGTTTGTTTTCTAATCTAAGAAACTTTTTATAGAATCTAAGAAACTTTTCTTAAACAAGTACAAAAAATTTCGAATTCGCTTATGAATTTGTTCATAAAAAGATTCTCAAATTTAATGAAATTGTACATTGGCTCATTTCCCATGAATTTTTACATTAATTTAATGTACAAATTCATTAATTTTATGTACCTTTTTGGTTCAGTGTGTGTTTCGGCTGACCACTATCAGGTCTTCTGATCTGATAAATTAATATGTTTATTTTTTTTTTTAAGAACAAACAAAAATAATCAAAAATAATAAATATTCTATTTCATATAGGGGAAAGGTGCGAACAGTGAGACAGTGCAAACAGTGAGACAATCCATTTTTCTCTTTCCTGAAAATAAGCACAGTAACGCTAGTTTTAATTTCGTCCCGACTAAATTAAAGTTGTCCATTTTCCTACACCGTAAAATATCACACAAAATCAGGTGAAAGTAGTTTTTGGAGTGTTATAAAAAGAGTGTATAACACAAAAAAAACTGGTTAGTGGACAGAACTTTTTTTACAGATGTATTATATTTATATGTACCTACTTTCATAAAAAAATATCATGTAATTACAATTCCTTCTCTTTTTTTGTAATTTTATATTTTTCCGAAAAATGACAAAAAGTAAACAGTGAGACATTATTAAAAAGCAAACAGTGAGACATAGATTTTTAAGAAAGCAAACAGTGAGACATAAGATTTAAAAAAAATCTATTATTTTAGCATGACTTCAATATGATTTCGTAGTGTTTTTTCTTTCGTTTTTTTTTGGGCTTTTTGTTCCATTTTTTGAAAAAAAATGGGCTAAAGTAACATAAATTAATTAATTATATACTTGTCAATTAAGTAATTATTTGACGTTTTCGTTAATTTTTTTTTTCACCTAAGAATGTCTCAATGATCGCACCCTTTGCAAACAGTGAGACGTTTTGACTTTTTTTACATTTTAGTCCAATGTGATGCTTTCATTAATTCTTTAACTGTAAGTTTTTTTGCAACATTAAGATAAAATATGTCTTAAACTGACGTCAAAGTTTCGTTAAATTATCTTGAACACATTCTAAGATATACCAATTTAAAAAAAGGGTGTCTCACTGTCCGCACCTCTCCCCTACATTATACAAAACTGGTAGATAAAGAAATTCTGTTCTTTGTTCCTTGTTGTCCCTGGCCAGAGGCTACCAATGAAAATAATATTCTCCATTTAATATCCCTAATATAAGATAGCGCTATTTTGTCAAAAACAAAAAAATTAAAAGCTTTAGTTTGTTTGGTTCTTTTCCAAAGAATCTATAGTAGATATTCCAATTTTAGATGTCAAATGGCAATAAAAATCCAAACAAATGTTTAAGAACCATATCGCCCGCATTCTCTTCTCTCTTTCTTTCTCGCTCTAGTATCTCTTTCTATCTGTAAAACAAGGGGTAGGTATTATCATTTATAACCTTATAATGCATCCAGCTAACCAACCGGAAAACCAAAGAGTCATTCATGGCATACCGCACACTTATACACTATATATACCAAATGAGACCGCACAAAGCAGTCATACACTAGTCATATGCAATGCATTCAACCCAGAGTTGGTAACCAGAAAATAGAAAACTGTGAAACACCAATATTATCAACAAATAACAACAACAATAATATAACAGATACAAATTCACAGAGACAAATAATAAAAATTCAAATAAAAAAATATAGTATATTGTATACCATATCCACACACTAGATGGAGCCACTTGGTCGCTATTGAGCCCCCCTCTCAAAGACCAAAAAAAAAAAAAAAAACACCCAACTATTATAACCAGCAACAGCAGAAGCACCAGAAACAGCAGCAAAACAGTTACAAATGCAATTTTAATTTAAATTTAATCACACAGCATTGCCATTTTGTGGAAAAAGAAAGAAGCCAGGATGAGTGGTAAAATTGCATTTCAAGTGTATCTCTCTCTATACATGCGACTCCGTTATGTTTTGTAGTTATTTTTCCAGTAGTAGTTGGTATACTATTCAAAACCCTATACTAACCTACCCTTCCTCATTCTCCTTATCGAACTTAACGCCCTCTTTTGTGTGTATTATATTATTACTCTTGCTGGTTTGGCGATTTTACTTCCATTTTTTTTTGTTAATTTTTTTTTTTTTTTTGAAACCGTTATTTGACTGAATATAACAATACAATAACAGCAACGACAATAACTGTGCTGTAGCTGCAAACAGCAGCATCAAGCCCAATAGTATAACCTTCCACGAACAAACAGAATTTAAATGAATAAAATAAAAATAAACAAAGAAATAAGAAAATAATACAAAATAATACAAAATAAAATATAAAAATATATACATATATAATAACCACTGAGACTGACTGGTGGATGAGCTGGATGCTGCCACATGGAGTGAAGCAATTTTCGTTGAAAGAATGCGGCATCCAGGCAGAAGGCACAACATAAAACTGCTGCACAAATCGAATGGGCGCATCCAGAGCGGTTGAAGTGGTTTTAATACCTAGATAAGTGTTGCCACTTCTATTCAGTAAGAACGTACTTTTGACTACTAATTGTGGGCAAGCTGCAAGTGGAGGCATAGGGACATAATGTCCACTTTTTATTTGTTGAATGTGGGCCAAATAATTTGCCCCTCAAGTGGACATAAAACCCATAAAAAAAAGTGGGCGTTATGTCGCACAAGGGGCAATCGGATATGTGGCAAGCTAAGAGGGAAAAATTTCAAGTGTTAAGTGGTAAGTTGCTATGCATTTGATAGGTGTCAGTAGTTTTTAGGGCAAGTAGAAAATTAACAGTTGTGAATGGGAAGTGGTAAGTGGTATCTTGTCAATAGTAATAACTCCACATCTATACAGACAAAATTTCAATACAGTAAAAAATTATATCAAATCTGCCATGACTTACAAAAATTTTCACTAAAGTGGCAACCCTTTATTTGAACTCTCCATAACTATGAGAAAAGTGCAATTTCATTATTTGTTTGTTGATCTGTTCAGAGGGTTTGTGTTTTATTATCTGTTGTATTGTTGTATATATGGATGATATTTATGAGTTTGTAAATTCGTTGTTATTTTTAAACAAGCGCGTGATAGCAATTTCAGGACATTTTTGCATTTTTCCATTTTTTATAGATACTTTTTATATATTTTTTGTGTCAGTTTTGTGTAGAGGGAGGCCGGAAATGATGATGAGCACAGGAAAATTGTAAACGTTTTTGTAGTAGACATTATAAATGCTATAGTTAGTTTTATTTTTTTTTTTATTATTTTTTTCTGTTTGTACTTTTAGTTATAGTCTCTACTTCTTAATTAACAATATCCTCAGGTGCGGAATGAAAAGGTTTAGTCGAAAAATTTTAAATTGCATTTCAAATGAATGGAAAATTTGTTGAAGGTTATTATAAAAATTTATTTTTTTTAAATAAAAAATATATATTGATATTATTTTAGATTCAATTAATTAGCAGAATATTTGAAATAGATGTTCTAGTCTACCCTAGAGCTATTTGTGTTGTACAAAATAAAAATCTAAACATGGTTTTCGTGTTTTTTTTTTCAACTAGCGATTGTACATAAAACAAAATTAATTCACAAATACAATGGACTTTGATACAAATTGCATTCAATGTCAATGTTTATTATAACAACATTCGCAAAAGAATTCGTACAAGTAAAACAGTACAAACAAATCAATGCAATAAAAAAATGATACCTTTATAAAAATGAGTATTTACAAAATTTGAAGCGAAAGTCAATAAAACACAGAAAAAAATATTTTTTTTTTTATAGTGAAAGGGTGTTTCTTTGAGTGATCGAGTTATGGTTTTAGAAAAGTTGCAGAACAGGTGGCATACATTTTGTTGATATTTTTTTTAACTTGATGGAATGGGTTTGTTTATTTTTAGAACTAAGAAATTAAAGAAATCACAAAATTATTTTGAGTGTAAAAGTAATTTTTTTTTTTCAAAGTCGAAATTCAGAAAATTGATCAAGAAAGCTATGACAAAAATGGTTTCTTGCACAGAAACCACTAATCAAAGCAGCTAAAAAGTGTGTTTTTACTTCCGATATAGGTACTATATAACAAGTTATGCATTCGTACAAAAAAAAATTTGAGATAACATTACGATGATAGAAAATGACAAAAATGTGGGTTCCGGAAGTCGGTCTGTCTCTCTGTATAGGGAGCTACAGCCTAAACGGATGGACCGATTGACTTCAAACTTAGTATGTAGCATATTTTAGAGACTCTCCAGAGGGGTCCTTGGAATTAATTTTTTTGGACCAAAAATAACGGTACCTGTCATTATATTAATTTCGGAAAAGTTTAATTTTCTCGAAAACGTCTTCAACGATTTTGGTAAAAATTCAGATTTAAGTTTTTAAACAAAATCCATCATTTGATGAAAAAATTTTGTTTGAAAATCCTTATTAACGGTAATCTGAGATAGAACCGTTTTTTTTTAAATCTGATTTTCTGCCAAACTACTAACTGTATTTCAACGGAATTTTTATAAGCATTTATATAATTTTAATATAAATCTGAAATAAAATTTTGAAAAAAATAATTTTTATAACTATTTTAAAAAAAAATTGAATTTTTTTTTTTTTGAAAAATCAAATTTTCGAAAAGGGGATATTGAATTTTTTTTTGAAATTTTGGCTTTAAAAATTTTGATTAATGATTTCTACTAAATGGCATACCAAATTTATTTTAAAACTTTTTTTGCAAAAAAACGATTTTGAAATTTTTTTTTCTAAAAATGCATCTTGACAGGTATATCAAATAAAACTGCATACTTGCTTTGGAAAAAGAAAATCTATGATCAATCTCAACAAATCAATGGTTAAATGGTACCCTTCTAGAAATAGGCTATAGAAATGTTTTTTAGTTAAAAAAGTAAATTTATGTCTTGTCAACCAAATAAATCGGTGATAAATCGAAAAAAGTTGCCTTTCATAGAAAATCCATTATGGAGAACCTTAATTTTTATTTATACAAACTGTCAGAATAAAACCACTTCCATAACCCAATGACCCCTTGTTCGCTTCCGCCTGCCTTAAATTGTTGCTAAAAAATAAATTAATGGTCATTTTCTCTCCTACCTTTAAAAGCAATTACCTATACATTGATAAAAATAAAATGAGGATTCCTTACCCAAATATACTAAATAACTCAATATTCTGCCATAAAATAAAGTAAATTTAAACGAATACATATAGAACGTCAGTCAATCAATAAGAAAAAAAAAAAAAAAAAAAAACATAAATTTATAAAATTCACTTTGATTTTTCGATCTCAACAGGTTCTAAATTACCATTGATAAACTATCTCATCTTACAGAAACTAAAAGAAGAATAACCCGCATCGATTCCAGAATCACGTATATACCAAAATCAAATAAGAAACAAAAAAAAAAAAAATTGGTAAAAGAAAAGAAAAATCCTTCTTCGAGTCTTTTTCTGTGGAAAAAGAAAAACTTTGTGAATTGAACCCACAGCATTGGTGATGCTACTACCTACCTATACTCTTACTCTCTCTGTGTGTTTGAAGCTAGGAACACAATTCCATTACGAAATCATTGAAGCGACCCAAGACTTCGTGACAAAGATGGCGAGCAGAAAAATATCCAATCCATATGTATATGTATATATAGAAGAACAAAAGAAAAAAATCATCAACGTTGTCGTCCTCGTCGTCTTTGAGAGACCCCATAAGCACCCTCTGAGTTTGGTCTGAGTAATAGAAATAGGGTTAGCGTAGCAAACTATTTGCAAGAAGAGACACTTTGCATACAATTCCTAGCTACGTGCTGAGATTCTTTTCAAATTCAGTTTGCGTGTTGTTCACCCAAAAGGTTTCTCATGCTAAGATGCCCATTTATATAGGGAGTTTGGGATATTATGTCCCCTGCACTTTGAGGTTATTATAGGGTGTTACAAATTATTAAGATAATGTTATTTAACTAATTAAAAAAAAAAATATCATTCCTTACATTTTTCAAAAAAAAGGAGCTTCTGGAAAAAGGATCAAGTCAAAAATCTGATTTTCAAAATTCTGCTTTTTAAACGTAATTTTCAAAATTCTGGCCTTTCAAAATCAATTTTTAAGATTTTCTAAACCAATTTTTAATTTCTTGCAGAATTTTGCAAAAAAAGAATTATGAAAAGCAGATTTTTGAAAAACAAAATTTTGAAAAACGTATTTTGACCCCGGCAGAATTTTAACCATAACCATTCCCAAAATCTTGATTTTTTGCCAAAACGATTTCTTACACCTTTAGCAACTCCAAAAAATCTTTGTAAAAGAAGAATTTTTGGAATTGATAAAGTTTGAAAAATATTTTTGCGCTTAACTGTTTCTGTATTTTTTATTTTCAGCAAAATATTAATTAATAAATTTTTGACGAATTTAATTTGAAAAAAATAGCTTATTTTTCATCTTAAAGTTTTTGATTTTTGAAAAGTTTGCAAATTTTGAATAATAGGTATTTTTGCACTGAATCATAAAATTACCGTTTCAATTTGTTTGACAATTGGCAAGATGGCTTAAAAAACGACATATTCAAAATATGAAATAGAAAAAAAAAAATCCAATATTGGTGTTAAATCTTACTAAGAAAGAATATTTCAAACTTTTGATTCTATTTTTACCATTGGGAAGGTCACGGCAAAAGAAAAATCTATTTTAAATTGTTTTAAACCGTTTCCAATACTGTAACGAAGCGTTACATATTCCCTCCATAACCCCCACCCCCGGACTATACACACCAGTCAACCATACCGCCCGGACTATAAACTCAGTCCACTACCATCACCTCCATTACCGAAATCGAATTTTGCAACTGTACGCCCGGACTATGAAATCCAAGCAACCGTACCACCCGGACTATAAGCGTACCTACCAACCATCACCACACCATCAACAGCTGCAACAACATATATATATTTAAGATCAATTATAATGTGTAATTTTATACCAGAATTATTGTTTAGTTTTTACGATTCACATTTAGTCTAAGCAAAAATATATGTAAGTAGAGGTGAAATTCTCCACTGAAAATCGAGAATCGTAAACCTTGAATAAAAAAAGTAGTTCTCCCGCCGCTACTAAAGTTGAATAGCAACTTGGTTATGGTGCCAGGTTCAATTTTAACTAATTGTTCCGACTTTTTGAAGCAAAAGTTTATTTAGTTTTTATACATAACTCTTTAACCCTCGTTAGGAGGCTGTGCACTAGGGACGTAATTAATTCCCACTCACTTTGAGACTGGGCTTTTTCTTAGAGTTATTAGGTAGCGCTCTATTCTTTCTTGGGCCTTGGGTAATTCCCACTCAACCTGAGCAACGGGCTTTTCTAAACAGAGCATGTTAGGGTATAACATAGTACAATAAATAAAGAAATAAATAATTTAAGAAAGTAGTTAGTCGAATGAATAAATAAAGAACATTAATAATTGGAAAGAATTCGGTGTTTTCACTCTAACTGAGTTTTAAGATTGCTTTTCTCAGGACGAACCTTGGATTCCGGCGAGCTTACCTCAGCCTTTGAAAATTAAGCATCACAATACATTTGTATATTTTTTTGAGAGATAGATAAAGCAGAGAACAGCACTTGCCAATCACTGTTTCCGGCTAGGGCTAAAGGAAAGGTGGTGAAAGACTATCCACGATGCATCTTGATCTCAACCAATAACCCTTTCCAGCCAATATGATTTTATTTACTAACGTCTAAATGGATCAAATGGCTTGTTTTTACAGCTCTATTCAATTTGTTAAAAGTTAAAGACTTCGTTACACAGATAGAAAATAAATTAGTAATAACTTTACTTCTGGTATAATTAACATTATTTCTAGTATATTTAACTAATTTCTGGTGTTCTTTACTTGCGTTATGCTTTTTCCTTGTAGAAACAGGTTTTTAACCATTCAATCATTCTTACATTAACTATCAATATCTCGGCAGCCAATATAATATGAAGTTTGAGGTTGTTTTCAAAAACTTGAATAAATATTTTACAAGGATTAGCAATAAATTTTTCAAATTTTCGTCTTTTCTTTGAAAAATCAATACCACAATCAAAAATAATGTTCGGTATGCATTTTGTAGATCAATGTTCCCATTAAAACCCTACAAAGTTAAAATTTAGTCCAACTATAGTCTTTTTTTTAAATTTTTATTCCACTCGATTGAATTTTCGAAAAAATTAAAGAAACAAGAACGATTTTTTCTCTTTCACCATAGATCTGGGGTTCGAATTCCAAGACAGTCCAATCATTTTTTATCATTTTACAAATAATTATTTAATTTTCTTATGACGTTATCACGTAAAATTATCGTCCGCCAACCGACTTTATATACAACTTAATTTCTTTAAACAAAAATTTTAATGGTTCGGTACAGTCTGTAGGGGGTATCGTTTTAATATATTCAAAGGGTCTGCTAGTTTATAGTGGTTGCATATAAAACAGAGCAAGGTCATTTCTTGATACTTTCACGTTGTTGCAGACTTTAAATTCTACAAGAAGTTGAACATTTTCTAGGAGACTAAATTACATGGTAAGAATCTATTCTTCTTCTTTGTAATTTTTTGTTCTGCTTCTTCTTCTGTTGTCGGAAGTTTAGTGTCTCCTTTCTAGTGTAACTTTTTTTTTTTTTTTTTTCTTCCTATAAAGCTAAAGTATCTACCGGCAAATCTACATCTTGTTAAAGGACTTAATAGTGTTGGTATTTCTAGTAGTCCAGAGTAGGTACCTATCCAAAGTGTGTAAGTATTTGTGTGTGAAAAAGGCACAAAATAGTGTAAGTAGTTCCTTGGCTTGGTTATTATTACAAGTTGTCACCAGACAAATAATATTCTCATAATTTAAGATTATATTTTCTCCTCGAAGAAGGATACCCTTGCTCATTCCGTTTTACTCCATAACTCTGTTGTAGGTTAGGTACCCACTTCTACTATGGGTAATAGTGCACATGGAGTGTCCTGCTGCAGATCTCTTTCGCCATTCGACTGCAGCTTATTGCCTTCACTGATGGCTATAGTCGGACAGAGGTAGTTTGTTTTTTTTTTTTCGTCTTTTTAACTTTGTTCTCACTGCAGTTCACGTTTCATCGCACGGACACGATGGAGGGAGTTCTAATTTTTTTTTTCTTCTACTTTTTCTTCTTCTTGAAAAGCTTGTGAGAAACTGCCTTTGGGCAATGTTGTAGAAAGATGGTGCAATGCATCCTTGCTGTTTCTTCTGAATAGAGGTCTAGAGGTACGTATGTATGTAGGTTTGGTATAATATCAGAGCTATGGAAAATTAAATTATGACCAAGCGTTGTGCGATGGGACTATTATATAGGTTAACACTTGGACAAGTCTGCAGGCTTTTAGTTATGTGTCGTTTAAGGATAGCTATAGTTAGTATATGTGTGTGCTTTTGCAATATTTTTTCCGGAAGCTGTTGACAGAAGTGGTTTATGGTGAATAAGCTAGTGTAAGTTTTAAGGAACGCAACCAAGCCTCTGGAAATTCATTTAAAATAGATCCTTATGTTGAAAATATACATCCTTTCAAGACTCTAGAATGATGATGTTTTGAGAATAGGATTTTCGTGTAAAGGTATAGTATAATGTGATTAAGTTTGCTGTATAGTTTTGTCAGATGAATGTTTTGAGTTGTCAAAAATTTATTGAGTTTCTTATATTAATGTTTTATGAATGTGTGATGGAATGGATGGTATTGTAATGTACAACAGGCAACACCATGGGCACGTTCAAACACCTATCGGATAGGCTATCTGGGATACCCGTATCTGGAATATCTTTTTGAACAAAGAGGTATCCAGATAGCTTGCCCAAGCAGCTACTAAAAAAATATGTAAATATTGAGAAGAGGAAACTTTTTCTTTTGAGCAAATTACATTTTTTTTATTGTTGAATAGTACTTGCACAATCGCTTTGACTTTATTTCTTGCAATTTTTTTTTATTTTAAAGCTGATTAATCGCCCGAAAAGTAATCAAAATAAAAAAAAGCCAGCTGATCACTCGGATACCTGAGGTATACCAGAAATTCTGGGATACCTTCAGATTATTTTTTGACAGAAAATGGTTCGTTTTCTTGCTAAATTTTAACATTGTTTACAACAACAAAAAGCTATCCGATAGCTTTATGTTAGCTCTTTGAACGTGCCCTATGTATGGTCAAGCAACCCCAAGTAAAAATAAAAATTTAAATTTTAAAGAAACCACCAAGCGCGCGCTTTTTTTACATTTTCCAAACCCTTTTTTAATGTTTGGCAGAATTTTGTAAAACAGAATTGTGAAAAGCAGAATTTTGAAAAGCAGAATTTTAAAAATCAGAATTTTGAAAGCAGAATTTTGACTAAAGAATTTTGACCCCGCCAGAATCTTGACCCCAACCCAAATATTTTGCAATAAAAAAAAAAATTATTCCAAATAAAAAATTTTCTGCATTGAAAAAAAAATTCAATGCAAAATGTGTGCATTAAATATTTTTTCTTAATATTCGTCGAATTTCCTACAATTTTGAATATTTTACCATATAGCTACATATGAGCTATTTCAAGGGTTGGGGTCAAAATTCTGCAGGGGTCAAAATTCTGCTTTTCAAAATTCTGCTTTCAAAATTCTGCTATTTAAAATTCTGTTTTTCATAATTCTGCTGCTTACTCGTATTTGAGATTGCTTATAGTTACGAGTAGGCACTATGTCAATTTTTGTAACATTAATTTTTTTTGATAAATCAATAAATTTAAAAATATTGAGAAAAGTTTTTTAAAGATAAATATCTTCGAAAAATAATAATTGAAAATATTTGTGATTAATCAAATAAAAATTAATATTCAAAAAATTGAATAATTTTCTTTAAAAAAGCAGAATTTTTAAGCCAGAATTTTGACCGCTCCCCTATTTCAACAATAATATTGAACCTAATTTATGGTCAAATATTCAAAATTGTAGGAAATTCGACGAATATTTAAAAAAAAAATATTTAATGCACATATTTTGCATTAATTTTTTTTTTTCAATGGAGAAAATTTTTTATTTGCAATAAATACTTTTTTAATTCAAATACTTTTCAATTGCAATAAATGTTTTCAATGGAAATTTTTGTATGTGCAGTAAATATTTTTTTTTTTAATTTGTAATGGAAGGCAAATGCATTATTAATAAAATGATTTTTTACAACCCTGTTCAGAATAATAGGTAACTGAGATTTTTTGGAGTAATAAAATTTGGTCTTTATTTAAGGAATAAAAAAATAAAAATAGGTAATTACTTGAAAGAGTATAGAAGCTATATCTAAACATGGACAGTTTTATATAAAATGACTTAATAACTTTAAAATAACTGTTTAAAGCTCTTAATTTTTTTTTTTTTTTTTTGACGGGAGGAAATCTTCAAAAGACACTTGGCAGTATTCGACACCAAGTAGTGTGGGACTCTTAACCACTAAAACCACCTCTTTATCAGGACCAATCTTGAGAGATCGACATCAGATTTTTCTTTCTTAACTTTGTAAAATCACTTTGGGGGAAGTTTAAACTTTTAATACTTTCCCATGTTTTTTTAGACCATAAGCTCATGAGGCTTGGTTCTTCTTAATCTCCGAACATGGTTTCTAGTACTCAAGAGGGACACCATTTCAGAATTGGTATGACATTGCAGTCTCTGATTATGGGATACAGCGTATTTCTTAACAACTTCTGTAACCGTTTCTATTTGTAAGTCACGATGTAGATCGCTATTTCTTATGTACCAAGGTGCATTAACTATTCCACGAAGGACTTTGTTTTGGAATTTTTGGATGATTTCGGTATTTGTTTTCTTTGTACAGCCCCATAATTGGATACCATAGGTCCAAACAGGCTTTAGTACTTGATTATACAGCATTATTTTGTTTTGGGTTGATAAATCAGAGTTGTTACCAAGTAACCAGTACATTTTTCTATTTTTCAAGTTTAGTTCTTCTCTTTTCTTTTTGATGTGCTCTTTCCACTTTAGCTTTGCATCCAAAGTCATTCCAAGGTATTTGGCCGTATTGGCGTAAGGTACAGCTTGATTATTAATGAATATTGGAATATTGTTTATCTTTTTATTTGTAAAGTTTATATGTGAAGATTTTGTTTCATTGAGTTTGATACGCCATTTTTCGGTCCAATCTCTGACTGTGTCGACGGCATATTGCAGCTTTACTGCTCCCCTAGAGACACATTTGTCGGGTACCAAAATTGCGGTATCATCTGCAAAAGTAGCCATTATGGTGTGATTCCCAACTGGGATATCCCTTGTGTATAGTAAATACAGGGTAGGACCTAGGACACTTCCTTGTGGTACACCGGCTTCTATTTTCTTCAATTCCGAATATTCTTGATCGTACCTTACTCTAAACAATCGGTCTGAGATGTACGATTTTAATATTTCATAGTACTGTCTGGGAAGATCCCTTTGCAGTTTGTACTCAAGTCCCTCATGCCAAACCTTGTCAAAGGCTTGAGCAACATCTAAGAAAATAGCTGAACAGACTTGTTTTTCTTCTAATGCTTTTTCTATTACATCCGTTATTCTATGAACTTGGTCTATCGTGGAATGTTTATTTTTAAAGCCAAACTGATGATTTGGGATTAACCTTCTTTCTTCTATAATTTTGCTAAGTCTCTTCAGAAGCAGTTTTTCAAAAACTTTTGCCATAATTGGTATAAGCGATATTGGTCTGTAAGACGTCACTTCTGTAGGCTTACCTTGCTTGGGTATGACAATAACTTCAGCAATTTTCCAATGGTGTGGGACATACCGTTTCTTAAGGCATGCATTTATTATATATTGGAGTTTTATGAAGGCTTTCAAAGGCATTTCTTTCATAACCTGAGCAGTAATAAGATCGTAACCTGGTGATTTTTTATTTGATAGTTGATGTAAACACATACTTTTTATTTCTTTTAATCTTACAATTGGTATTTCACTTTCATCTATCTTATCAACAAGCTGTAAGCTATTTTCAGCCACGTTTGTTGGGTATGGCTTAAAAACATTCGCAAGATGCTCCGCGAAAAGGTTAGCTTTTTCTTTTGGGTTACCGATCCATTTCCCATCTTGATATTTCAAGGGGGAGTTTAGTAACTGCGGTCTTTTCAGGCGCTTGGCTGCTTTCCAAAAATAAAATAAAGCTCTTAATGAATTATGCAAAATTAAGAAAATAGATAAAAATTATTACAAATACTTGAGTTTTTTTTTTTTTAGTTTGGTAGTTACGTGGTTTCCTTGTGAGGCCGACGACGATAAGTACAATATTTAAACTAGTGATGGGAACTATCGAATGATTTGAACTATCGATAGTTAGTAAGTGAATGATTTGAACTATCGAATAGTTCATTCATTTATTCATTCGAATAAAAACTATCGAACAAACTATCGAATAAACTATCGAATAAAAACTATCGTATGAAAAAACTATTCAAATGAAAAAACTATCGAAGAAAACTATTCAAATGAAAAAACTATCGTTTAAGAAAACTATTTTAATGAAAAAACTATCGTTTAAGAAAATTTATTGAATGAAAAAACTATCGTATAAAAAAAACTATTCGAATTTAAATGGTAACTAAACTATCGAATGAAAAAACTATTCGAATGAAAATAGTAACTAAATGAATGAATGAATGAATGAATTAAAACTATCGAATGAATGAATATTTTACAACTATCGATAGTTTGATAGTTTTTATTCGATAGTTCCCATCACTAATTTAAACCTTCAAAATAAAAGTTGTTTTTTTTTTAAGAATTAATGATGCATTAAAAAAAAAAATCAAATCCATAATTTGTTTGGAAGATTGGAAGGCACCTACAAATTTCTACATAGTCCAAATGTCTTAGTAGAGATGCATTTTAACTCTTGTAGTCCTTTTCAATGCCTCACAGGAATTGAAGTTATCCCTGCGTTTTTTTCTCTGCATAGCCTTTCCACTGCGGAACGAATTCCGCTGTTATAGATCAATGATTTATATAGTAAAGGTGACTATAATTTAATTATCAATTGACCTAATGTTTAAAACCTAAGTAAAGAAATTTCAAAAACATGTGTGCTCCAATGCAATGTATTAAAAGGTTTCTTTGAGTATATTTGATCCATTGATGAAAAAAGCCTTGAACCATAAATGGGTCAAAATTAAAAGGGTCATTAATTGTATTTTCAAACAAGTTGGAAAGGATATCAAGAGTAAATTGCAACCTAATTTTCTTTGAAACATAAACAGCCCTTCCTGGAAAATTCAACTTAACAGTTTATAAATATTCCCTTATAAGCCTTCATTTAAATCCAATGTTCAATGAAATTTTCAACATTATAAAGGAAAACGAAACAAAAAAAATAATAAAATTAATAGAAATGAAATAAGTCACTTTAAAATCCTATCAACCAAAACAAAGTAGGCATATAATCCCCCTCATTTCCCCCCTGCATTGCATAGCCATATCCTTTCAACCTTTTGCACTTAAATACTCAAATTCATACTCAACTATTTTGTGCCTCTCTATTGCCATTTATGTGTGTGGATTTGCCTTATAGATCCAGTTAAACCAATTAAAATTCCCTCAAAAATCTAAGCGGTAAGACTGATTGTGTGAACCGCGCCAATGCTCCAACCGAACCGAACCGCCTCTTTTGTCCTTGTTCTGCCACAATACTCAATGTTCCGTATTTGGTCACATTATAGACGAAAATAGTCATGTGACCGTCCGTCGTCAATCCGTCGGCGTCGGTCGGTCGTCTGCCATGCCTTGGCTCGGTGGAATTGTGACCAGTTCGTTCGTCGTCGTCGTCGGTGCGGTTGTTGTTATTGTCTAGTCCGTTCGTTTCTATATGAATAGCCAAATTGCGCTTCCTGTGCTTTGCTTAAATTGACCTCTTTTTTGCCTTATCAATCGCAGCTGTCACAATCAAATTGTCCCTGACACATACACACACACAAAAGCACACACATGTACACTTAGACACAAATCTAGAGAACTTCAATTCTACCTAGCATTTTAGTTTGGTTTGACGTTGCTTCCACTATATTGGGGTACTCAGCTCATTCGCTTATTCGTTTATGGTTTTGAAATAACGAACGTTCATTTTGGCTTCGAGAGTGTGGTGCAGCTCTGTGGGGTGGTTTAAAATGCGTGAATGGATGTTTTTTTTTTTTTGCTTTTTATGAAATAACGGTATTATTAAGCAATCTCTTCGACAAACAGTTTCAAAATGCATTTATCCTGTTTGTGTGTTTTCATTTCAAACAATCTGGCAGTGGAGAGTGATGCCACCACCATATCGTCATCATTCTAATAGTTATTGGTGTTTTTGGAAATTACCCAACCGTTTTATGTGATCTACATATATAGAGTGGGTGTGAATTATATAAAACGGAAATATCTTTGTGAATTAGAATTTTCATTTAAATAAAGGTCCTTAAAGTTCAGTTGATTTAGGAATTTGAGGGAATAGATTTTGCAATAAGACGATCCTTTTTGCTTTTATTTACTTTTTAAAAATTTTGAAAATCACTTGTATCTCGTTTGAAGGTTAAAAGGCTCAAAACTGCGTAAATGAGCTGACCCAGTTTCAGTGTTGATATGATAATAATTTTATTTGCAATTTTTATTAACACATGAGTAAAAATATAAATTTAATTTTCTCGAAGGTCGCACCACAGCCGTACCACAGCCGTACCACCACCGCCGCGGCGCTAGGAAAGGTGGAACATTTCGGCACACAACCGCTGAAGTAAAGCCGCAAGCATTCATTTAACAGTGAAAATTTCGCCACACCATGAAGAAACATTTTGGATTGAAAAATAAAATAAAAACCTATCCGACGAAAATTTGAAACCGAGTGTAGTGAACACTTTGAATTATGTATCTTCGAAAACGACTAAAACATTTGTATTAGTACGAGAATCTAGTCAAGGTTGCCATGTGGCAATACTTCGGGCGGTTTTGCAGTGGAATAGTCATTTTTGGACATGGTGCGGTTGTGGTGCGGCGGAACACAAATTTTTGATCATATTGCGGCTGTGGTGCGGCTTCAGGGTGATCCGGCGGAATAGGAATTTTTGATCATGGTGCGGCTGTGGTGCGTCGGATTAGAAATTTTGTCGTGAGGCGGTGTAGTGCGGCTTAATAAATATTTTTAATCATTGTGCGGCTGTGGTGAGGCGGAATAGTTATTTTTGAACATGGTGTGGCGGATTAAAAACTTTTGATCATGGTGCGGCGATGGTACGACGAAATAGTATATTTTGAACATGATGTGGCTCAGGATCGGCAGATGTACGGCAGAGTAGTAATTTTGAACATGGTGCGGCTATGGTGCAGCAGAATAGAAAATTTTGATCATAGTCCGGCTGTGGTGCGGCTTCAAGGTGGTCCGGCGAATAGAAATTTTTGATCATGACGAGGTTATGGTGCGGCGGAATAGTAATTTTTGAACATGGTCTGGCGGCGCGTGGCGATGGTATGGCTTTCAAAAAGTCGTACGATGGTGCTCAGCAAAATTCCATTTTAACTCGGACATCCAATATTGGCCCTTAAAGAGAAACTCCGCAGTATTGGCTTGATAGACCCAAGTTTAAAGAAGTAAAAACAGGAGATATGATCTTGGTACAGAGTTTCATCTTCTAATATATAAAATTCTCCTGTCGCAGTGTTTGTTATTAAACTCCTCCGAAACGGATTGACCGATTTTTATGAAACTTTGTGTGCTTATCAGATAGGTCTGAGAATCGGCCAACATCTATTTTTCATACCTCTACATTGTTAGGGTGGCCCACTCAATTTATTTTTGTATCTTTTTGGAACTATCTTTACGAAATTTTTTGTGTTTGTCGGGTAGGTCTGAGAATCGACCAACATGATTTCCATGCCATAAAATGGTTAGGGTGGTCCAACCAAAATTTTTTAAATATATTTTTTGAAAGATTTTTATGAAATTTTGTGAGTATATCGGGTAAGTCTAAGAATCGGCCAACATCTATTTTCATACAACTAAATGGTTAGGGTGGTCCAATCAAAAATTTTGTAGGTATATATATTTTTGGAACGATTTTTATGAAATTTTGTGTGCATATCAGGTAAGTCTAAGAATCGGCCAACACCTATTTTCATACCACTAAATGATTAGGGTGGTTCACTCAAAATTTTGTTTTGACGTATTCCAAAATTGGAAGTAAATATCAGAAGAGTCCACCAGGTCAGCTAATTGGGTAATCTACTGAAATCCGATTTAACTGCAAAAATGATGCGTGATTTATTTTTTTCTTTCATTTCAAATCTTTCCAGAGAACATCCGTGACTCATTGTATGCCACAAAGAAGCTTAACAAAAAAAAAAAGATGCAATACTTTTAATGAGTTGAAACTTTTGCTATAATCACAATAATTCTTTTGGGTACCTACTCCACCTTTTTGATGTCAAGTAATAAAACAGACACATTCAGTCTTTTTCAAAACCTCACATATTAATACGCAATGACGATGACAAAGATGACGATGCGAAGCAACGCGACGCGAAAACTTTGAAAGCTGATGTGCAGTCCAATTAGTTCTGTAAAACGACATTCATTACATTAGGTATCATAATGGCTCCTTTAGGCGGATGGCGACGACTATGACTATGACGACGACAACGACAACGACACACAATTCGTGGGAGAGAATATGTCCTCTTTTTAACAACTTGAACAACCATTTCCTGCATCTGATGACGAACAAACATATACACCCACATTTGATGCTGGCGTATAATTAGAACCATACCAACATTACCATGTAGAGAATTTTTAATCAGCCCCTAATTACTCATTACCAACGCTATTTATATGACTTATACCCTACATTTGTCGTTTCTTTTCTTCTTTTGCATTTTATATGCACACACAAGCAGAAGAACATTTCGAATTCAGGCGAAACGAAAACGAATTAGAGTTTAGACAAGAAATTAAAGGGATGACATATATTTTTGTGTGCGTGTGTGTGGGTTTTTTTTTTTTGCTGTGTATGTCCAAAAAAGGACGAATATGAAAGTTCAAAGAAATCCTTGTCTAACTAGCATTTAATGTCTGCTGACAAAAAATTTCTAGTTGCAACCATAAAAAAATGTGGAATTTCAATTTTAGGAATTCGATGCATACACACACACACACATAAACACTGCCATATAGGACATACGCAAAAAAAAAAAAAACTAATAATAATTGTAAAAAATTGGCGAAATTTTTTGTCCCCATACAGTCTGTTGGATGTCATAAATTTCACAGCAAAAAAAAACAAGAGAAATGTCCAGAAAAGAATATTCTGACATAGAAAATGAAAACGGGCCAAAGGACCAACAAAAATAATAGCCGGTATTATTATGAATGGTAAAATAAAAACTAAATTCGATATGACATATTGCTCCCTCTGTGTGGCGAGATGCAGTTTGCAGTGTGATGGCATCCCACCGGGAGAATGAGAGTAAAATACATTTATCCTTCGGTGTTGGTCTAGATTTGGATACTTTTTTTTTTTTTTTTTATTTGTTGAAGGTGGTGGAGAGGGGAGGTATTATTCATTTTTATCTATGAAAACTATGGAGGAAATTTGGATATATTAAGAATACGTCCCAATGGCATTAATTGTGTCAAAAGGGAGCAATTTTTTTAAATAAATTTTTATCAAATCAAGAGAAAAGGAAAATTCTTCTGAGCGCAGGATTTTATTGTAGCCCGGAAATCTAAAAAATGGTTCTGAATTCGAAAAACTCACGCTTTGGCCTCTGAATATAAAATGCAAATTAGGGTGGACCAAAAAAAATCACTTTTTCATTATTTTAATTTGCTCTACCGATAACTTGTTTTCTCGACACAAAATAATGCTAACCTAATTTTTTCAGAATTTTTCGATGATGTTTAGGGGTTGCGCGCACCCCTTTATTAAAAAAAATAAGCTCTTTTAGTTTTTAATTTTTTTAAAGCTTAAATAATTTTTTAATCGAAAAACTGTTTGAGTAAAAAGTATTGAGTATCAATAGATCTACTTACCTCAATTTTTCTTTTTTTCAAAAAAATATTTTTGACTGATTCCCAGGCGTTAGAAGTCGAAATTAGTGATAAATGCTGGGAAAAAAGCCTTAAAACTATGTTTTACTGTTTTTAACGGTTAAAATTATTTTTATCGTATTCCTCATCAAATTTACTATAAAAACCATGCTTTTATATTGCTCAATTCTTATTCAATTGATAAAAGAAAAATAATTTTTAAAAAAGAACGTACCAAAACAAGTGAAGGAAAAATGGAGGAGAGTACTATATCTTGGGCGCCGAGATTTGATAACGGTATTCTGTGAAGGAGTTAAATACAATCATTTTTTACTATGGGAGGGGCGTTTAGGCGGGAATTGCAATTTTCTAAAAAATGACTTTAAATATTTTTTTCAATTTTCTCAAAAACTAGAAAGTATTAAAACATATGGACTTCAGTATTTGATAAGGAATCAATTGTGACACTTTATTTATATTATATCAGCCATTTTTTGTATTGTAATCCACAATCTTGACAAAAATAGTATTTAATTTGTTTTTTAAACTTTTTTTTTACCAATTTTTTACTTTTAAATCGAGTATTTCAAAAACAATTGATTGAAATAACTTTACTTCAAAATTAGAATAAAGTGTATACAGTTCTAGCTTTTGAAAAAGGTATCATTTATAACTGTAAGTGTTGCCATTGTTTTTTAATATTTTTTTCATTATTTAAAGTCATTTTTATAAAATTGCCATTCCCGCCACTTCAAGTAGGCTAGAGTCGAGAACAAGAAATAAATATTGTTGGAGGAAAATTCGAAAAAAAAATAAAATTTAACTTTTTCTGCCTAAATGCATGGGCCTGGTTACTATAAACTCATAACTGTAAACCAAATCTTATTTCGAGACATTGATCTGAAAATATCTGATTCCGAACGAAAAAAAAAAATATTTCAATTGTACATAATTCAGCAACCGAACCTCCAAAAATATTTTGGTTTTCAGCTATGAATAAAGCTTTAAAAGACCTTTCGTTTGATATCTCATTCGATGGATTTGGAGGAAATTTTTGAAAATGTACTTTTTTTTTTGATTTTTGCTCGAAAATCCGAAAAAAATAAAATTTTATTTTTTTTACGCTAATGCAAAGACCTGGTTACTGTGAACTCAAATCTGTAAACCAAATCTGATTCCGAGACATTGATCTGAAAATATCTAATTCCGAACGAAAAAAAAAAAAATATTTCAATTGTACATATTTCAGCAACCGAACCTCCAAAAATATTTTGGTTTTCAGCTATGAATAAAGTTTTAAAAGACCTTTCGTTTGATATCTCATTGGATGGATTTTGAAAATGTACTTTTTTTTAGGCAAGGGGTTCTCGAAAATCCGAAAAAAATAATATTTTATTTTTTCTACCTAAATTCTTTCGAAAATCATGTTTAGGTACTCAGACACTGATCGAATTCAAAAAGTCTTATTATGTACTTTTCAATTTTAAAGAAGTTAAATCGCAACTCGTTATTTATATATTTTAAGGAATTTTTCATTTCTTTCTTTTCCCATAAATTTTCCATGACACTCCTTTATTTATCTAATTTATTATTTTCTCTCAAAATGATTATAGAAAACAAACCATATCCCAGAAAATATAGAGAAAGGCAACTTGTTAATAAATATTTCATAGAATTGTAAAAGGTGTTTTTCCTTTTCAACTCTATTGACAGCTTTCAAAATTCATTTTTCCACAAAATACAAAAAAAAAAAAAAAAAAAAAAACAATTCATATAAAAACCTTTTGTAATGTCTATACATTTTATATAGAAAAACCATGTTTTCGAACAGAAAAGTAGGTATATACACCAAGCTCCAGTAAACCCAATCAATTTAAAGCCACTTATCTCTACGCCTCCAGAGAGAATAAATATCTCTAGGTATATATACTTTTCACAAGTAAAATAAAATCTATATATGTAGGTACTTTTAAGGTCTATACTTACAGGTACGCCCTCCAATACCCATAATGTCATGTTAACAGCTTTTTAATACTTCCTCTCCAGATCTATATAATGCCTCACAGGTCAAGTTATTCTTCTTTCCTTCATCGTTTCTTTTTTGTGTGTTACCTTTCATTTCTAGAACCATTCACATCACACAGTCCGGTTTATTTTCTCTGCAATAAAAATGCAAATTACCGAAATTTTCTCTAGAAATGAATTTCCTAGACATCAAGGTCTCTGCTTTTCAAATGTATGTAACTACCTATTTCCATTCTCCTTCGTCCTAAATCGAAGTTAAGTAGTGTAGTTGCTTTGCTGAGAGAGAGAGCTTCTGGTTTAATCCACTCAATACTTTTTTTTTTTTTTTTTACTTTCTTCTTTTAGTCTTCTCTCTCACAAATTACTGCTCAACATAACCCAAACCCTTGTTTCCTAATTGGTATCCTAACCATTTTTAGGGCTACCTTAAGTTTGTTACAAATAACCTAAAAAAAAAAAACCTATTTTACCCCCCAAAAAGATAGACATCAACCCTTAGCACTTAAATTTACGCCCTAAATAAGGACTAAGGATTCTCCTCAGATCCAGTCATATATGAATGTATGTAACATCTCTATGATCCTTGGTTAAAACAGAAACATCACTGGACATTGCGTTGTACCGTCATAATGTTCAATCGATACTCCACCTAGGTGGGGGCTCAAAAAAAAAAAAAAAAAAATCCCTCCCCTGGTATAATAATATTCTGTCAATATAGATTTTAGTTTGCTCGGTAAGTGCGATTTTACAAGGAATAAAAGTGATCCCCTATTGGGCTGTAAAATTACGGTATTTTTTCCTTTTCTTCTACGACTTTCTTTCCTTCACCCAGGAAAAGAGAAAACTTTATTACCTATTCAAAGATCATGAAAAAAGTCTTCGAGGATATAGCCGTTGCGTGTATACATCTCTGGTCATCAAAAAGGATTCTAGAACTGTGAATGCGAACGAAAGAGTCCTTAAATTTATTTAACGATACCAACACACATCACGAGAGAGGGTTTGTGTGTGCTCACTGAGATTTTCCGGGAATAATAAATCTGGATGACAGTTTTTTTTTTTTTTTTGTATTCCTGTTGTCCAGGTGGAAATCCTTGATTTTAAGAAAAATATTCGCCAGGAATCGGAAATCTATTGCACACCAAATTTTTTTTTTTTTTTTTTTCATTCTGAAACCGGACGACCAAACGGACATTTTTTAATGTCTTAGGGAGTCAAGACTTCTGAACTCGGTAAGTAAGCCAATTTTGTGTTTCCTGTTTCCGTTTTGTATTCTTTTCAAAAGGATTTTATTTTTTTTTTTTTTTTTTTTTTTTTTTTTTTGTTCGTTTTGTGTGGTTCGTTCTTTGCATCCGTTCAAAGTGCAATTTTCCAATATTCATGAATTTCTGTGAGGGGTTGAAAAGAGGATACAAAAAAGGGGGTAGGTAAGTAAAAAAGAAACGACGACTTATTTTGGGTTAATTTAGCAAACATTTCTTCTTGCAACGTTACATTCACCTTTTTCGAAAGGATTTCGTAGGATTTTTTTTTTGTTCCTTATAGAGTTTTTTTTTTTTTTTTTGAGATTGCTGTTGCTGCTTGTTCTCTCTGCACAAAACATGAGAGAAAAATCTTTTTTTTTTTTTTAATTTTATTTTGAATTTGTTTCCGCTATGTTCGCTCGCGCGAAGCTTTCTTTCCACCATCAGGTCGCCGATGCATGCCACTGAGGAATTAAAAAGCATGAAATGAATAACGACCATAGAATCAAATAGGGGAAGAGGGGGGGGAAGTGAGGTATAGCTTTGGTATTACCACAGGATGGTTACAAAAATGAATTGAAGAAGGAAGAATAAAGAAGAGAGGAGAAATTATATATATGTATATAAAAAAAAAGTCCTTACTCAGTGCATTTGGCTCTGGAACGCAATTTCTGAGGCCGAATTGAAAAGAAATTTACCGCTTTCTAAAGAAAATAACACACAAAAAAAAAGGATGGGAGTTGTGTTGGAAAGGTGAAAAAGGACACCGAGAGAATGAAATCAAAAGATATATCGGGGTGTAGTAGGTAAGTTAAGTCTTTCTTAAGAGGACCTATTTTTTTTTTCTTTTTTTTTTTTTCTTAGGAAAAAAAATTCTAACCAGGGTTAATGTAAAAGTTGTATTATTCGGGATGTTCTCTGTGTCGTTGTCCTTGTCAACGTCTGATTTTCTATCTTTTCTTTATTCTTATGCACGAGGGAGGTGCATTAAGACCAATTTTTTTTTTTTACTATTTTTATTTTTTTTGTTCAATCTCTGGGTACTGAGAACAAAGCTGCTGCGTGCTTTCTTGACGATACACAACGAAAAACGACGACAACGACGATGAAGAAGAAGATAACCTGACTTGTGCTTTCTCTTGTGCAGTGGATTCTATTCATTTCTCTAGATTTGTTTGTAAGAAATAATGTGAAACGAGGCAGAAGTCAGTTGCAGTAGCAGCATCAGGAGCTACCTGGATTTGAGAAATCAGAAAAGATTATTGCAAGTTCACTCGAACAATATTGGTTAAATGATTTTTTTTTTCTTCTTTTTTTTTTTTGTACAAATAATTAAATTATAACAAAAAGATGTTAATGCAAGGGTAATGAGGTTTAAAAGAGATAAGTTTTGTTGTCAAATATACCTAATTAATGTTTTTTGTATGGTTAAATAAGTGTGCACAAAGGAACGCCTATATAAACGCTTTAATTAACGCCTTCTGATCTTCAATATCATATCTTGAAATAATTCTTGGAAAATAAAGAGATGTCAAAAATTATAGGTAGCTATCTGCTATTTCTGCCAAATTCTGATTTGATAATATTAATGTGGAACTGGGGATCAAGCTGAATGTTTGTACTTTTATTGAAACTAGCCGACCCAGCCCTCGAAATTCGAGTGCCAATTTCTTTCTTTTTTTTTTATTTGCAATTTTGAACACAATTAGGTATACCAAAATTGTTTCTTTATTTTTTATAGTATTCGTTGTTGTTTTCTTGCGATAAACTACACTTTTTGAAGACAAAATACGCAGGAATATATAATATACCTACTTTTTGATATATTTTAAACCTGATTTAGACATTGTTGAACTACGTTTTAACTACGCTCAACTACGTAAAAAAGTATCGAAAAAGAAAATGCAAAGTGTAATCGACTTAACACCATTGTGTTTGCACCTTGCATTTTGCGATTCAATTCAACCTGTTTCATGTTCCATTCGTTCAAATTCCATCATTCAATTATTCAACCTCCACCAATTTCACTCAAATTTGTCATTCACAATTCATTTTTTTTTCATGCTTGTAGAGGTTTATATTTCCGGAAGGGAGAGGACGTTATTTATCGCACTTCCATTTGGAATGATATTTGTGGTATGGGGAACTTCCAGCGAATGTCATTTACTCTTTTTTACAAAAAAATTACTCAAACTCATTTTTTGACAGTTTTCCTTAGCTTAAAATCAAAAATAATGATGCAGAAAGCTTATTTTTTGCTTTAATAAACAAAAACAAATAGCGCTAGAAAGAAATAAAAAAAATTAATTTTGTAAATTTCCCTTTTTTTTCACTTTTTAGGTTATTGTAGATAAGGAACAAAAAAGATGTTTTTGTTAGTTTTCCCTGAACCTCATAAGAAAACCGCTTTGTCATGCGGCGATAAAATATTTGTGCCTTTTATGCAAAAATGTAAACGTCTAAGAGTGAAAACTTGGTAAAATGCTAAAGGAACTGTCAAATTCTTATGTTTTTTCAAGAGAGAAAATTACGAAGATAGATTTCATTGGTATGAAAAGTGTTTACAAAAGATTGGACCTTAGTAATAGACTCGATTTTAATAAACTCCTGCTCAAAATTAACGCACACTTTTTTTAAAAAAAATGGAAACGCGTGACAGTTCTTTAAAATAATTTTTTTCAATACTTGGCATTGTCTCCTCTAGCGCATATGGTAATTTGGAGTCGTCTATTCATTCCACGAATTAAGTTTTGAAGGTTTTGTTGTAACTTTTCTTTCACTGCAGTTTTCTGTTAATGAAGAATGCTTGGAGGTGGATTTCGGCCGCAAATGCATTTTTTTCAACATTTCCTAGACATGTTCTATTGAATTTACATCCGGATATCTGTGTGGTCAATTCAAAGGTGGCACATTTTAATCATGAAGATATTCTCAAACCACTCTAGCATGCATTATCGTGCATCAGACTGATTTGTGGACCAAATCTAGGGGTGATTGGAACCGCATGCTGTTCGAGAATATCAGCCAAGTATCTTTGGGTACTTAAATTAGGTCTAGGAGATCTCACTAACTCCGTAGGTGTTGTGAGGCAGAGTTTACTCCATGAAAATTTATGACTCATCTCTAAAAGGTTCGCGGGTTGACAGATAGACTTCAGCATACCTCTCCAAATCTTCCCCACAAACATTTTATTCCATACCTTCAATTTAAGCTAACTCCTGTCTTATTTGAGAAAATAACCACGATACTGTGAGATAAAGTAATAGTAGGACTTTTTTGTAAAATAAATATGATGTGCGTTAAATTTGAGCAGGAGTGTAGAATTCGATTTTAACAAAAAAAATTCATGGTAATAAAACTAACATCTAAACTTAGATAACTAAAACAATGAAAGTTAACCATAGTTAACATGCGATCTTAAAACAACGCCCCAATGTGAATACACCTTAATGTTTTTTGGTTTTCGCTGAATGCTTTCATTCATTCATTCAGTCATGAATGACATTTCATTCCAGTCGATTGGAAATTTTCCAACATATATTCCAGTTGTTTTTTTTTTTTTTTTTATATCGAATTTTAATTTGTTTAATTTCGGTATTTCGGTTGAAAAAAAGTTAAAAAAATTGATTCTGCACTTGTAGAAGTCATTCGCTTTAGTTCGGAATATAATTTATGCCCCTTGGGTTTTTGTGGGCCCGGTATTTTGTACCACAAAAACCATGTTCGCCGTTTTATTATATGATTCTGCCAATTATTATATGGATTTTTTATTGACGTCAGAGAGTCAACGCATTGAACGATTTCGTTGACCGTGTAATCATAGCTTTACTCGTATTTGAAAGGATTTGTATTTTCTCTTTATTTATCAGTGACGACAATGAAGATGAAATTAATTGTTTTTCGATAATTGAGTGCAAAAAGATTTGGGTATGTTGGCACGAGGGCCAAAGTACCTGCTTATTTATTGTTTTTGAAGTGAAAACTTCTTTAGTATCGTAGTGATTTGAAACAAGATGAAACGAAAACGCGACACGAACATTCAACTTGTTATAACTTTTTTGTTTTAATAGAAAGATGAATGAAATTTGTACTGTAGATAGGTAATTAAATAAACTATAAATGTACAAAATTTCAATTAATTTCATATTCAAAATTCTGAGATAACAGTAAAAAGATATTCTTTTTCTACACACGTTATATCTTTTGATCTAGTGCACATACAAATTTGATTTAACTTTAATACGCATGCTGATAATGATATCATAACCTTTTATTTGATACATAATGGTACGTGCTCTACAAATTACACAATCTTAAATTGAAAAAAATACCTCAAAACACCTGTGGAGATCTGTTGACGATGACCAGCCACCAGTGTAGGAAGTACCATTATCTCAGCTTGAAATTTCGACATAGTTGGCTTTAAAAAATTCTTAATTTTTTTTTCTAGACATGGTAGAAATATGATTCATACGTCATATAAAAGGTGAAATAACCTTTCAGATGATATAAAATTTACTATAGGTTGTCATTTAAAAAAATATATTTAATGGTGTTAAAAGAGAAAAAAGTAGATGGAATAAAAAATAGGTAGATTTTTTCTTTCTTTTTTTTTTGTAAGAAAATTGTTTTTTTAAGGTTTCACTTCTACCACGTGTGAATTGCACACATGACTTTTTTTTTTTTTACTGCATATGAAGGTGTGGGGTAGGCTGGGTCACAAATGTATGGAGCAATTTTTTTTGCTCATTTTTTTACGGGCACATTGATGAAAAGGTGCCAAACTGTGAATAGAACAATAATATAAAGTTTGGTTATAATCAGACTTTATCTTCTGCCTCCGGTTGTCCAGCCAAGTTCTCTATGAACTTTGGTCCTAAAACCTTAGGAAAAAACTCAGGCCTTTTTCGAACCATTCTAACTTTTGTTTCAATAATGTCAAACATTTCACACTCGTTTTATTTGTTAACATAGTCCAAATCAAGCTCCTCAAAAACTTTCAGCTACGTAGGATTAGTAGTTTCTGAGTAAAAGGCCTAAAAAAATCGCAAAAAGAGTAGCTGATGATTTACTCACTAACACACTAACTAACATATGATAAAAATTATGGCAAACTTCTAGTTTTCATAGAAACTTGTTATGGTCCTGGATCTTGAAGTACATACAAGGTAAAAAATCGAAAAATTGAAATTTTACATTCAGGGGGCGTGGTAACCGCCCATTTCGGCAGAATTAATATCAATTATTAAAAAGTATACTTCTGAATAATCTAGAATCTTGAAACTTGGTAGAATTGTAGTTAATGCAAAGGAAACATATTCAAACTTACGATTTTCTACCTTGGAGGCGTGGTATCCCCTTAAAAATAGTAAAAGAAAGATATAATGTTTCATAAATTAATTAACAAGTCTTAGAAAAATGTAGTTTTGGTTTTTTTTTTTTATTTCTCAAAAACGACAAAACATTTTTGCATCCGGTTTTCTGTTTTTGCTTACAAACAAATAAGAGCATTGAATTTTGAAAACTTAAATAGTACTTAATCACATAAAATTAAAAAAAAAATTAGTTCGCAAATTTAACAAAAATTTTTTTCAAAATTTTGATTTTGAAAATTAATTAATTTTTCAAAAACTGTTTTATAAAACAGCTTTATTTGAAAGCAAAATAAAAAAGAGATTTTGGGCTTAACAAAAAGGTATAACATGTTGTTGTAGGTATAACCGTTGATTTTTAATAATATTTTTTCCTAATTAAATCATTTTTTTTTTTAGAAAATTGCCCCTCCTGACTAAACGGGGGCAAATATTAATCCCCTCCAGTACGATTTTTTTCTTGTCCGGACCCAACCTACACGCTTAAGCAAAGCATGTGTGGTTTTTAGGCAAAAATCAGCTTTTTCAAAAATTAACCCACAATCCGGAGGCACGTAAAGTTAAAATAATGAAATGAAATTTTACTTATAAGCTAACCGAACCATTTAGCACCTTTTAATCGCTGAGCCTTTTTGAAAATCCAAAAAATTGTATTTTGACCCACCCTAGTGTGGGGGTAAAAAAGACTGTTGATCGAGATTGACATTTTTATGTTCATTTAATTTGGCGATAAGTATTTAACCCTCTGTCGTCACACCGCTACAAATTTGGCAGGAAAAAAATAAAAAAATACGATTTTTCAAAAAAGTGATCACAAAAAGTCTCTTTATAAGGGTGAAAATATATTTTTTTTTTTTGGAATTATGATTACAATATTCTAATTCCTCGTAAAAATTCTACATCAATTTTTATGATTCGCTATAAAATATTGAGACCGAAAAAAGTTGTAGTATAGTTACGGTGACCATCCGTCCCGGTTTACCCGGGACTGTCCCGTATTTCTACAGCTTGTCCCGGGTTTTTATTTAAGAAACCCGGGACGTATAAGTGTCCCGTATTTTGTCATTTGTCCCGTGATTGTCCCGTATTTGCACATTTTCTGATTTTTATATTCAATATTTTAAATGCTTTGTACGGAAAACAAGAAAACAGTGGCTGAAAAAAAATTTTTCTAATTTTTCGGATAAAGCATTAAGCCTAGTACGCTGCTGAAGCAAAATGAAAATTTTTCTAAGTCTCCAAAGTCAAAAAACTTTTGCTGCAAGAAAAAATGCCTGAACAAATAAGTGGGAGTGACAAACGATTGAAAACTCTCCATACATTCTAGCACAGGTAAGAATTTCGTTGCCTAAGCTGCGTATTGTGCAACGAAAAGCAAAATTTTCGTTAACGATTTCGTTGTGCTGGTTTTCGTTTCGCCTCTAGACTAGGCTTTAGTTTTAGATTTAATTTTAAACGTTCGTCAATTATTTAATTCCAGCTTCTGTTTGTCGGGTTGCTACACCAGGAATAATGTTTTCGAATAAAGAACAACATAGCTATCGAAGAGTACAGAACCCAGATAAGTTCCAAAACTTTTAAGGGCATGTTAAAAGTTTTGTTAAAGATCATACAATTTCAAAATCATTTAAAATAAAATAAATATGTAAAAACAGCTCTCCCGATTTTGATTAAAAAAATATTTTCTTAGAAGTTATTAACAGACATTATTATAAAACCATTTTCTTGATTTCTGATTTCGGATGCTACTTAAATGATTTCAACAAAAACTCTCCCATAAAGGGAGCGTTTCGTACTATCATTATCCCTTCCCCTTTTTATTCGAATAAATTTAAGTTTATTCGAAGTGTCAAATGTGTCGGTCCATGTTTTGGTCAACTCGTGAGTTTTTTTTTTAGGCAATCTTGATATCAAAATAAGGAAAAATTATGAAAACTCAAAAATTTAAATTTTTTTTGAAAAATCAATATTTTCAAAACAATCCAACGAATTTTTATCTGTCCCGGGTTTCGCTTCCAGAAATATGGTCACCGTAAGTATAGTATAAACCAAATTAGCAACCGTGTGCCTATAAAGTCACTAAAAAGAGGTGTGCCTACAGATTGTTATTAAATGCTGAATGGAACCAAAATTTATACGACCATTTTAAAATTTATCTAGACAGCAAAAAGTCTAACGAAAAAATATCTTGGAATACACTTTCAAAAACAAAATAAAAGATTTCAAAATTAAGTAACATCAAAAAATAGAATAAGTGCTAAACAAACTGTAAAAGAAAAATGTTCGTGAAAGAAGAAAGTATTTGCAAAATGAAAAAAAAAACTCTCATTAACCCCAGTAAGATGACTAATTTAAAGATAAAGATGCTAACAAAACCAACGGAATAAACCTGGAACAACCACAATTTCAGAGCTAGAAATTATATAAAAAACCCTCAAAGTGCTGCAATAAGAATAAAATTCGAACTTCATTAAATGGATAAACTCATTGAATTGTATAGAGCCTTTACAATATAACTCCTTAGAATACTCAGTAATCTTGAAAAAGATATACAAAATAATAATCAAGAATTGAGGCTGAAAAACAAACAATGTAACAACTTCAAAGCTATATAATTTTGTGTGTTTTTTTTTTTTTTTTTTTATAAATTCCCCAAAATCTATTCAAATATCCTTATCTATAGAGAATTTACCAAACTTGACCAACATAACATTTCACTCTCGGTCTTTGTGTAGGTATGTAATAACAGTTCTTCCTGTTCGAATTATAAGCATAAGTTCAACAATCAGGCCCCCAACAAAAACCATAATATACGAAAGCTTTTGTCTTGATTTATGTCTCTCTCATGTGGGATGCCTCGACAAAAGGATTAATTTTACAAAAGCCCCCAAAAGTCATAACATTTCAATTTAACAAATTTCTTACTTCATATATTTGTATAGGTAGGTTGTATAGTACGAGCCTATAGCAATAAATGTATGTTAGTGTGTGTGTGGGTGCATAACATTTCTGTCCGCATTCACTCAACCTCAACTTCAACGGTCAAGGAATCAATGCTCTCAAGGATAAACAAAAGTTGATCCCAATGAAAACAAAGTTAATACCTGCAAAGCATAGATGATGATGATGGTTGTGTTTGTGTGTGATGGGGCAACGCCATACCGTAACAAACCTTACCTATAGACGGACCAAACCTTATACCCAACAACGAACGTTTGGTACTTCAACAAGATGACGAAATCCATTTAATTTGTTTATACGGTCCAAGGACGTTTTCACCTCCTTTATGAACGAACCAAACGCATGCAATCGTCTGCCTTTGTTAAGCCTTGAATTGTGTGTGACCGTTACGTTATACAATGTGTTGAGGGAGCTCCAGAGCTCCAGCTCCAAAATGCAAACATTCATATGTATTGTTATTCTCTATATATCGTCGTCTTTCATTCGTTCGTTTGCTTGGACTCCCACATTTACTACAAAATGCAACAAAGGATTCTCCATAGACACGCACTTTGTCTGTGAAACAGAAACTTGATTCTGGTTCCTAGGCTCACGTTTCTCTAGCAAATGCATTCACTGCTCTCCATCTCAAGGATGAGGTTTTTCAACAAGAACATGCTTGGTTGGCCAGAGCAGGCCCTAGACAGGGTGGCAGGACATTGCCCATGGGAGTTTTACTTATATCTGAGCCATGCACGCACTACACGTACTCCTCACAGAGAGTATGTTTGTCCCTTAGCCAAAATGTTGTTTGAACAGAATCTGTTTTGGTTTGCAGTACATTCCTCTGTGCAGGGGCGTACACTCCCTTGGGGCAAGCAGGGCGGTGCCCCGGGGCCCCCGACCGACCCCAGGGCCCCCACTGGAGCCAATGCAGAGAAGCAAACTGTTAACATAAATTGAGTTACGAAGTAACCAGGGAGACAAATTATGTCATTCAGTGTAATGTATAATCCATTGGTAGCCATACAATTTATGTATATGGATTTAAAAAAAAAGTTACCCCAGGGGCCCCAAAAAAAAAATAAACTGCTTTTTTAAAAGAAAAATTATAATTTTATCTTAGGGCCCCAAAAAATATTACTTGAAAAATCTTTGCCACCACAAATAATACATTAGGGGCCCTAAAACAGCAAAAAAATATTATTTGAGGATCTTCAAAAGTGGTTCAAAACAATCAAATGGAAAATTAAATATAAATTCAGGGGCCCCAACATAAATACATCAGGGCCCAAAATAAAAACATTACGTTATAGGTGGCATTCCGAATATTACTTCAGAACAGAGGCCCCAATACCTTTTAATTCTTGGCTCCAAAAAAATTATATTATACTTTAGGACCCTCTAAGCACTTAATTTTGAGGCTCTAAAAATAATTTTTCAGGGGCCCCAAAATAAAAAAAAATATGTCTGATGATGGAAAATAAAATATGTTTTTATTACTTCAGAACAGAGGCCCCAAGAACTATCAATCCTAAGCTAAAAAAAATTTTATTTTAGGGGTCTCTAAATATTTTATTTTGGGGGCCCCTAGTACAAGTGTTTACTACTTTTATGAGAGACATTTTAAGTAAGTATAGCAAAGTGCATTACGAACATATTAAAAGATTAAAATAAACCTAAAACTAAATAAGCCATACAAAAAAAAAACGTATGGCGTATACGTAATTTTTTTTGTAACTAAGGGGCCCCCAAATATCAAAGGGGCCCCAAATTTTAGTCTTACCCCGGGGCCCCGGTGACTCAACGTACGCCACTGCCTCTGTGATGCTGCAGCCTGCAAGGATGTTTTTGTATATTGAATATAGGGATATGGGGATACCTACCGACTATGATTATTTCGTGTCCTGTGTCAATCAGTGCGTAGTGCAGTAGTCCAGTGCAAGTTCAGTTCATTTCATTGCGAATAAGAGTTTTCGACATGAATACCAAAACTGCAGGTGAGAGATATTTTCCTTAAGTAAATATTATACATAAAACAGAGAATGGATATCCTGCGTCATTATATCCTTCAAAATGCCCCTGCTTCTGCTGTAGTTGGATCTGATTCTGTGTTTGAGAATTGTTTCGCCATCATGACGTTGGTGTGGATAAACATTTTTGGAGTGAGTGATGGAAGAAGAGTTGTTGTAGGTACGACGAAATCTTTGTATACATTCAATTGTCCATTATACGCACAATTCACACACACACACATATTTGTGATTGTTATACATGATAGAGAGAGAATATGTGATTTAAAGGATGGATTTGGATATATATTATATTGAAGGGAAGATACATACATATATTGTTACACAAAAGAGAGGGAAAAGGCAGAAAAGGGTATGAGCTTTTGAAAAGCAAATGATTCAATTCAATTGCTGGGTTATTTAACATTCTGTTTGGTACTTTGTTTTGAGATAAATTTGACGAAACAAAGCAACACACAAAAAGGACAATCGGATGAATTGAGTGGAAACAACATGGACAATTTGACAACTGAAGTTGTTATTCAATTGATATTTTCAACACTAGGCAATTTGTTGAAGGACAATAATTTATTATTATTGCTGATGTTGCTTTATACAATTTTATTTGTAAAGAAGTTTTACTCCGGTACTTTAAGGTATTATAATTTTGTTGTATAGTATATTTATTTTGTTTTTCATTTAAATTGAATGTTTTACTTAATCATAGGGTAAAGGATTTGTACTTTGTTATGTGTAATGTTGTTCGATTTTTTTAAAGATTTAAATATTTAAGAATATCGACGGTTAAACTTCATAACCTCGTAAGTCGTTTTTGCAAGTTTTTCAGAAATCAAAAAACAAAATGTTGTGTTTCTTGTTTTTGTATGGGATCTATCAATACGAGTGTTTGAATTTTGTCATTTCTGAAAAATGTTCAGAACAACATTGTTAAGCTGAATATACCAAAAGATAGCTCTGAATTTTCTGAATTGTTTGCATTAATAATATTTTTTCGAATTTTTAGACTTACGAGGTTATGAAGTTTAACCGTCGATATGTGTTTTTGAATTTAAAGACATAAAACTAGCGATGGGAGCTATCGAGTGATTTGAACTGTCGATAGCTAGTAACTGAATGGAATTTAACTATCGAATATATTCATTCATTTGTTCGAATAAAAACTATCGAATAAAAACTGTCGAATAAAACTATCGAATAAAAAAACTATTAAACATTCAGTTATTTCATTCAAATTTGTTTCCACTTTTTATGGGTATTGACTTTGTAAAACAATTTAACTAAATGAATGAATGATTTTGAACTTTCGAAATGAATGAATATTTTGCAATTATCGAATCGATAGTTTTTAATCGAAAGTTCCCATCACTAGGTACATCAAACATTGAAAAATAATCACTTAACTTCTTCAATGAGCACGATTTCTAGCAGAATTTGCCCAGGCAATAGATGAGCAATACAAAAAAGCGTACTTTCTATAATGCTTTACAGAAGCAACAATTGCATCTGTAAATCTTTATAGAACCAAAATTGTTTGTCGGGTATGAAAATGCTCAAAAATAAACGTCGTTCATATATTTCTTTAAAAATATACAGCATAGACCCACTGCTAAACTTATCTCCGAGGTTTTGACGAAATTTAGCCAGCATTTTATTTTCGAAGCAATACCATGATTCAATTTTTTCCAATTCGTTGTATGACGATATTGACGATTTTTGGCAAGGAGGCCTTGGATTTTTTTCGAAAATAAAAAAAAAAAAAAAAAAATGCACGACTAGATCTCACAAACTTGCTCTTAGAGTTAAAGTTGCTTAAATTTTTAAGACTTTTTATATAGAAATTTTGAAAAAAAAATAAAATTCGTTTAAAAAAAAAATAAAATAAAATCTGAAATCAAATTACCCAGTTTGATTGCAGTTTTGATTGATATATTAAGATTCATTTTAAGAAAAAAAAATTTTCAAAATCGTTAGATCCGTTTTTTAGAAAACTAATTTTTTATAAAAAAAATTTTGGAAAAAAGTTTTAAAATAAAATTGGTATGCCATTTTGTAGAAATCACTCAGCAACTAAAAACAAAATTTCAAAAAAATTCAATGTCATATTTTCGAAAATTTGATTTTTCAAAAAAAAAAATTTCAAATTTTTCTTAAAAATCCAAAAATTATTTTTTTGAAAATTTTATTTTTGGTTTATATTTAAATTATATAAATGCTCCTTCATAAAAACTTTCGTTGAAATCGAATAAGAATCGGAGATAATCGGATTTGAAAAAAAAAAAAACGGTTCAATGGCAGGTACCGTTAATAATGATTTTCAAAAAAAAAAAAATTTTCATTAAAAGATAGACCTTAGCTTAAAACTAACATTTAAATTTTTTAAACAAAATCGTTGGAGCCATTTTCGAGATATTTCAATTTTACTAAATCGGTACCGTTATTTTTGATCCAAAAAAATTAATTCCGAAATTCATAACGCTACATACCAAGTTTGACATCAATCAGTCTATCTGTTTAGGCTGTAGCTTCGTTTACAGACAGACAGACTGACAGACGGACTTTCGGGACCCACATTCTCTACCATCGTAATGTCATGGAAAAATGCTATCTCAACTTTTTTTTTTTTACGAATGCATAACTTGATATAAAGTACCTATATCGCAAGTAAAAAGGCACGACTGGATCACTCAAACTTGCTTTTATTGTACCAAGTACATTAATATAAGCTAACCTTTGGAAATTTATTGATGTGGTTGATATCGGGAAAAATGAAAAAAAAATTATTTTCAAAAAAAAAAAAATATTTTTTCCTATTTTTTTTTTTTTTTTTTTTTTTTTGAAAATTTGAATACACAAAACAATTAAGATTGATAAGAGATATGTATCTGTATGTTCAGTTTAAAGCAAATACTTTAAGCCATCAACGAAATATAGGTACGTAAAAAACCAAAATGTCAGTTTTCGAAAAAAAAAAAATTGCAAACTCATATTTCGACTATCCAAATATTTTGGGAAAAACTAAAAATGCAGATTGTTTAGAAAAGCTTATATTAAAACACACACTTAATTTGATTAAATTCTTAAAATCCGTTTGCGAGGTACAAGTTCTAAGTGAGATAAAAAAAAAAAAAAAAACACAACAAAAATCATCTATAAAATCGATATTTTTATATTTGATAAGGTCAATGTAAGTATATGTTTTTGCAATTAGATAAAATGTTATAAATTAGTCGATTTTATTGGCGATAGGCACGTAGTTTGGCAATAGGAAATGCCAATTTCAAACAGATCAGTGATGTGATATAGAATTTAACGGAGATTTCTCCAAACCAAATCCATCAATCTCCTTAAACGGATTTAAACCTACACAGTTTATTTATTTTTTTTTGAGTATCAGTATCTGCTGTGTAATACGTAATTTGAAAATAAAGAAAGAATTTAATGTTAGTTGGTTTGTAGGAACAAAAAAAAAAAAAGATTAAGATTAAAATCTTTTTTTGGAAAAAGGAAATAAGTTAATCGCAAGGATTTTCCAGATTGGATCTACTATAATGTAGTATAGTTGGCATCCATTGAATTGAAATTATATTAAATTGGAATCCAATCGTTAAAATCCTAGTCTTTAAACATTAAGATGAATCGTGGGTATATTGAATTTACTCTTAGGGAGTCCTTAAATAGAATGATTTTATTGTTATTTCGTTTTCTTGTTGTTTGTGTGGCGTACTGTTGGAGATCTTATTTACTATTGGTTTAACGACAGTAATAAAAAAAGGTGTTTTGTCTGTTTTTAAATCTTAACTGATTGATATTTTTGTTAAGGTGGTAACAATTTGAAAGATAGCTATAAAGATGTTTGAAATGATATAAATGTAGATCAAATAATTGAATTACCAAGAAAAGTAAGTTGCGGAAGTATTTTGTTCTAATAGTAAAAACTTGCTAATAACTCAGGAAGAATAAACGAAAAATAGTCAGAGAACGGAAAAAAATCAAATTGATAAATAAAGTTATAAGTTTTATATCAAATAAATTTTGATTGTTAACTAAAAATGATGGAAAAATTATTAAAAAAAAAATTTAAGTAGGCTGAAGATGAACAAAAATAGAGCAATTTAAAGTAAATGGCATCTAAAACCAATTAAGACTTAGAATCACCTTAACCAAGGTGAAAAAAAAACCCCGACAGGAATCGAACCTAGTACTCGATTTTCTGAATATTTTAAAAGCTACAACCTAAATGGATGGACAAATTCTCTTCAAACTTGGTATGTAGCAGTTTTTGGAGATTGTGCAGATGATTCTATGGAATTCATTTTTTAACCTCATCTAACTAAACCTGTGATGCACCAATCCTAGAAAAGTATAATTTTCTCAAAAACTCTTTTAACGATTAAATAAAAGAAAATTAAGTGTGGGTATTTGGACAAGGCCTATGTTTTTACAAAAAAAAAGATTTTTTCGAAAGTCATTATTAAAGGTACCTGTCAAAGAACCGTTTTTAAAAACTCTGAATTTCTCTCAAACGACTTATTAAATTTTACCTACATTCTTTATGCAAAAGCATTTATATAGGAAGTCTTAGTATAAATCAAATGTAAAATTTTGAAGAAATGCATTTTTGGATTTTTGAAAAAATGTTGAATTTTTTTTGAAAAATCAAGTTTTCCAAAACAAGTCATTTGATTCTTTTGAAATTTTGGTTTTAGGTGTTGATCTATATTAACTGCAATATGGCATACCAACTTTATTTTATTTAGAATTATAAAATAAAAACAAAATTGGCACTTATAGAAATCGAGCCTGCGTGTGAGCCGAATACTCATCGAATTTTTTTGCACTTGTGGGGTTTTGAAATTACCGCTCAGGATCGCCGCTCAGGACGTGGCCACCTCGTCGCTCAGGATTGCCCCTCAGTCGCTCAGACGCTCAGCCGCTTAGACGCTCAGCCGCTCAGGACGTCTCCGTAGCCTTAGAATTAAAAAAAAAGTCACTGTGGTGTATACGTACTATTTTTTTTTTCATATATAAAAAATACATTACATTACATATTAAACTAGTCTGAAGATAAATCTCCGGACTAGAAACACTGCAGCTTCGGAATCTAGGTCCATTTTGCTGATACAACACAAGACATTAATACAACACAGAAAGACAAAGAGAGAAAGAACGAGAGAAGAACATACAACACTGAACTACGTGGCACAGAGGAGGAGACATAGTTGAAAATTGTCTCATGTTATCGCACAGGTGGCTTCAGTTAAGCTGGCGATTTAGAAAAAACTTCTGAGCCGACCGCTGGGTTTGAACCCACGATGTCTGGCTCTGAAGTCATCCATCTATTCCTCTGTGCCATGGCCACCTGCATAAAAAATAAATAATGAAAATTATTTCTATTAATTTAAAAGCGGATTGCCGCTCAGTCGCTCAGACGCTCAGCCGCTCAGTCACTAAGCCGCTCAGGACGTGGCCGTAGCCTTAGAATTTAAAAAAAAAGTCACTGTGGTGTACGCGTACCATTTTTTTTTTTTTTTCATATACAAAAAATAAATAATGAAAATTATTTTTATCAATTTAAAAGTATTTGTGACCTTTTTGTCCAAATGCGTTTCACCCGGGTACAATAGTTAAATGCTTCTGCACCCTTTCTAAGATGCAGGGTTTTGGGCAATGTTTACTGACACTTATAAATTACAGCATAAATCCACTGTGAATTTTAATATTTGTACATGAATTTTGCATAAATTCATTTTTCCGTGGTCTGGGCGAAACACATTGAAGTTGAGGTCAATTGAAATTTTTAAATTAAATTAAATTTTTTTTGTTCAGTTAATAAATTTAAAAACTTCCAAGTTAGTAAAAATGAAATAAAATTTTTAAAACTTAGAATTTCTAATTTCATAAAAAAAAATTATTTATTTCTTAAATTCTTGAATGATGAAATTAAAAGTAACACAGACTTTGAATCTTATGTTATTTTATGGCCTGTACTAAGCCGAATAAAATTAAAAAGAGGTATGTCATCCAATACCTACAATATTTTGAGTTTGTTAGTTTTTTGTTCAAGAACAATTAGAATTTGATTAAAACATTTTAAATTCCTTTTAAAATACAAGTGAATTACAAAATTTTAAAGTTACTCAGCAAAAGTCAACAAGTCAAATTTGGAATTAAAATTGAAATTTAACAACGGTCACTGTGGTGTATGTGTAATATTTTTTGTTTGTTTAATTGATGAATTTACAATCTTCCATCGATAACAAAAAAAAAAATTAAATTCTTTGTAACATATCGCTGGCTGAGAATTATAAGGGTGTATTTCATACAAAATACAAAAAATGAGTTTTATATACCAAAATTTTCGTAATATCAACGGCTTTCAGATAAAATTTAAAAAAAAAATTAATGGCGACTGTATACATGTAAAAAAGACATATCTACAACTTTCATGATTTCACATAAATGTATTAATTTAATAAGGTTCTATGTTATTCAAATTGCTACATAGAACCCTTTTACTGATTTATTTCAAACAAAAAAGTACATTGCTTTAAGTTACATACAACTTTTTTGCGCAAATTTTTCAAAATGAAATCTTATGGAAATCATCTTTTTTTTTTAACTAAAGTAAAAATAAAATCTCTCTTGATGTTTTTGCTAGTATTGAACAACAGAGGTGGGATTGGCTAACTTGATAGTCAATAGTTGACAGGTACCTAAAAGATACCTTCGGACAAACCTAAATCCGATGGCAACTGCAAACGAGATTCAGCTTTCACCTTAGTACCCAAAAAACAAAAACATTAAACAAAAAATTAACTAATTTTTTTTTAAATATTTAGTTGGAAAATTGAGTATTTTTTTTTTTTTTTTTCAAAGGTCAAGATTTTACTCTACCAACCGAAGTGAACTCTTAGTTATATTCATCTTTACAATTATATTAGCTTATTTTCATTAAAAGTTTCATCGAATAAAACTTTTTTTTAACTTGAAGCAAATTTACTTACGTTATACATAGAGACAAATAAGGCACAAGAATCAAGATGATACTCCTCTAAAATCCAATCCTCTTAAATTAATAAGATTTCTTATAAAAATAAGTAAAATTTGTTTAAACTTTGTTAAAATCAAAGTGAACTACATTTTAACAAGAATTTTCTTCTTAAGAAAATTTAAGTGTAGATACCTGCTAAGATTGAAATGATTTTTCATTAATTTTATGTGCATTCTTATTAAAATTAAAATATTAAACAAACTTTCAATTTTTTTGACATACATTTTGCACCGTAGATGATTGTTTAAAGACGACTGTCTTTTTGGCAAAAAAGCATTCAATTGATTTAATACAAATTCTAATTGTTTTTAGCATGTCTTTTTCTGTGTACCTAATTCAACAAAAGCAGGAATTGTTGTTTTCTATAAATGCAAAAACGTGATTTGTGGTATGTTTTTCTGTTATTCAAAATAGAATTTCACTGTTTTGTGCAAAACTTCAATAAAATTATATTAAATCAAAGTCTATTTCACGATGAAGTCACTATTTTCCATATAAAATCCATTTATTACATGTAAGCTCTTTATAACTATAAGGTTCTATGTTGAACATAGAACCTTTTTCAAATATTTTTACAAACTTTTTCATAAAAAGGTTCTATGTCATTTTTTAAAAATGCTCATATAATCCTTTTTTGTGGTGAAATTAATATTTTTTTCATGGTTTTATGATTTTTTTAGGGTCCTTTATAAGATTGCATCAATACTTTACTGCTATGTAACTATTTTATCCAAAAACCAGCCTTAAAAAAACTTTGAGATCGATTTTCTCAAAACTAAGGTGAGTTGACATACAACCCTATAATTCTCAGCCAGCGATATATCTTGACTCTTACGCAGTTTTATTTTTTTTTTTTATTTACATAAATTAAAAAAAAAAAAAAAATATAAGTTTAATAGAAAAAAAAATTAAAGCATTTTTCTTCATCATTATTCGTTCCTTCACTAAATTCTCTCGAGAATTTCAATTTTCAACCCAAAGAATTATGTATCCAAATAAAAATCTCTCAAATTGTGATTGGAAATTCGAAATAAATTTCCAGTTTCAGTTAAATTTTCTCTTAATCTCAAAAAAGCTTCCGTCAACTTCCAGTAAGCTTTTTAGTATTCATCTTCACTGTTTGTCCATTTAAAAATCCACTCAATGGCGCTAGTGTTTATATGAGTGACTTTTCAAAGTCAAAGAAATTTCAACAATTTTTACTCTCTGCAAATAAACATGCTCGCAAAATGTTTTATCAGTCAGTACTCGCCCTTTTTCACCGGTACCAGACCAGGCCCAGCACACATGTGTTTTCTACCACCAAGAAATTCTTTGTCTCTCACCCACCATCAGCAGCATCCTTGAAGTTATTATATTCTCTTCAACTTTCTCTCTCTCACGACTTTTCTGTTGGTGAAATAGAATATTCTTCATCAATCAACAATTTCAACAAAATCTCTTTCATTTCTCTACAGTAAAAAAAAAAATGTTAAGGAACAAAAAAAAAAAAAAGAACCAAAACACCCGAGAGGACGACAAGGATGACGATGACGACCAAATTAGTTCCGTTGATAATGTCAAATAGATTGGGTGGAAATCCATTGCCGGTGGCGTAAATAATACGTAACGTTATTTTAACACGAATTTTTGGTTTATAAATATATACTTGATGGTTATGATTATTTAAAAAAAAATCGTCCTTTTTGATAAAATCCTGATTTAAGTTAAAAAAAAAATAAAATATTTTAAACGTTAAAGACGACAACATCACCGACACCGAAAAATAATATTAAAAAAAAAAAATTGTGTGTGCTAGGCGAGTGTTTTACGAGGATTTATTTTGTTCTCGTCCTTTATATTTTTCTTTTTTTTTTTCTGTTCCGGGGAATCGACATGAAGTGCAAAAGTTTGACCCAGTTACAGTGAAAAATAAACGAGAAGAAAATATAAAATATATCTACAACCTACATACATATTATTTTGTATATGAAAACGAGAGGCAACAGCGATAAAAAAAAAGGATTAGAGACCTCTCGATAGAGTTTTAGTCCTGATTTTTGTTTTTCACATTTTCTGTGAGTTTCATTTTTGTTTGAGTTTCCGTTTTTTGTTGTTCCATTAAATAGCAAAGGAGTAGAAAAACTTGTTTTTTTTTTTTGGTCTAAAAAAAGAAAAAGCCGGCTGAAAAGCAAGTGCAATGCACCATCAAGAATGACGGAATTTGGATTAAGGAACTTTTACCATCTGGTAAGTAAATAATACAGACATAAAGTTTTAATGCTAAAGTAAACTTTTTAAATTCTCTATAATTTAACACAATGAAACCCCTCAATTTTACTATTATACCCGCACTATCATCAAGGATCTCTTTTTCAGTTTCAATTTGTATAAATTTCTGTGCAAAATAAAACAAAAACAAAAAAACACTCGGCATGTTGTGTCCTTAATTGGGCGCCATATTAATAAAATCCACAAAACAAAAGAAGAAGTAAGCAAGCAACAAAAAAAAAAACAAGGATACAACACAATAGAATTGGGCAAAAAAGGATACACCGTTGTTGTAAGAAAAGATTTTCGCAACAAGAATTATAGAATTATGACGTCTCTGTGCTATTATCCTTATACCTCTACTCTCATTGTATTATAGATATGTATATTATATCCTCTTCTGCATTATGATTCAATTGTAATAAAGAAGAAGCAGATTTTTTTTTTTCGGGGAAAGCTTACCTACTTTTGTCGGTTTGGATATTAGTTTTGTGATTTTATTCTACGAGAATTGTATCTGTATATATTTTGTGAATAAAAATATATTTTTTTTCCCTTGACTTTCTTTTTTGTTGGTAGATATCTCTCTTAATTTTTGTATATACTGAAGTATTCTTGTCTATATTCTCTACACTACACAATTAGTTGGGGATTTATTATTCTTTTGTGTGTTATTGTTGTGTCCTTGAGGCTATACGGTTATTGTTATGGGATGTGATGTGATTTTAATAAGAATTAATTCTTGATGCGGAAATGTGTTGTAAATAAAAAAGGAGCTTATATTGTAGATGGGCGACAAGATAGAAAGAGGGAAGAGAAATAATGTGAAAGCTGTTGGTATTAATTTTTCTCGAAAGAATGAATTCAAAAATTAATAAGAAAAATAGAGAATATACCTATACTTGGGGAATACCTGAGATATTTGGAATAGTTTTTGAATTATGTACATAATTAAGATTTGATCAGAAATTTTAAAGCATTTGCGAAAAAAAAACTGTTCCCCAATTTGTGTAGAAGTCAGTCCGTAATGATTTTTTTTTTATTTTTTAAATTATCAGGAATTTTGAAGTATGTTTTATAGAAATTACTCGTGAAGCTGAAGTTTTCTGAATAACTTGTTCTTGACAAGATTAACAACAATAGAGAGAGTTTAAAATGCCTGACTGTATAAATGACACTTTTTATTAGCACGGGCGAGATATTAAAACTAAGAGATTTTAAAGTAAGAAGGGGAAAGTTTTTAATCAACAGAAAGTAATTATTTTTCAATGCAAATTGAATTCTTATAATGTTACGGGTTACTAAAACTTGAAAAATGAGCATATCAAACTATTGGGACCTTTAAACACTGTCATTAATTTTTTTTTTTAATAACAGTAGTAAAAAAAGTTATTCTTTAAAAAGTTCCTTAATAAAACTTGAAGTAAAAATTACGTGTCTATAGAAACGGTTCCAGCTATTTTTTTGTGGGATTTACGGTTCGTTAGATGAAAAACAATTCGCACTTCTTTTTTCAAGATGGCTGGCAAATGGGAGTCTTTCAACCTCAAAAAATAGATTGTATACCTACTTACAATAACCCTTTCTACATATCATAATAAAAAAGAACCTTATCCTATTCCCAAAATAGACTTATATGTCCAAAAATAAACTATGGTAAGTCGGCAGTGTTTTTACCTATGTTCTATGCATATGCACAAAAATTACCAAATTTTTTCATTTGTAATTTTTGATAAATGAATGTAATACATTTTTTTTAGAAGAAAAACAGTTTTTTTTTATTTTTATGCTCAAAACATTCCTTCGATTAAATTTGAGAATTTAGTTTGCTTACAAAATATAATCATACTTAACCCTCTGTCGGCACACGGGTGCGAATTTGGCAGGACAAAAATTAAAAGTGGTCACAAAAAAGTGTCTTTATAAGGGTGAAAATACATTTTTTTTGAATTGTGAATACAATATTCGAATTCCTCGGAATATTCTACATGAATTTCATATATGATTCTCTATAAAATAGAGAGACTGAAAAAAGTTCTAGCGACATGAAAAAGTATAAACCAAATTCGCAAAAAAGAGGTGTGCCTACAGAGGGTTTATAATAAATTTGTTAATTTTCTAATCCTTTTCTGATAGCTATCGTGTTTTAATCATCAATAAAAACTGGTTTACAAGGGTTTTGTTGCCGAAACAAAAATATACTTTTCTGAAGGTTTTTAGTAGGTAGATATGCTGACTAGAATCCGAAGTCAGAAAAAACTATCAGCTCCCGTTTTTGAAATATTACAGTTAGAAAATGCAAAAAAAAAAAAACGTTTTTTTTAATATTTCGGACCTTATTCTTTTATATTAAGAAAATTGTTTACGCTTATTTAGTAACGGTTTAATTTTATAACACTGGTTAACAAAATTAAACTTTTTTTTTGTTGGATCAACAAAAGTATACTTTTCTGAAGGTTTTTGGTATGCTGAACTCTAATCCGAAGTCCAAACAAATAATCAGCTCCCGTTTTTGAAATATTACCATTAGAAAATGCTGTACTTCGGACCTTATTTTTTTATATAAGGAAAGTTGTTTAAGTATGTTTAGTAACGGTTTCTATAAGAAATATTTTTCATCTTTCAACACCTGTTTAAATCTTCTCAATATCTTTATTACTGCCCGAAATATCTTTAATTGAAGTAAGTGGGTTTGGCTTCATATATAATAAACGAGATAATGGCGTTATAAAATTTCTATGGTAGATATAAAATGCCAAACAACTGAGGATATCTCGGGCAATAAAATAGATATCGGAAAGATTTAAACAGGTCTTGAAAGATGAAAAATAGTTACTAAAAATATACTCAAACAACTTTCCTTATATAAACAAATAAGGTCCGAAGTACAGCATTTTCTATTATGAAAATATTGATATGATTTTTGATTTATAATTCGATTTTATCAATAAAAATCGCCTTAAAGAAGTCTTCATGTAGGTATCTTAAATAAATTTGAAGATCATGCTAAAGCTCTAGGCTAGCCTAGATTATCAATGTGTATTAGTTGCGTTTACAGCTAAATATTTTCTTTAGGCTCTTGATTGGTTTTCCCTTGTGAAGCACTTTTTTATTTATTACTATTTTCTTGATAAGAATACATTAATAAAACAATATTTATACTACACAATTTTCAAAGAAAATTGGCCTTAATGTCAAAAATTAGCATGGATAAGAAAAAATAAAAAGCTTAAAAAATTATGTAATATCTGATCAACCAAAAAAGATATTAACATTTCTTAAAATAAAGACCTTTATCAAATTTCTATACCATTAGTATTAACAGAGAAATGATAATTTACATGAGTAAAGGTATACCAAAGTAAGCGTTTTCCTAAATCTTCGCTGAGGCTTATTTTCGTCTTTCTTATTTTTTCCATCATCAAACTACAACATATATAAATTTCTCATTGCCTCAAATACATTTTTGAAAAAAAGCGTACTCGGCTGCGCAACGTATACGCTTAAATGTCTTTAGGAATGGGTAGATCGCTATTAAAACTTGGTAAATAGTAATGGCTTTTGAAGACTCTATAAAGAGGTTTATGGAATTTTTTTTTCACCTTCCATATATACATTTTGCAAATTTTAAATATTTTCAAAACGGCTAATACGATTTTGACAACGTAATGTTTTTTTTTTTTTTAATTTCTGACTATCTCCCAAATGACTGGTTCAATTTTAAAATCTTTTTATACAATGTGTTTCTATTGCAAATTTGTTATTATTATTTATTTATACTTAAATTTAAATTAAAAAATTTAAAAAGTAAATTTTTAAATTAAAAAAATAAATTATACAGTGTTTATTTTGTTTTTCTGAAATTAATTATTAATAGGTATTCTGTAATTGTATTACATCCTTAAAATTAGATTAAAACGCCATTTATTTTTTAATATTTAACAAATATTTTTCGAGCTGATATACAGGGTGTCCCAAAAGTAATGGATCAAACGAAATATGCTGATAGGTCAACTTTGGGACTCTCAGAATTTGGTAACTTGTTCATCCCAAATCCTTACGGTTTTCGATTTAATGCAGTTTTTGTGAAATTTCGAAAAATCCCGACTTTGCAACAGTATTTTGCTTCCTCCGCTCATAATTGATTTTTGTTTTTTACAATTTTTTCACTTAAACATTGCCTAATAATAAGAAATAATTAATTTATCAAAATATTTTTTATTTCATATGCCATTTTTCTGCAAATTAATTAACAGTTTCATGTTTTATAAAAACTCAATTTCTTTCTTTTATTTCAGAGCAACACCCTGAAAATAATTTGTATGATGTGGCACTGGTTTATTATTTTGAAAACTTTCTGTGTTATTGCAGTTTTCAAAAATGTATAAAAGTTTCCAAAGTTGAAGATAGAACTGAAGATATTACAATTTAAAAGCAACAAAACAGGGCTTTTCAGAGAAAAATAACAAACAAAAATCGAGGCTTTTGTTCAAAAAGAAATAAACAAACAACAGTCGAGAAAATGTGTTTATTTTTGTTTGTTATTTTTCTCTGAAAAGCCCTGTTTTGTTGCTTTTAAATTGTAATATCTTCAGTTCTATCTTCAACTTTGGAAACTTTTATACATTTTTGAAAACTGCAATAACACAGTAAGTTTTCAAAATAATAAACCAGTGCCACATCATACAAATTATTTTCAGGGTGTTGCTCTGAAATAAAAGAAAGAAATTGAGTTTTTATAAAACATGAAACTGTTAATTAATTTGCAGAAAAATGGCATATGAAATAAAAAATATTTTGATAAATTAATTATTTCTTATTATTAGGCAATGTTTAAGTGAAAAAATTGTAAAAAACAAAAATCAATTATGAGCGGAGGAAGCAAAATACTGTTGCAAAGTCGGGATTTTTCGAAATTTCACAAAAACTGCATTAAATCGAAAACCGTAAGGATTTGGGATGAACAAGTTACCAAATTCTGAGAGTCCCAAAGTTGACCTATCAGCATATTTCGTTTGATCCATTACTTTTGGGACACCCTGTATAAAAACGCTAATTTTTAATTATTTAGCCCAGAAGATAATGTTTATATCACCTTGAAATATATTGGAAAAATATATTAAAAAATAAATGGCTTATTAATTGAATTTTAAGGAACCAATACAATAACAGAATACAAAAAAAAATAAAATGAATGTTGTGTTTTTTGAAAAAAATCAAACTTCAAAAATACGACATTGATTTTTTTTTGAAATTTTTTTCTACCTACTTTTATTTAAAAATTATTTTTCAAAAATATTTTATATAAAACTAGCTGACCCAGCGGACTTCGTTCCGCATTTTTCTAGTATTTATTTTCAATTTTTGGCTTTGTAATGTATTAACCTTTTCCAATACAAAAAAATCGGGCCACAACTTGATATATGGAGCACAAACATAAAATTGTATAAAGTATTAAAAAAAGCAAACCATTTGTCTGACAGCTATCTATTATAATTTTAATTGGAATGTGTACGAAGTTTCATTAATATTATTATTAAGGTATAACAACATAAATCTTCAGCGGAAAGCAAAATGGTACTATGTCCTTAACAGATCCTATATAGTTACAATAATTTTGCTTTCCCAGGTGATATGTATGTTGTATGCATGCCACTGTTATTTTCTGTTATTGGCACGGGTTTTTTGCGTCAAATATAGTAAAAAAATGTTTTTAAAAACAAAATTGTATGTGTCTCGAACTCCTTTCAATCACTTGCAATCACTACTAAAATTTGATAATCCAGTCAAATAAGGGTTTCACTTCGGAATTAATGCTAACAGAAATTTTGTTTGCTCAATACCTTCGTTTTGGCATTCTATAACATACCTCAAAAGTCTAGAAAAATCTCATGTTTGCAAGTCGCGATTTTCAAGATCAAATCGCGAAATGGAGATTTTCAAAATTAGCAATAATAGACAATGGTATTATATAAACATATTATATATAACTTCGAGGTATTTTTTAATGCTGATTACAAAAAATCTAAAATCAAAGCAATCTGACGTCTCTGAAAAAAGTTATATCTGTTTTTTTTTTTAAGTGTAAAAATACCTTTAAATCATGTCGCTTATGCTGGTAAACATATAAAATTCCAAAGTTTTCTTGTTATTTTTTTTTTAAATCTGCACCTAACTTAGTTTAACCTGCAAAATTAGGACTTGCGGACATGAGATTTTTTTAGATTTTTGACATAAGTTATAGAATATCCAAACAAAGATAGAAACAAAAAAATTAGCCTATCAGCACTAATTATAAGATTGTTTTTTAGTGCATATACCAAAATTTCCCCTTTTCTCAAAAAATACCAATTTTTCATAGGTATGAATGTTTTTTTCATTGCATTGTTTGGATTCTTAATGATAAAGGATATGAAAACCTTCATGCTAAATTTTGTATCTCTACCATAACTTTTAAGGGTTTTTCGGTAGTAAGTTTGCAACTGTTATAATAATATGGGTTAACAAATGAAAAACAGGTAAACTTTTTTCAGAGACGTCAGATTGTCTTGATCTTGTCTAGATTTTTTGGCATCAGTATTAAAAAATACCTCGAAGTATTGTATCATATGTGAATATAATACCATTGTCTATTATTGCTTATTTTGAAATTCTCCATTTCGCTTTGATAATCGCGACTTGCGGCATGAGATTTTTCTAGACTTTTGAGGTATGTTATAGAATGCCAAAACAAATATATTGAGCAAAAAAAATTTCTATTAGCATTCATTCCGCGGTTTACTCCTTTTTTCACCTTATTTGACTGTATCATTATATTTTTTGGCTATTTAGGAAATTCAAAAAGTAGCCATCTGTTTTTGTAAATTGTAAAGAAACCGAAATAAAATGATAAGATTCCGTCTTAATTCTATACATGCGTCTGAATATTAAAATATTTTCTTAAAAAGATTAAATCATTTTAAATTAATGCGGAAATTGGTAGTTGAAACAACTTAAACAAATTTTAAGTTTCATACCAATTTTCAACTGTGAGATAGCTTAGTTGTTTCTATTAGCCTTCAATATGTGCTCTTTGAACCCCAAATATTGAATTTGCTCATGACTTGACAGCAGCGCCATTTAATAGGTCCAACTCTAAAACAAAGCCTGTCTCGAATGAACCTTATCAAACGCAAAAAATTTCATAAAAGTCTATACCTACAGCCGTTCGGACTCCAAATATGGAATTCAGCTATAACTTGACCACAGCGTCAAGTCTTTCGAACTCCAAATATGGAATATTTGCCTTTAATTTGACAACAGTGCCACCTACCGCATAGGCATACAGTTATAATTTACAAAACATGGATTGGCCTTATCACACAAACGAACTTTCACAAAAATCTGTAAAGTCTTTCGGACTCCAAATATGAAATTTGGTAATGCTGATCAAGAACATCTTGGTCTGTTCGATTTGGAACAACCAATCCTAACTGTGCCAATGCTTTACTTATTTGTCCAATTTGTCCAATAAACAAACTGAGTGAATTAAAAAAAAAATAATTTTTAAATAAAAAATTAGTTTAAATGAATTATAAACTTTTTCTGAGCTATTGTGGTTAAGAAAAGAACAATTAGATAAAGCTCAGAAAAAGTTTTAATTCATTTAAATTAATTTTGTATTTAAAAATTATTTTTTTTTAATTCACTCAGTTTGTTTTTTTTTTTTTTATTACTTTCAGTAGCCTTTTTTTATGAAATAAAACTTATTTTTTTTACGGAAATAAACTGGGCTTTAATAAAAAGCACAAAAAATGAATACTCATTAACGTGTTTTTTTGACTTAAATGATATGAAAGTGTATAAAACAACTTAAAAAACGAAGAAAATTGTGTTTGATGCAAAATAGTGGAGAAATGGATGTCCGCAGAAAAAAAGTTTTGAGACAAACTTAAACTGTAATAAATTCTTGATTGGTTGTAAAAAAAATCTTTCAAATCAAACGTAGTTTGGCAAAGATAAGGCCAGTTAAAGAACAAGAGAGCAAAAATCATAAAAACCGTGGTAACTCGAAAACGGGACGAAAACGAGAAAATTACTTCTTAAGTTTTTCGACTTAAAATGACCTCAGGAATATATGGTTTTCATTTGGGGCGGTGACTGTGGGACACCCTGTATATAAGATTAGTTAAAAAAAGCAAACTGCTGTTACGATATTTAATTTTTTTTTTTTTTTAAACTAAAAATGCATCTTAATAAAACATACCAAATTGCGTACTATTTTTGAAACTCAAAGTCATTTGAGATAATTGATTGACCAAGTTCGTGCGACCCCATGGTACATTTCATTGATTTATTTCAATTTATTTTGATACTAATAAACAGAAGTTTAGTCAAATTGGTCTTAAAATGGAAAGAAATAGTTGCTTCAATTTGAATAAAATTGAAATAACATACTTTTATTAATTTGAAAAAAAAAAAACATTAATTTCTTGCAAATTTCCATACAAAGACAATTTTTCATTAAAGCCAGAAAATAAATACAATAAAATGTATTAAAAATAATTCAAGGTATAATTTTAATATTATTCTTATTATTACTGTGAAATTAAAGCTGCCTACTTAATATTTAATATTATGACATGTTGCGTGCTTTTTTTTTCAATGTTTAAGTTTGATTTATTTCAACTTTCCTTGATTTCAAATCATTTTTAGGGTGAAACTGAACACGTTAAATGAATGGTTGTTGTAGCCTCATAATCATAAAATCATCCATCACACATCCATCACTATATGATTGTTATTTCTGACATTAACATAACATGTTGCTTTGCAATTAATAATGAATTCTATGAAAACAATTGCAGAGTGAAAAAAGGCACTCCTTAATGGACACCATTCATAATATTCATGTCAGAATATTGTTTTACAACACCATTGCCTAAAATGGTTATAGATATATGTTGAAAGTTAATAAGCATGATTTAAATGGTGTTAAAACTTGAGTCATAACTCATTAAAAACTTCAAAATATATTTTAATTTTTGGTTTGAAAAGAAATAAGATTAATACGAAAGTAGCAGATTTAAAATACTTGGAAATCATATTGTGTCAAAAGCCATTTTGATATCTGCTGATTCTGTTTTATTAGCAGATTTCTGACTATAATGTTGCACATTTAATAGTTTTATCGCTTGTGAATTTCTTGCGAATTATTTATCGTAGTCTGATGCAAATATTTTATGTTAGCTGGTTGTTATTCGCGAAAACATAAAATTTACAAACAATAGCTGATAAAGCGTTAATTTTCATGAAATAAAATTATATTTTTAACGAACTTACCAAAACGACAGAGAATTATTTTTTTTTTGGAATAAAAGCCATTTTACGAAAAAAAAAATGAATATAATATTTCTTCAGAAATACTCAAAAATAAAGGGTTATTGTGTAATAATGGCTATCATTCGAAATAAATATGTAGGTACATTAGAGTGGGTCAAAAAAAATCGAAATTCATTTTTTTGGTTTGGTACTATAAAAAATCGATTGCTAGACACCTCTAGAATATACACACCAAATATGAACTCTTTATATTAATGGGAAGGTCCTCCGCTTCGCAATTTTCCATTTTTACATCAAGCTTCTACTAAAAAAAAATCATTTTTTTATTAATTGACTTTTTAGCAAATTTCTTTGCATATTCTTGTAGGAAATTGAACCAAACCAATGCCCACTGATTTCAATAGTTTTCTTATGACCCGCATGCATTGTGATTTGGATACGAATATCTTCTAAACGGTTAAAGCAATCAATTTGATGTCAAGGAATTATTTGTAGAACGTTTAAGCCTCTACAAGAATATATCTTGCTAATTTGAAAATAATAATTTTTCAGTGAACTGGAAAATTTTTAAAAGTAAAAAATTTTTTTATAATTTTTTGTAACTTTGACCTCGAATATCTTTAGAATGGTAAGATTAATGAAAAAAATTAGTAAGACCTTTTTTGTGGAGTAATCAATTTCCTACAAGAATATGTCTTGTGCGTTTGATAATTATAATTTTTCAATTTGTTACGAAATTAAGAAAAAAAAACGAATTTTTAAAGATTTTTTCGATTTTTGGACCTCAAATATCTATTAAACGGTAAGATAAACGAAAAAAGTGTATAAGGCCTTTTTTGTAGAGCGTTCAATTTCTTTGCATATAATTTGCTAAAAAGTCAATTAATAAAAAAATGATTTTTTTTGTTAGTAGAAGCTTGATTTAAAAATGGAAAATTGCGAAGCGGAGGACCTTCCCATTAATATAAAGAGTTCATATTTGGTGTGTATATTCTAGAGGTGTCTATCAATCGATTTTTTGGAGTACCAAACCAAAAAAATAAATTTCGATTTTTTTGACCCACCCTAAGGTACATATTAATCTACATAAGTTTACAGAAAAGACAAAAAAGTCCTAACAGTATCCAATAAGTTGACAGTGGTTTTTATTATTAATTTCCTCTGAAACGAAAAAGTTTCTTTTTCAATATACGTCGGGGATAATTTTTGCATTCTACAAAATCGGAAATATAAAACCGTTCAGTTTTTTTTTTTTTTTAAGAAAGAAGAAATCCCCATTTTTGGATTGTTGAAACTTAATTTCTAAGGGATAAGTGGCACTTCCATACAACAGTTTCAAGGTATTGCAATTAACTCGAAAACGGTTTTTACGACTGAGGTCTTATAATATAGTCATGTAGAGAGGGAGGATTCAGGAATCCTTAGAAAAAGAAATACAATCGGTAAAAGTTACTTATTGTTGTTAAAAATAAGCACTGGATTTGAGTGTCTCGAATAGTTTTTCTCAAATAATACGGAAAGTGGAAATATGATATTAATTTTTTTTTAAATCGCTGATGTCGGCTCTTCCCGTACACCATTAATGAGTTATTGCAATTTTCTCGAAAACGACTCTAATGATTTTGATTAAATTTAACACACGTTATGTTGAACGTAAATCTAACATAACTGCGTTTTTAGTTTTTCTCAAAAAATATGGGTAGCGGAAATATGGCGTAAGAAGTTATAAAAAAAAATTTGCATATTTCTGCATTTCTTATGAAACTCCTCATAAAATCAAATTATAATTAATTGAAAATATTTTTCCTAAAAAGCTTTGACATAAAAGCTACTTTTATCATAAGAGCAAGTACATGCGACCCCAGTCGTGCATTTTATTTTCGATGGCATTGAAAGATAATAATGCCTAGTTACTGGATTATTACAAAAAGTTAGTCAAATATCATACCTTTAATTTTTGTTTATCGAAAAAGGGACTGAAATTTACATTTTTTTTCTTATTTTTTGCAAAAAAAAAAAATTGTATATAATGGTCATAATTTTGAAAAAAAAAAAAAAAATAAAAAAAATGTAAATCCAGAAAGTGTTTTGTTTTTTGGCTTAGAAGAAGTAGCATACATTATTGTTCTATAAAAAATTATTTTCCCAGTTGTCCGACTTTTTTTGGTGGTCGTAGTCAGTGCATGTTACTTACATGCAACAAGATAGTAACACATTATTTTTTTGCTATTTATTATTTTATAAAAAAGCTTTTTGCTATTCATATTTCTTAGTTGTGATGTTTTTGACACGATGATACTGAAAAAAACATTTTTTAATATTGATTTTCATAGCTTGGGTTCGAAAGGGCTAATTAGTGATTAAGGTGACTTTAATTAATTTTCATTTTGTAAAAGCATTTAAGAAATCACTGTACCTAGGTGTTAAAATTTTCAAAAAAAAAATGTTTTTTTTTTGTTGTGTTATACCGAGCTAAATCAACTCTAAAAAAACAAATAAAAATTAAATTGAATAGTGTGAATAGCTCTTTTAAAGAATCTTTTTTTTTTCCAAATTTGTATATGAGCCATAGGTGTGGTAACATTGAGAAAAAACAATACAAAACTAGATCAGAAATGAAATAAAATAGACGACTTAGGCTTAAAGTTACTCTAATGTTAAAGCTTTGTTATTTTCAAGAAATTAAAAAAAAAAAATACATAAAATCTGTTTTTATAATTAATTAAACACCATTTTAAATGATCTTTTACTAAAAACCAAAAATTCGAAAACCGTTAGAGCGGTTTTTTTTTTAATAATTTTTTATTTATAAAAATTTTCTAACATTTAAAAAAAAAAAAGTTGGTATGCCATTTACACATAAAAATGAATTTTCACATAAGAATGAAATTTCAAAATTTTTCACAAACTCGTTTTCAAATAGGTATAATTGATTTTTCAAAAAAAAATTTGAAATATTTTTTAAAAATCCAAAAATGTGTTTTTTGAAAATTTTCTCAAATTTTAATATTACCTTTACCGGGTTAGTCTTATTCGAGATATTTAGAAACAAAAAAAAAAACCGTAATATGAAAGGTACCGTTAATAACGGTACAAAAAATATTTTTTTTATTTAAAAAGTTGGCTCTTATATGTAATACTATACCTACACAATAATTTTAATCAAAATTCTTAGAGCCATTTTTGAAAAAAATTAGCTTTTCTATTTCCCTTATATGACAGGTACCGTTAGTTTTGGTTCTAAAAAGAAAATTTCAATTTCCCCTCTAAGGAATCGCCCAAGACTGTTTACTACCAAATTTGAAGGGAATCCCTCAAGTAGTTTAGGCTAGAGCTCGAGATGCATACAAACGGACAGACAGACAAATATTCTCCAGTCACCTGATTTAAACTCAATTGAACAAAAATTCTTAAAATTAAACATCTAAAAGTTTTAATTTTGTACAACATACTACATACATAACCTTAAGAAAATTTTTGTTCACTCGGGTGTATACGTACTATTTTTTCATAATAAATAGAAAGCAGTTTGATTACATTTACATTTACATTTTTTAACTAATCTGAAGATAAATCTTCTAGGTTCTAGACTAGACACACTGCATCTTCGGAGACTAAGTCCATTTGGCTGATACAGCACAAGACATTAATACAACAGAGAAAGACAAAGAAAGAAAGAACAACAGAAACACAAAACACATAACTACGTGGCACATGGGGAAGACATCACTAACAATTGTCTCATGTTATCGCACTGGTGGCTTCAGTTAAGCTGCCGATTTTAGAAAAAACTTCTGAAATGACCTTTGGGCTCGAACCCACAATGTCTGGCTCTGAAAAGTCATCTACCCATGGCCATGGCCACCTGCGCAGTTTAATTTTATTAATAATAATGGATGTAAGAAGTTATCGTTAAGAGCAGCTTAAAAAAATTTAATACATAAAAATATTTCCAAAAGTTTGAGTTCAAAAAAATTTCAAGTACCATTCACCAGTACAACTTGGTTTAACGAGAAGATTGCAAAATGGAAAAAATATACCTTTAATATTGACGTAATGATGTTCTTTTTTAAAAGTTAGTTATTATTTTCAATACATAAAAGTGTATGCAACCTTGTGTCAATTTTCGTGAATTGAAATCACCTTGATTTAGCCCTGATTTTTCAATCGTCAGTTAGACTATCAGAAGAATAAATGTGAATATAATAAAAAATTTTATTCCTAGAAATAAGCTATATCTGAGGTTTATCTGACTATTGAAAAATTAACCCTTATTCATGTAAATTATATTCAAACTCCATAAGGATATAAAAAAAAACTTAATTCTTAACACATGGCAACCCCGATTCCTGCTGGGTTCATCCATATATTGTACCCTTCAAAATTAAAAAAAAAAAAAAACCTACATCTTTTATTGTAAACTAAAGTAGTTCAATAACTTCTTGCAATCGTACACCTCTAGGTAAGAATACAAAAACAAAATAGTGAACAAAAAAAAAAAAAACAATCTTAGTCAAATTTAAATACAAATAATCCAACAAAACCGAACAATTTTCAAAAAAGTTTTTGTATTATTTCTATGATAAAAAGGCCGACAGGGAAGTCGAAACCAAAAATATCCTTTTCAAAACAACACTTAAAACATCCCTCAGTTAGTTTTTTTTTTTTCTATTTGAGTATTAACAAAAAAAAAATAAATAATAAAAAACTCTAGAAAATTTTTCAAGAAGCGAATCGTTTCCAATATTTTTATTGCTTCCCGCATACTGAATGAAAGAAATCTCTTTAGAATCTCATTCTTTCCAACAAAAAAAAAACATATATAAGACTACATCTCGCTCTCTTTGGACAATGAACACACGAAAGGAACCTTTAAATCCTCTCGAAAGGACTATTTTTTTTTTTTTTTCATTTTATATATTTGAAAAAATGGAAAGGGTCGGTCGCACGGGTGAAATAGGAACAACAACAATAACAACCAACACACAAAACTTAACAAGAAGGATCAAACAGAATGAATGAAGAGAAAAAAATATACATTTAACTTTTCCCGCATCTTCACTTAAGTGTGGGTGGTAGAAAAGAGGGTGGGGACAGAATTCGGTTATATGATGAAATAAAAATAAAAAAAAAAATTGTCCCCAGTCTTTGGGTTACATAATAACAAACAGGCCAGGACCAAAATCGGATAAACAACCACTCAAGAGTGCCACAAAAAAAAAAAAAAAAATTGAAAGTAAAAAAGGACGAAAGGAATCAAAACATTTGAGGGTGTTTAACGATTTTTTTTTTCTTCTGTGTCCTTAAAAAAAAAAAGAATTTCCTGCAACATACCGAACCGCCTGTCAAACAATTACAGTGGCACAAAAAAACTCTCCTTGCTTGGACATGCTGAGAATAGACGAAATATGAAACTGTACATTAGAAAAAAGAACGACATGGGACGATGATGATGATGAAAAGAATAAAAAAAAAATAAATATTGAGACATCATTGCCGAAAGAGATGATTTTCCTTTTCTCCACTTTTCATTTAATAAAAAGAAAATAGCCCTCAAGACCGTCGACAACCAAGAAACAACACGGTTTGTATATAGTCAAGTGGAGTGGCAGTAGCGAGAGCGGCTCAACTCAGTAGGTGGTGGTGTTGGTGGTGGTGACATCATCAGGATAACGACCAGTGTCCTGCTCTTGATGAAAGAAAATAAACACAGAACGAGGACTATTAGCTGCTCCAACTATTCCACGAAGAAGTTTTTCTTTTGACGTGTTTTTGTGACGGAAAAATATTTCTACGGCTGAGATGGTGAAAGAAAACTGCCCCCAAAAGTCTCATGGTTTTTTTTTTGTCCTAAACAAAAAAAAAAGGTCGTGTTCTTGCCAGAGATTATATTTTTCAAATACACCAGCAGTAGAAGCAAAACTCCCACAAACCGAGCCAAGACATTCATTTTAAACTGGGGATACAATTTAGGAACAATAACACAAAACTCAAGTGGTAGAGCGAGAGTTGTGTGATGAAATTTTGTATCTTTTTTTTCAACTTTTATTTTTTATTTTTGTTTAAGTTTGTTCATATCCTTGTTAAAAAAAAGGAGCAAAATGTGTGGAAAGGATGCAGCAACATTATGTCCCATGTGTTTTTGTATAGTTGGTTGTTTATGGTTATTTGGTGCTGCTGGCACACCAGAATAACTGTATACGAGGACACAAATTCACAATGGTAGTTTTTTTTCTTTTTTTTTTTTGTCTATATCCTATATTTTATGAGAATATTTTGTTGTGAGTCCTGTGACCGAGAGAAAAGAAGAAACAAAAAAAAAAAAAAGAAGTGGGGGGAAGTATAATTAACGATTGTTGGAAGTTTTTCGGCAGGACTATTTTTGTTGGTCTTTGTGTTGCAAAAAACAAAAAAAAAAGTAGGTATGAGGTCTTTGGGATAAAGTGATATTTGTTGTATTAAGTGAGAAATATTAAGACATTAACAGGAGGTTATTAAGGGAAAAGTCCTGCCAACATCGATTGATTATTATTATTATTTTTTTTTTCTTTTGTTTTTGGTTTTTATTTTGTATGTGTGGGTGTTAATCTAAGGGAATAGGTATGATGCCATGTAGATGCGGGTAAAAGTCATTTGGCTAATCGCTAGAAGTCTAAGGTCTATGTGGACTGCGAGGGGTTCCTTTGATGTTAAATTAGTATTTATTACTAGAACTTTTTGTTCTTCTAGTTTCAGTTGTAATGAATTGGAATTTAGATTCATTAGATTGGAGGGCTGATGGTTAGAATGTTCTATGCATTTAGATTAAGGAAAGGCCTTTGGTATTTATGTATTTTTATAAATGAAATACTTTTGTGTTGTGAAAATATTTTAATTAATAAATAAAAAATTAGAAAATATTTGTTTTCTCTTGTAAAATAGTACACAGTCTGCTTTTTTTCGAAACAATTCTCTTGACAAAATATGACTACAGTTTCCCAAGTATTGTATTCTATTGTAAAGGGAATGGAGAAGGCTATAAATCGTTAAATCGTTTTCACCAATTGGAACAAAAATGAGAACGAAATAAAAAAAAAAACAATACATTTGTTTCAATGACCAAAATGTATGATTTTTTGTACGCTAGTTGATTAAACATCAACAGATTTTTTTTTTCATGTAAACAAAGAAAATAACAATGACAGCAACAGCAACAATAAACTTTTTTGATAGGAAGGTTAAAAAAAAAACAGCGTTAAAGACTTTTTTTTTCCAAAAAAAAAAAGATTTTTTTCTTCACTCAAAAAAAAAAATAAATATTTTTTTTTGTCAAATTGTCTTGAGTAATTATTATGCTCGTCTTATTTTAATCACATAACATCTTTAAGATTTTTCTGAGAATTTTTCTAAAAAAAAAGAAAAATATTTTATTTTCTGCTAACTTTTTTTTCTCAAAAAAATCAAGTTTTCTACAAAAATCGAGATAAATAAATTAATTATTGGTCGATACTTATTTGAATTAAGTAAGCACTTACATTAAATGTTTTCTATGAAATTTCAATTTGTATTATTTTTTTTTATCGTACCTATAGTTGATATCTTGAAAGAAAAATGAAACACCAATCCGCAAATATTTTTTAGGAAAATTTGCCTTTATGCATCGTCGGTATGTTAAAACACATTTATGGATTTAAAATTGATCTTGTTACGTTTTTTTTTTATTTTTTGTGAATTTTTTTTTTTTAATTTCATGTTATATGATAGCAAAATACTGTCTAAAGTAATTTAAAAAAAAAGTAAAATTCTAGCTCCTATTATGATTATAAAAAGTAAAAGTACGTATACGCCTCAGTGTACCTACATTTAATTTTTTTTTTATTTTATTTGTCATATTTTGTAATATTTATTTGTATTTGTGTTTATCAATATGATCAAAGTTCTGATGTTAAAGGTCCATTGTTATTTAAAGAAGGACACATTTTAAACTGTTTTCTTCGCTCATGTGGAAACTTGGACCTATAAAGAATAGGGTGCATTCTTAGCAGTGTGACTTTAAATTCGTATGGGAAATTGTTTCATATTTTAATGAACTGAAAGTAAAACTAAAATATAACATTCTGGAGTACGATATAAGAGTCATGTAAGAACTTTAAATCACCATGAACTTTTTATTTTGAAACTAGAAAACTGGAAAAAAAATGAACAATATTAAAACGCATCAAAGTCACAGTGCTTTGCAGTAAAATTCCTAATTTTCCATGCGAGCAAACCAGTGCATTCTCCCTCGACACTGTTAAAGTAATTACATTTGAAAAGATAAAAGTACATTTTACGTATGTATATATTGTATAGATACCACTTACACGCTTACACATTCCTTTACTTTTCTTCTCTCTGTTCACCCATAACCTCTGCTTAAACATAAAATCTCAACAAAACGACATTCCACTTTTTTCACACACGACCGCTTTTCGATTGCTCTACGCTTTTCTAACAAGGATACCATTTTCAACTATAAGAATCAGTGTCATAGCCATCACACTCTATATATCTACCCCACTCGTTTTCCATTCTCAAAAAAAAAAAAAAAAAAAACAAATTCCATCTCCTCAACAAAAGAAAAGGAGTAAGAAGAAAATTATAACCATAAACAGTGAAAACGCCAGCAACCAAGGACATTCCTGTGCTTTTACTTCGACAAATTTTTGAGAGAATCCTTTTTGTTAGATGTGTGTGAATTTTTGACTTTTATACATATATTTTTTTTTTATTCAATTTTTTTTTTTCTTTACATCTTTGCCAAAATCAACTTTCATATATGAATAAAGGAATGAGTGGCTTTTGGATGACTGAACATTCACTCTCATCCTTTCCCCATCAACGGGCACACAGAAAGATAGGACTATTTCTAGACGACACGATGACAACGTTTGAACACCACCATGAGATTTCACAAATAAAAAATATTTGAAAAATAAAAAAAAAATCTAAAAAGTGTATTTTGATTCAAAAAAGAACAAAAAAAAATATATTTTAAGGGGAGGCTTAAGACAAGTCTCCCATTCTGCCCCCCCAGCACACACAAATGCACGCCTCAATAGGAATCAGTTAAGCGTGAAATTTATGTTTAACTAGTGAACAAGGATCGATAGGTTTTTATAGGTGTCATTCTATTAAGAAAGATTGATTTTTCAAAAAAAAAAAAAAAATAATAATAATAATAACAATCACACGCACGTGTGTTGGTGCTGATATTATGTGATTTGTCAAAATTAAATCTCAAGTCATCCTTGTTATGGGAAAGTCTAACACGCTTGAAATTTTTTTAAAATAAAAAAAAAATACGTACAAAAGCCTTTAACAATAAATGACACTCAAGTGATTTGACATTATTTTTTTTTTCTTGTTGAATTTTGTTGGATTTAAGATCCTTTAAATCCTTGGCCATAATTGTCTTCAATCGAAGTGTACATAATTTTTGTTTCCAAACATAAATTTTTTGATACATTTCATTGTTTGATTTTTTTTTTCAATTTCTTTGGTCCTTCGAGCCGGATATAGTCAATTTTTTGAACTCGCACGCTAATGACACATAAAATGATTACATGAGGGATTTTTTTTCGAAATTAAAATTTATCGTATATGTATATCTCATTGAACTCTGTGAGATGGGAAACAGAGGAAAAGAGTCTTTAGGGAAAAAAAATGTCGAGTACCTTTTTTCCTGCAATGGAACTTTCAACTTGGAGGGAGTTCAATATGAAAAAAAAAATCATAGGTTTATTCACACACACACATTTGTACTGCATCCCAGAATCAAGTCCATGTGAACCGCGGCGATAATGACTCTTAAAGGATTCCTTCGTAAATGTTTCCCAGGGAAAAATGTTTCGCACGTAAAACAGGTTTTGCACGTTGCACTCACTTCTACACTACAGTTGAGTGCATGAATTTTGATTCACTATTTTTTTTTTTTTTTCAGTTTCAACCTCGCTCATATCACAACACCATCAACGTGTATACATTAGATACGTATCGGTGTTTTTTTTTTTAATTTTATTCCCGACGCTGTACAACATTCAGTCCATTTTCCGGTTGTTAAGGAAACGAGAGATTTTTATGATAATGTTGTGCATTCGACATAAAAGGTATATTTTTTTAGCTGCACACAAAAAAAAAGGAGCAAAAACTAGAGCAATACTTCTTCAGTGAATGTATTTTTTTTTTTTTAGTTTTTTTTATCAATATGAGGAGTGTAGTTTGATGAACTCACAGGTTGTTATATTTAATGATTTTTTAAAAATTCCTTGAGGAAATATGAAGAATTGTTTGAAAACGTTTTGTAGTAAAGTGAAGGTTGAAATAAAACAATTTCAATTTGTTTTAAGCAGTATTTTCTATAGAGATGTTTTGATGAATTTGCAGAAAATATTTTTTGCGCAATCATTAACCCTTTCGGACCCAGCGTTACTCTCATGTAACATATTTTTAAAAATTCGTACAAAATATTCCATTAAATATTTTTTTAGATTTCAATAGCTTAATTAAAAAATAATAATGCCTAGTTACTGGATTATTACAAAAAGTTAGTCAAATATCATACTTTTAATTTTTTTTTATCGAAGAATTGACTGAAATTCTAATTTTTTGTTTTTTTTTTTTGGTCAAAAATTGTACAAAATCAAAATTTCTTACTAACTTTTATTATTCTGACATTTTTTAAATAAAATAGAAAAAAAAATAATTTTTCGGAAATTTTGGACCAAATCAAGAGTTAATAAGACACTGATTCACAGATTCACACAAAATGGAAACATTTAAGACAGAATTTTTAATAAACATTATTTCACTATGGCGATTAGGCTGTTTTTAAAGCACAGTATATGGACGACCAATCGCATCAACTGATGACCAACAACGTCTCAGCGGCAATTTATAAATCTTTACGAATTCTAAAAATTCGATCAGTGTTCGGCTCACACGCTGGAGACTTAGGTTCGATTCCTATTTGTGCCAATTTTTTTACATTCTTATTTAAAAAAGTTGGTATGCCATGTTGAACTTAATAAAGATCAACACCTAAAACAAAAATTTTCAAAAAATGCAATGACCCGTTATCAACATTTTTCAAAAATCCAAAAAAACGGAATAACTTTTGGAATCCTACATAAAAATCACTCCAGCACTAGCTTTTTGGTACCATTTGGTACACATTTTGCACTTAATCCAACAATACTTTGGATTGGATCAAGAAAACAGTTGCAGATAGAAGGTACAAATACAATTTGCAAAGTCCTCTCATCAGAATCATCAGTTACAGTATTGTTTGGCGCCTGTTGCTTAGCTTTTTGGAAGATTTAACGGTGAACTTCTTTTTTCACTTTGTTTAAGCTACCAGAGCTTCCAATTTCGCCCATGGGAGGTCTTGCCCCAGTCATATCATATTTGATGTTCTGTATTATTTTTTTTTTTTAATTTATCTTTTTAATTATTTCAGTGTCAAAACTGTCAAAACAACTGACTTTTCACATGAACGAATAACAATTTGATAAAAAATCACAAAATTTACCGTAACTCTCCGGGGTCTTAACCGAAATTGCTAAAACTTACAGACGTGATCGATCGTACAAAAAGGCACCTATTTTATATTGCAAGTGCTGCCAATTTTGCTTTTTTTCATACAACATAGTACGAAAACCGTCTTGCCCCCATAGGCGGTCTTGGCCCCACTTCCCCTAGAAAAAATATTTTTTTTTTTCTCATTATATCATTTTTTTTACAATACCTACGTAAAACGTATACAAATATTTTATTGAAAACAATCATTTTTTTATGAAAAATGTGAAGAAATCAAATTTTTTTCTTCTAACACCTTTTTTTTATATACCTATCTGAAAGCCTATTGTATCAGCTCAAAATATTCATATCAATCATGACTGCATGACATCTACAAAATGAGCTAGAATATTTTGAACTCAATCAATTTTCATCAAAAAAAAGCAATAAAATCAATCTTCTTTTTCTTCAATTACCTTAAAGTCCATTTTTACTTGCTCTATAGGTACGGTGACCATCCGTCCCGGTTTACCCGGGACTGTCCCGTATTTCTACAGCTTGTCCCGGGTTTTTATTTAAGAAACCCGGGACGTATAAGTGTCCCGTATTTTGTTATTTGTCCCGTGATTGTCCCGTATTTGCACATTCTATTTTCAATATTTGTACAGAAAACAAGAAAACAGTGGTTGGAAATTAAATTTTTTCTAATTTTTCGGATAAAGCATTCAGCTCAGTACGCTTCTTCTTCTTCCTTTTTCTCGGCGCTGTTATGATCTCGATGTCGAGGGGATCATAACTATCCCACGTATCTGCTTCACACTAGTGATCCGCCGGTGGGGTTCGACGGGTTGACCTCAGAAATCGGCGGCAAGCCTCCCGGTTTTGTATTGTTCCATTTCTAAGGCCAACTGAATGCTGGTGTTTTTGCATTTGCTTGTACCAGGAGTTTTTCGGCCTACCTTTCTTTTTATTTCGTGTTGGAACGTTGTATTGCTCAGTACGCTAATGAAGCAAAAGGAAAATTTTTCTATGTCTCCAAAGTTAAAAAACTTTTTGAGCAAGAAAAATTGACTGGACAAATAAATGGGAGTGACAAACGATTGAAAACTCTCCAAGTATTCTAGCACAGGTAAGAATTTCGTTTGGCTAGACCGCGTAATGTGCAACGAAAAGAAAAAATTTCTCTTACGATTTCGTTGTACTGGTTACGTATGAAAATTTTCTCTAGACTAGGTTTTAGTTCTTAAAATTGTTAGTCAATTAATTAGTTCCAGGTTTTGTTTGTCAGGTTGAAAAGCTACACGAGGAAATTTTTTTTTTTCGAATAATGAACAACAAATGAAAGAGTAAAGAAGAAGAGTTTATAAACTTTTAAGGAAAAGTTAAAAGTTGAATTAAAGATCATACAATTTCAAATTAATTTAAACAAAATTAAAATTTAAAAAAACAGCTCTCCTGATTTTGATTAAAAAATGATTTCTGATTTCGTAAACGATTTAAATGAATTCATCAGAAATGCTCCCATTAAATCGTTTAGGAAATCTTGATATCAAAATAAGGAAAAATTATGAAAACTCATTTAAGAAAATGTTATTTTTTTTTTCTGAAAAATTAATATTTTCAAAATGATCTTACGATTTTTTTTATTTGTCCCGGGTTTCGCTTCGAGAAATATGGTCACCGTATCTATAGGGCAAGTATTGGTTTCGTGTAGAAAAAAAAATTGAGGTTTTAATCAAAACCAACATTACGATAATGGAGAAGATCAAAAAAGTGGTTTTCGTCATGCCGTCCGTCGGTCTGTGCGTCTGTGCGTCTGTACGTCCATCTGTACATCGAGCTATTGCCTAAACGGATGGATGGATTTGCTTGAAACTTGGCACAGATGACTTTCACGTAATTCCCTAGACTCGTTTTTTTTATTTTTTTAATATCTCCGTTTTAAAGCATATCTCCCATATAACGTTTTCGAGGTATTGCAAATTTCTCGAAAACGGCTCTAACGATTTTGATTAAATTTAGTGTACGTAATACTATTACTGTTTCTAACAAAACTGCGTTTTTAGTTTTTCTCAAAAAATGCAAAGAACGGAAATATGGCGTTGCCGTTTTTCAAAAATTGATATATTTTTAAAGTTCATAAATTTCATCAAAGCATAAGTCAATTTTATTCCAAATTTATAGACATAATTTTGAACTGGCGACTTTAAAAAAAAATTAAAAAGAAGTTTTTGAAAAAAATTTTTTAAAAGATTTTTGAAAAAAATAAATTTAAATGTAATTTTTTTAACTTTCATTTTTTTTTTTTTTTTTATTTTTTCTCGACATAGGCCAGTCATTATATACATTTGGAAATGCAAAATGACCGAGAAAGCTAAATTTTGAATATGTTGTAGAGGATGCTTAAAAAAGCTTAACTTGAAGTTTTTGACAATAACTCGGCTATCTGACGAGATGCGAAAATTTTACAAGAAGCTTTTTTGTAGCTTTTAACGAGTTCTACAATTCATACATACACATTTTTTGTGTATCATGAACCGTTTTCGAGATATCGATTAAAAAAGTCAAAAATTTTTTTTATTTTCAAAAATTATTGGCACTGATCTAATTGCAATTTTGATGAACTAAATAATATAAAAACGAAGAAAAAAATAACAAAAATAATAAAAAATTATTAAAATTATTTTTATTTTAAGTGGAGTGATTGAATATAATTCAATATAAGTTCAAGTGACCTCAACTCCAAAATAAGGCGTCTTAGTAAGGGTACGACAGATCTAACTGATGAGCCCACTGTCGTACCTGGGCGAAACGCTTTATAAATTTTTGGAGTTGAGGTCACTTGAACTTATATTAAATAATATAAAGATTGAAGCAAATTACAAAATGCCCAATCAACACAAAAAGCCGGTATACTGTATTTACAAAATTGGGGGTTACAAAAAAACCATTACCATCTTCTTCTTATTATTTATTAAATAAGTACATACATTTGTATGTATGTGTTACTGATATAATAATATAAACATTAAAAAAAACATGAATGATTGTTTTTTTTTACAACCAAACGGGCGGCTTGCTTGGCGGTGGGTGCGGACTAAACGACTTTGCGGCCGGCTGGAAGTCGTAATTTTTGTCCAAAAAAAAATATAAAAATACGACATTGTAGGTCTGAACGTGGTCTACAAATTATATCTTAATAATTTTTTCGATATTCATCACCCAAAAATAGATTATGTCAAAAAACAAATGGCATGTCCTAAATTTTTGACTTTTTTAATCGATATCTCGAAAACGGTTCATGATACACAAAAAATGTGTATGTATGAATTGTAGAACTCGTTAAAAGCTACAAAAAAGCTTCTTGTAAAATTTTCGCATCTCGTCAGATAGCCGAGTTATTGTCAAAAAACCAATTTTATCCTTTTTTTCAAAATGGCGGAAAAAGCTCATAGGAAATCTTGGTCGAAAACTTCAAGTTAAGCTTTTTTAAGCATCCTCTACAACATATCCAAAATTTAGCTTTCTCGGTCATTTTGCATTTCTAAGCCGTTTTTTCCGACATAATGACTGGCCTAACACTAAACAAAATCTTTAATTACCAATAGATATTTAAGATAACGATACTTTGAACTACAAGAGCAAGTACGTGCGACCCAGTCGTGCATTTTATTTTAAATGACAACCTAAAATAATTTTATCATCTGAAAGCTTATTATTTCACTTTTATTAATTTTACTATGCCTACAAAAAAAGTAAGAATTTTTTAAAGCCAACCATGTCGAAATTTTAAACTGAGATTACGGCACTTCCCACACTGGTGGCTGGTCAGGTCATGGGCAACAGATCTCCACAGGTGTTTTGAACTTTATTTTACCGTTATCTGAAAATAGTGAAAACGACATTTATTGAAAATTTTCACAAATATAATATAATATTATATATCTACAGTATAAATTTCATAGATTTATCTGTTGAACAAAAATAAAAAAAAAACTGTTAAAAACGTTAAAAAATTTGGGAAAAAAAAATTGTTTTTCCCATTATTCGGTCAAAAATCATTTAAGAATACCAATTTCTTGCACTTGCATGAGCACAACTATAAAATATACGTTCTTTAAGTTTGATCTTTGGAACACTACGAAGAATCGCTAAAAATAAAAACCCACTCAAAAATACCCCTAAAAAAGTTTGGTGTTTTTCAAAAATTCATGTTTTGAAATGCAGCGACTTAAAAAAAATCCGTAATGGACTCCTTATATTTTATTTTCCATTATGTTTTGAATGGCTTTTTTTTAACTTTCTACAACGTTAAGATAAGAAAATAGCCACTTTTTTTTCAATTTTGTTTTAACTCTATTTAATGATACAAGATACAAAATCAATTTATTATTATTCAACCTTAGGTTATTATATTTCAAATAAGCTATAGAAATTGTTTTATTTATAATTTTTAATTGAAATTTGTGCGGCACTGCTAAAAATTTCAAGTGGAACAGGAGAAAATGCAGTCACTTTTTCGTGGATGCTGCCATGGTTCATCGATTTATAAGACGTTATCACGTCAAAATAATTTTTTTTTTAAATAAAGATTTGACTTTTCCTTATTTTTTTTTTTATTTATGTACAAACAAAAAATATTGCTGGCAGCGATTTTTTTTTCGCCCTTACCGACACGCTATCAATGAATAATAATAGTTATATCTTTGGTTATTATTTATTTTCATCGCGATCGATTTTTTTATTAATTTCAGTGAACCAAAATGCTCTTACTAAGCCAACCGTATAGCAGCACTTTGTTCACTAGCTGTTGAACATCGACCAATTTCATTCAATTTCAATCGAAATGATGGTACTTCCGTTTTCATCGTTCATTTTGATATTCTATCGTTTCCTTCAAATCCGGCATCCAACTCGCCATCTGTAACTAACTGTAATGAGCTTGTTTTTTTTCAGGAAGCTTTTCTCTGACATGTTTTTTTTTCAGAATAGATGATACATTTTACCTTCACTTACTTTAGATCGGGTAGAAGTAAATTTTGGTCAAATTTAAATTTTCCACCACCTATGTTGCGTTCAGAGAAACATTTTTAGGTCTTTAAGTGTTGAAAATATTTTTCGGTATCTTCAACTTATTTTTTTTGGTAAAAGGTCAACTAAAGTGAATGAAAAATCCAAAATGAAATTTATTTCCATCATTTCTTTTTGTGTACTATTTTTCCATTTTTCATTTCAAAACTATTGAGTATGAGTAGCTTCTGAAATGATGTATTATTTTACATCAATTGCACTAAAAGTTACTAGTTTTATTTTTTTTTTGTTTTTGTGCAAATTTTAATTTCCTCCAATTCTTCTCAGAAAATCTCTCATTTATACAACTTTTTTTTTCATGGCTAAAAGATATATGTATATTCGATAAAATTTAAATTCAATTTAATTTATCAAGTGCCAATCAAGTTTTTTGTTTGATTCATGTTTTTTTGTTCATTTTTTACTTTTTTTTTTTTGAGTTTCAAAAACTGCAATTGATGGTTAATTACTGCAAATTGAACAGTGATTGGCCTCAGGTATATATTGAGATTGTAGGGCGTATAGATGTATATTATATTCAATGAAATAATAAAAAAAAAAACTGTGTTACGAAAGGTAGATTGATATTGGTATGGTACTCAATTTAAAATATTACAGTACAGTAGATAGAGCACATAAATTGGCAATTTCTGTTTAAATAGAGATGAATAATCCGTTTTATTTATATACTTTTTTTTTGTGTTTCTTTTTTAGTAAAAAATCTGTATAGTACATATATTCTTTTTTAGCCTTGGGTTGAAAAATTCATTTATTTTTTTTTTTTTATTTTTTGGGGAGATAGTTTTTTAAATACAGGTATTTGATGTATCTATTTACTTTTGCAATATTTTTACAGGTACTCAGTTGGATTACAAAAACAAAAAAAAAAAAAATATATTAATATGAAAATAAATGCATAAATGAACAAAATATACTTGCGCTTGTGGTACAAAAATATAATTTATTACAGAGGCATTAAATATTGAAGTTTTTTGGCACAGTAATTAAAAACACATATTTTAAATAACAACTAGATTTGAGTTATCAAAGTAAAAAAAATGTTTCTAACTTTTTTTATAGACTGTATTTTATTTAATTAAGCGTAAACTACCTAAATATAGGGAAATAAGCAAGCACCTCCACCAAGTGACAAAAAAATAATCGAATTTTTATCGTTCATTTCGTTTGTTCACTTTTTTTTATTGTTACTTAGTTTTCCATTTAATAAAATGAGCGGTTTTAAGTACAAGCGCACTTGATATTTAGAAACAACCCAGAAACAGTTTTCTCAACGAAACTTTCTGAGATAGAAAAGCCCAACTTGAGTCGAACCAATAAATGAAAGTATTTTGGTAGTTGAGTCAATTAAAATTTAAATACATATTGATAAATAACTGAACTGCAGTTTAGTTTTTCAAAAATAAAAAAACGAATGTTTTTGTATTAAAACTTTCGTTGAAATCATCAGTTCAACCATTTTTACGAGGAGGTAACAAATGGATACGGCTTCATGCAGGTAAAAAATAATATAATATTTTTTTTGCAAATAACTCAACTCTGCAGTTTTTAATTATGAATAATTTTTAAATTCAATTGATGAATTTAAAGTACCTAAATGTTTTAAAATGTATTTTTTCAGCAACCTTGGATATTGTTTGTCAGAAATACAAAAATGTATAATTATAATTTTTGTACCAAAATGCATCGGCCTGTTCACTATGAACTCATATCTTTAAACCAAAACTTATTTCGAGACTTTATTTCGAAGAAACAAAAAATGGGTCCCGCAAAAAACTTAATATGTAGCATTTTTCGGAAACTCTCCAGAGAGTTTTTTTGAATTAATTTTGTTGGGCCAAAAAATGACGACTGAAAAGTTTAATATTCTCGAAAACGACTACAGTATTTATCGCTTATAAGAAACACGCTTATAAGAAAACCTCGCTTAGAAGAAACTCGAACAAAAGCACCGTGTACCTTACCATATATTTTAATGTTGAATTATGTGTTTATAAGAAACATTTTGCAAACCACGAACTTTATTGCTCACACATAAAGTTGGTTGGATTTAAGAAACTTTCAAAAAAATCACGAAACTAAAAAAACATGAACCCTTAAGAAAAATTCAAAGCAACCTGTGCAAATGTCATTTGAGTTTGAAATTATTTGAAATTATTTTAAAAGAATTTCAGTTCAGTGTTCAATTTGTTATTTGTTGTGTTTGTGTTCTTTATATCTCTGCTGTGTTTACCTTTGCTAAAAATGTTGCGAAATAATGGCTGTGTTCCTTTGGGCTCAGCAAAGTACTTTTTAGTGCATCTAATCCATTCAAAGACATTTTTTCTATTGAAGAAGTGAAGTTGAATACAAGAATACAAACAGAACTACTTAGCAGAAGATACTTCAGGCCAAAGGAACACAGCTAATATTTCACTTAAAACTAAATTGATACATAATCCTTGAATAAATTAAATCGGGAAAAAATAGAAAAGAAATCTGTGAAAAATATAAAATAGCTACATAATATATAAAGTTATATAATTGGATTGATGGATTGAATATTTAGGCGAGGATAAGTTTGTGGTACTTCTTGGTAGGTAAATTTGTATAAGAAACTTGTTTCTTATATCCGTTGTAAGAATATAAGAAACACTCGGTTATAAGAAACAAATATTGTGCAATTTTTGAGTTTCTTATAAGCGTTATGTACTGTATAATCAAATTTTAGTTTCTAGACAAAATCTATCTCTTTAAAATTTGAATTTCTCCGAAACTATACAAATTTAATTTCAACAATGTCACCGAAAAAAAAATTGATAATAACAACAATCAAATTAACATTTTTCAGTGACAAAAGTCGTCCAACAATTAAAATATCAATTTTGATATTTTATCATATCATTTTGACATTTTTTAATTTCAGGTGGGATAGTGAAAATTTCACTTTGACAATTAAAATATCAATGTTGACTAGATTTTACGTTTTAGTTTATTATAATGAAACCTATTTCTTTCCTTTTCATTTTTATTATTTTTATTATTTTAAGAATTGTCTTTCTTTTTTCAAAACATTACTGAATAGGGCTGTAAAAGTAAGGACAAAATGAGTACCCGCATGTATACGTTATTTTTGATACTAGTACCCCAGAGATGGCAGAGTAGATTACGTCAGGTAATCTACTCGGTTAACTACGCGTAGTTAATCGAATAAACTACTCGCTTGATTTGTTTCATGTACTACCTACATTTGCTACGTGCAATAACTACATAAAAAACGTTATATTTCAAAAATATTTAAAAAAAAAATAGCTGTGTTTTCGTGAGAATTTGGTTTCGTAAAGTAAAACCTTTTCAAAGAAACCACCCCAAGTCCATCTGGTTTCAAATATTCTATTCAAATTTACACTATCACAGCTATGTATTTCGATTTGAATAAGACTGACAATTTGGTGGTAAAATTGGCATTTCAAACTACATTTTGACGTCTAGCGCTACGTCTGCTACATTTAATTACGTTAACTACATTAAACTACGTTAACTACCTCATTTATGTAGTAGACGTAACAAATGTAGGAAATCAAAAAAAATCCAATTTTTGCCATCTCTGTAGTACCCGCATCAATAATATCGTTACTCGTTACTTTCGCATGCTTCGTACTTTTCGTATATTTCATGTATTTGATACGTTTCGTATGTTTAGTATTTTAAGCATGTTTCTTCCGTTATTATAAGAGTGAAAAATTTTTTTTTTTGAAAAAAAACCAAAAACAATTTGTATAATCTAAGCTACTTTTTAAAGCCATAAACATTAATTTAAGTTGCGGCGTTCTCATGTTATAAGAGTTTGAAGGTAGCTATACTGATTTTTTTTCGATTTTTTTTAATCAAACGTGGAAACTTTTTTTTATTTTTTTCTATTTTTTCGACAAAATTTGAATAATTTTGTGTTTATATCCGTTCAGTAATCTTATCACAATTCTTTAGAGACCTTTATTTGAAAAGTATATCGCACAGATCTCGGAGTATTAACACTTCAATACAACCATGTCGAACAATTTTTCATTTTTTTTCTATTGGCAGTGATTTTTAAACCTCTTTTTCTCGGCTTTTTTTTAGTTGAAAATTTTGCACTGAAAATTAACAATTCAAAAACCAAAACACTTTTGTACATTCTTAAGTTACATTTCAAGACCATTAACAAAAAGGTCATAAGCACATTGGGTTCGGCATGGGTATATTTCGGCCACATAGAGAAAATACTAAAAGGTCTCTTTTGATATTTCTGTATAAATTTATCGATAACTCAACTATACCTTGGCACTACTGTTATTATCGAGACAAAAGTAAACTCCAGATAATTATCTGGAGTTAGCATTCCGACTACGGTAATGATATCGATACGAGATGCTAAATGCGCCAAATTGAGTGTATCACTTCGTTTCGTATCTCATATATCGGATGATTTAGTATTGAAATTGGAATGGGGTCGTTACTCGTATGTTTCGTATCTCGTATATGTTTCGTTACTTCAGTACCCAGTAACGAAACATGCGAGTAACGATACTGTTAAGAAAGTAACGTTTCGTTACTCGTTACTGAAGCAAATACCCGCATTTTAGTAACGAATACATACGATTTGCTACATCTCTATTACTGAAAGGGAATATTCTTTACAAAATAATGGTGATATTATTTTTTCTATTATAGGTGATATAATTGTTTTGTTATTTTCTCCCAAACTAGGTGAAGTAAAATCTTAGGCCCAATTTATTGACTCTCAATTAAACTTAAATTGCCATTAAAAAAGGGAATTTTAAAATTAGAAACCAAATTCGTTTAATTCAGTCTCTTTTAAGGATTTTTTTGAAGCTTCTCATCATTAACTAATTGAGCATTAAATTTAAAAGTAGTTTTAGTTAAAACACCAAATTCGACCTTATAAGAGGGATTTTTAGAGCTAATGCAGGTTTTAAACAGAATTTCTATTTATTCACTCTCCATTAGTGTCAAATGTCATTTCATTTATTTTTTTTATTTGAATTATTATTTTATTTGAAAAATGTCAAATGAGCTAAAGAATTATTAAAAAAACATAACAATTATGAAAAAATGCATTTGTACCATAAAAAAGAACAAAATTCAAAGAAATTAATGCATTTCTTGTCTACTGCGCACAGATAATACTAGATCTACTAGATTATATTCTCCACTTCAAAACTAATCATTTTTGAGATGCTGCATAATACATACATAACATACATAACATTGCAATTGAAGCCATGAGAAGAAGAGATATAAAGCTTACTTCTAAACCAATGACACGAGATAATTGCCGATAACACTTAAATTTAAGTTGTTATATTGACACCGATGGAAAAAATTAAAAATTTCACTTAACTCCTTCATCTTCTCATGGTTTCAATTGTAGGTTGTAGCATTCTTTGGTTACCACTGGTATATCGTTAATCTCTTGCATTTTCTGGCGTTTTCAGCTGCAAAATACTTACGGATCATAGTTTTTTGGTTTTTCTTACAATTCAAATCTATTTGATTTGACAAAATTGTAGCTTTTGACAGATTATTTTTCAAACAAAATAAAAAATCCCTAGGATATTTTTAACAGAGTTTTAAATTTAAAGTTTCCATTAAAAGTAAGGACTTTAACTAAAGAAGAGTGAATTAAATGAATTTTTAATGATGTATACTTAAAGGCCACAATAGTTTAACGAGGCCGTTAACTAAAGCGATAAATTTCAAAATTTAATGGAGGCTCAATAAATTGACTTTTAGTGCCGATCAAATTTTCTCAGTAAATCATACATTTTACTTCGAAAAAACACAAAGCGCTTTTAAATTAGTACACATTAAGAATTTTTTATTTAATATTTTTCAATAATTTGGAATTGATATGAAAAAATGATAATAAAATATCAAAAAAAATTTCCAAAATGTGAGATTCAAATATCATCCTGATAATAAAAATGTTGTTTTAACATTTTAAATATCATAAAACACATTTTATAGAGCATTTTTGGCTGATATTTAAAAAATGTTAATTTGATATGTAAAAAATGTTAAATTGATATTGGTTTTTTTTTTTCGGTGTATAGGTACAAAAGCATTAATAAGGTTTAATAGGTTTGAAATTTTTTTTTTTAGGTATATTTGAAATATTTTTTGATTTTTAGAAAGATTTGAAATGCAATTTTTTTTTTTTTTTTTTTTTTTTTTTGAAAAACCAAATTTTCGAAAGCTGGACATATAATTTTTTTTTAATTTGGGTTTAGATGATGTTTATGCAAGTGATAAGAAACGGCATAGGTACCATTTTTGTTTTAAAACTGTTTTTGTAAAAAATATAAAAACGGGTATAACGGTTTCTTTTTTTTAAGCTCAATTTCATTTTAGATGTTTTTTCTTTCGTTTGAAGAACGAATGTTATGTGTTTTTTAGCAAGTTGAATTCTAAGACCAAGCTCGTGCGATCCAGTCATGCATTTTACTTATGCTCGAATCAAATTATAAATTTAAATTATTCATAATCTTATACCTACCAACAAGATGACTATGATATTAAACAGTAAATTGACAATTTTTAAGTACAAGTTCTCAACTATTCCTCGATCCTTACGAGATTCAATAGCCTATTTCTCTAATATCTCTCCATTATCACCCTTTTCAAGCTTCAAACAAGTACAATGACTTTGAGAAAAAAGCACAAATATATAAAGAATTTTATCTAAAGTGTTTTATTTGAGTCTGGCTTTTCCTCGCCGAACACAATCAATTTTCTATTTCTCTAAGTGGTCCATGCATTTAAAGTTATTTAATAAAAAAAAAACGAAAAAAAAAACGTTTTTTTATAAACCAAATGATGGTCATAGAGATATAGGAAAAGTCTCTCTTTCTGATTGAACCCGAGACCAATTCAAATGCAGACTCCTTCAACATCTTCCAACCACATATTGAAAGGTAAACAAATTGGGAATCGTTTTTCTGGCCAAATTACCATCTACTTTCGGTCGATGAGATGTGAGCAAAGAAGAATGAATTCAATGCAATCTACTACCTACACTACAACAACAATAAAAAAAAATTGAAAAAAAAAATATAAAAGAAGGACTTGTACTAAAATAGTTCTCTTGAAAAATTTTGCTTTGGCAAGCTCTCTTCTTTCGAGATTGGAAAAATTGTTAGAAAAAAAAAATGTATCTATTCGTACAAGGATATGTTCATATAAACGCAAATAGATAGCAACAAATGTTGGATATGAAAAAAAAAATAGTAAAAAAAAGAAAAGGAATGCAGCCAGTCTAGGAAAATTGTGAGTTTTCCGTCCGTCACACACTATACAACTATAGCAACACCACTTATACGATTATATGTAGGTCCTGATGTCTTCCTGTATATTTGTCTTGCTGCACATATCGGTATTGTGTTTATGTGTGTGTGATCTAAAAAGTCTAATGGACATTCCATTGTGGGGAGTAAGTATGTATGTGTGTTTGGGGTGAGTGTTTGTATCGTGTTTGCGGTTCCGAACTGTATTTGCAATTCAAAATAGTCCCAGATATCCTTACATACAAATAGTCAGTCCTGTCCTGAGTCCTCATCCTCAACTCCTGATGCTGCTTCCTTTCCTTTGCTGTTGCTATTTGCTGCTTCTGCTGTTGTGTGTTGTGATGATGCTTTAATGTTGTGTTATTGCTAAGTTTAGTTTTATTTCTTTCCCGGCATCGGGGCACCATACGGGCGTGTATATGTGTTCGATTTAGTTCTTTTACAACATCCGTTCTACACAACATATTATCTCTCTAAGGAAGGTCCTTGTGATTGGGTGATGGGTGGTGGCACAGAGGGCACACAGGAAGGAAGGATGAGTCATTTTAATATGCAGTATCGCTTTAGGATGCAATAAAGGAATAATTGCTGGAAAACTACTACTTTTTTTTTTTTTTTTTTAGTTTTTGTTTCTTTTTCCACAGTTATTTTTCTGTGTTTTTTTTTTTTTTTAATATCTTATGTTTATTTTTAATGCCCCGAAGGATCTTTGTGTATAATTTCATTTTTCGTCCTTATACATTTTTATATATTTACGTATTGTTATATATTTTGAATTAATCAAGAAAAGCATGTGGTTAACCTAAAGTCACAGGCCCTCAGGAAGTTGGTCAACATTCAATTTTTTGTTTTTTTTTTCTCTTTTTTGATATTCCTGTGAATCCTTTTGAACATCACTTAACCCCTTTTGTCAATAGAAGTTTCTCGTGCTGCTTTTTTTCCATTTTTTTGTTTTTAATATTTTTTTGTTTTTGTTCAAATATCGCCTAAGGATTTTTTTTCTTGTTTTTTCTTCTATTTAACACAACTTCAATGTGTGTATATGTATGTGTGTTCTCTTTCCTTTTTGTTTCTAATCGTTTCCGTTGCAATTTGTGTCTCCCCGGTACTTTGCCAAGTTTTTAAGCCTTTTTGGTAATTTTTTTTTTTCTTTCTTTTCTTTTATGCCCTCAACTCGTCCTTTGATGTCCTGTTTTTTTTTTTTTTAACTTTTCTGGACAGTTTGATAGGAATTTTCTTTGGCGCGAGGGAGGTCCAACAACAAAACATAAATGGTGTTTCTCCAATTTCTTCTTCTAATGTCTTCTAATGGCTATTGACAATAATGAATGTCCTCTGCTCGTATTTTCAAATTGCAATTAAAATCGATGCCAAAAAGGACATTAGGAAGAGGAACAACAAAAAAAACAGAAAAGGTCCATGAATTGGCTAATCGAAATTCAATGGGTTCAATTTGTTTGAGGTATTTTATTTCAAGTACCCAATTTTTTTTGTTTTTTTATTTTTTTTTTTTTTTTTTTTTTTTGTAGACAAATATAAAAGTAAATTTGAAGGTGATTGCTTCTTATAACATTTTTTAATTTTTAATGTCACATCTACTTTTATTTTAAAGTGTTTGAACTTAAAAAGAATTTTGATTATCAAAAAAGAATTCCTTGCCTACTTATTGGCAACTTATTTAACAATTTGTACCACATGTCACAAAATTTGTTAAAACCATCTTGTAGGTAGGTACATATATATCAGAAGTGAAGACTTTTTCATAAGACCTAATTTTTATACGTGAGAAAAGTAAAATCACGTTTGATTCTGAAAAATCTAATTTTTTTAAGTGCGATTTTTTTTAAGGTTTTCGCAAAAAATATTACACATACACCACAGTGACCATTTACTTATAATTATGTGGTTGTGTGGTTGGTAAAAATAAAATCTAAAAATTAAACCCTTAAATAAAACAAAAAAAAAAAACTTTTTTTACAAAAAAAAAAAATAGTTAAAACAAAAATATTACACATACACCACGTGACAATTTATTTAAAATAAATATCGCAACAGATTTTCATAAAAAAAAAACAGCTTCGGTAAGATTTTTTTGAAAACCTTTTTGACGTGATAACGTCTTATAAATCGATGAACCATGGCAGCCACCACAGAAAAGTTACGCCATTTTCTCCCGTTCCACTCTCGCACTTTCGCAGTGCCGCAAAAATTTCAATTAAAAATTAAAAATAAACTATTAGAGGTAAAAACTTAATCCAAATGAAGGATTTTTAAAAATTCCGTCATTTAATAGGGTAAACAGGGGTAAAACGGAAAGATGAAGTTTGGGCTAAAATTTAAACGCGAAATTGTAGAGAGTTAATAGATAAAACTAATTTAAGAATAACTGCATTTAAGAAAAAATTCTAAAAAATTTTGAAACTAAGCTACAATGTTTTGTTTGGACGTTGTACACGTGTTGGGGCTATGACAAAATGATGATTTTGGGTAGGGGAAATTTTTTTGGACAATTCTAAAGGTGCCAGGTGAAAGCTGAGGGAAAAAAAATTAGGCGTCTGATACGTATTTTTTTCCAACACTCTGGGTTTCGAAACCTTGTTTTTTAGGGGTATTTTTGGATACTTTTTGATTTTTAGCTTTTTTTTCGGAGCGTTTAAAAAATCTCAAACTTATAGGACATGCCTTATGCATACATGTGTAAAAAATTGGAATCGTTTAGTGAGTTTTGACTGAATAATGGAAGAAACAAGTTTTTAACCGATTTTCATCGTTTTTTCTTTTTATCTTTTTTTCTTTAATAGATACAAGAATAAAGTATATGCAGTAATGATAGATCATGACCACGACTAAATGTGTGCGATTTTTCAATTATTTTCGTAAACACAATTTTGAGATAACGGTAAAATAAAATTTTAGAATTCAACAGGTTATAACTTTTGACCAAGAGCAGATAGAAATTTTATTAAACTTTTATGAGCATCCTGATCCAATTACCTTTCATTTGGTATATAACACATAACGGTAGACTATTTAAAAGCTACACAATGTTAAATCTAGAAACTTGCGAAATACCTCAAAACACCAGTGGAGATCTGTTGCCCCCCGAACAGCCACCAGTGTGGGAAGTACCGTAATATCAGTCTGGAAATTTGACATGGTTGACTTTAAAAAATTCTAACTTCCCTTGTAGGCATCTTTGAAATAAGATTGATACGTCATATTAAAGGTGAAATAATAAGCTTTCACGTGGTATAAAATTTTGTATAGGTTGTCAAACAAAAAAATTGATTCCATAGCGTGAGGACATAAAAACAAATGTTTTTTTTTGCTTTTTTTAATGAAATTTGATCGAGTTTAAAAAATTCTAGCTCATTTTGTAGATGTCTCATAGACCTGATCGATATATATATAGCTATTTTGAGCTAAGACAATAAGCTTTCAGATGGTATTTTGACAGGTCGTAAGGGAAAAAATATAATTAATGACGTGAGAAGATAAAAATTCATGTTTTTTTTTTGCTTTCTTTGATGAAAATGATTGTTTTCAATAAATTATTTTTATACTTTTTGCGCATTGTAAAAATTTAAAAATGATTTTATTATTAAGAAGAAATAATAGACTTTTAAATTGCATAATTTTTTTTGTAAACTTTTAAAATAAAAAAAAGGTATTTTTTTTATAGCTTTTTCTTGTAAATTATGATTGTGTGAAAAAAGTAAACTCTTCAATTGACTCATTTTAAACAAAAGCACACAACCTGTTTTCTGACGACGTTATCGCGTAAAATCATCGTCCGTAAACCGGCTTTACAGACAACCTCTTTTTTAATTACAATATCTTGGCTACGGTTCTTATTTATTTATGAAATCTTACATAACTTTTAATGACTTTATTAAAGTAATGTAATATGCCTTAAAAAATGAAATATTAGTAAAGTTTTGATGCTAAAAAACTTATATAAGGTCAATTTTTCATTAGCTAGATAAACCCCAGTTTAGGCTTATTTTGTTTTTATATTGATTTTATTCTTCTGATAGTCTAACGGACGATTGAAAAATCAGGGCTTGATTAAAAATCAAGTGAATTTGATGTTACTAAGTTGGGTCCTTTATTGAATCTGTTTACATTTCCATAAAAAAAAAAGACATCATAGATTTCTGACAAACTGATTTAACCACTAAATTTACTTACATTAACATCAAAGTTTATCAAATTTCCTGAACAATTACTTTCATACGACGAAAAAAATCTTATTTGCTTTGCTTGTCTGCCTTACTCTTCTAATTTTTTTCTTATTTTCATTTTTTGCATTTTTATTCTTCATTTTCTTGTTTACGTTCGATTGAAATTTCTATTTCAATTTACAATTTCCACGAAACCACTTTCTCAGTTCTATTTTTTGTCTATATTGTCTGTATTTTCCCATTACTTGGTCCTTTTATCTGATTTGAATTTGTTGATAGTGAAATGAAATAAAAAAAAAAAAAAAATGTCGTCCTACGAGTGATTTTGTATATAGAAAACTACTTCAAAGGTGACACAAAGAAGAATATGTATTTTGTCTTCTTTTCTATTTTTTTTTTTCGAATTAACTCTTTATTCTATTTTGTTTTCTATTTTTCTTCTTTTTCTAACAAATATTTTTTTTCTATTTTCAGGATCACAAAAGATTCATCATGAAATCCCGTTAAAATTATCGTAAAACTACTTTTCCTTTGCAATTATGTAAAAAAAAAAGAGAAAAAACTTTCATTAAACTAATTAACTCGTGAAAAAATTAAATTAAGGACAACGTAACTAAAAAGGAAAAAAATATAAACAAAACAACAAAAAAAGCAAACGAGAATAAAACACTAAATAGAGATGAAAAGACTGAAAAGTGCAGCGGTCTATTAAAAAGTTTGTTTGACAGCAGGACGACATATAGATAAAACTTACTCGGCACTGAGCTCCTGCTTCCATCTATACACTCTATATTCGTGTTACTAGATAATACTTATACTTACCACACGTGTCATCATTTCTAGGAAGCTTTATGGTTAAATTGAATTGCGTTCATGTGCCCTCTAGTCTTTGATGCAATATACACTACACTCATTCCTCTTTTTCAATATAAAGCTACATACTCATCGTACTCCTTCTAACTTTAAACAAAAGTCGTGTGTATCTCATACTCGTCCTTTTTAGATCCTGTTTTTTTTTTTTTCGTTTTGGTTTTGTTTTTGAAGCGACGACGACGAATTGCAACATCTGTGGCGTTATCATTGCTATCAACAGAGAAGAGTGCGCATAAAAGCTTGAAAAAGACACATTTCATCTTTTGCACATCACACAGGAGGGAGTCTCTCTAGCTCCTACGTTCAGTACAGTTACCTTCTTTTTTTTTTTATGTGGATACAGTACATATAGGTGTGAAGTTGTGGTATACCTATATTCGTAGCTATCTGTACATTTCTGTATAGAGGTATTCCCACTACTATATTTTTACCAATTCAAGCCAAGCCGTTAAAAAGGACACATTTCATCCTTTACCGCAAAAACTGGCAACAGCAGTTGCATCAGCGACAGTCCTCGTAGTAAATTGCTTTCACACTTGAGTGAAGTGGCTCAAAAGGACACTTCTTTAAACACTTTAAATGGAGAAATACATTGAAAAACAGTACGGGTGTTGGTGGTAGGATCTACTAAAAAAAAAAAAACAACAACAAGAAAAGGACAAAAAGGAGGCATGTGAATAAAAACAAAATAAAAAAAAACAGACAAATACTTTTCGTGTAGGTATATATATACCTTCCTGTGCTTATTGGATTTTTTTTTATTACATTAAAAAAAAAAAAAAAAAACAGCTAAAAAGGAGAAACAAATAAAAAAAAAACGGTTTCCATATAATACAAACTTCTGAATGAGAAACCTTAGGACCTGTAATCAATTTTACGGTACATTGCATATAATTTAACGAAATAAATATTACATCAGTGTTACCGAATTTATATACAATTTTTTTTTTCATTTTTTTTTTGTGTACAAATAAAAATAAACAAATTGGAAAATAAAAGGACAAAAAACAACAATAAGATGCCAATTAAAATGGAAATACAGCTGAGAGGATTGGAAGCAATCGTGATATGGATGATTACGTTATTCGTTTTTGTGCCGGGTAAGTTAAATTTAAAATTTTTTTGTTTGTGTTGTGATCGTATTATAACACGCTTTTTGGTAAGATCTAAAAAAAAAATAGCTCTCAGAGGAATATTTAAATTTTTTTGATTCTTGGAATTTTATTGATTTTTTTTGTAATGATCTTTAGTGAAATTTATATTTTAGAAAAACAAATTAGTTATTCTGAAAAAAAATTCATATATTTCCCATCAGGTAGTTTCTTCGATTTTGAAAACTTTTACTTCAGCAATCACCCCATTAAGGCAAAATAAAAATTATTCGAGTTATGTATAAGGGTTTAATGTTTTTGGGTGCCGTTTAATGAGAGGGCTAAAAAAGCAGCTTAAAAAATATAAATAAAAAAAAAATAATAAAAACCTTTAAAAAAATCTTTTTTTTTTTGTGAAACGTCATTTTTTCGGAAACTTTTGTCAAACTGAATTTATATCGCTTTAAATTAATTTTATAATTTTTCTGCTTTGACATCAATTTAAAAATAAAATGATTAGGAGTATTTCGTCTATATTTTAGAAATTATTGTTTAAAAAAATTAAATGAAATTTAATGCAATATAATTTAAAAAAAGGTAAGCCCTGAGCTTTAAAAAAAAAAAACCATTTAAAAAATAATACCTATGTAATATTTTTTTGTTCAAATAAAATTTTTCAGCTTAAATTTCGTTTAATTTGTTGTTTCTGTTTAAATATTAAAATACGTAGGTATTCCTTTTTTTGTGAAAATAGATCACGTTTTAAAAACTTAAAAATAATGTTGTTTAAATAAAACTTAAAAATTGTAAAAATCCTGTACGAAAAAAAACTAATTAACTAACCTTTTGACAAAATGATATAAGTTGAACATGTTCAAATCGAAATTTAAAAATCAGCTGATGTTTGGGAAATTTAAAATAAATGACATATGTATGTACAAGAACATACAAATTATTATACTTTGAAAACAGAACAAAATGAGAATATTGCCTGTGCCACCAGCTGTATAATAGAATAAAGGAAATAAAGGCACAGGTTCTGAGATTCAAACTCCTTTAATGAATTTTTAGTTACCAGCAACATAAATCATTTTAAAAAAAATGTTTGCTATTACAATCTATAATCAAGTGGTAAGATTATTTGAACACACCGATACAAATTCTATGGATAAAAAAAATTACGTATACGCCACAGTTACTCACAATTTATTCAGTTTTTGTTTCTTTGAACAACAAATTTCTCAATATAAAACTAGATTAACCAAAGACGATTAAAAATTCTCTTCTGATGCAATTTGAAGCTTAAAATTTTCTAATATTAAACAAAACACCTAAAAACTTGACTTGGTAAACATTTTTGAAAAATTACAAGCAAAAAATTCCTTTTGGTGCTTTTTTTTTGCAATAAATATTATTTAATTGGCAAACATTTTTCGGTGGTTAATTGAAAGAAAAAACAATCCACCATATTGCACAGTCGCTACGATATGGTTCAAGTATTTATAACACACTCACAGTTTTTATTACAACAGAGTAAGGGCCATTTCACACATCACCGAAAACTGACCCAGTACCGGGTAAAAGCCCTTTTTTTAGGTGGTTGCTAAGTACACAAATGTGTATCTTGCAACCTGCCAAAAGGAGCTTTTACACGGTACCGGGCCGGTTTTCGGCGATATGTTAAATGGGCCTAAGACTTATTGCTATACAAGTTCATGCAAATAATATTGTCTTCCTTGAATTCATTTAAAGATATTTTCAATAACAACAAGGACTCCTATTCTACAGCTTAATATATTCATATTTCTAAGAAACCAATATGCGGAGCAAAGCATAAGTACTCGTATAAATCCACTATCCAACCAATACATCATCATTAATAAAATTTGTCAAATAATTGACATTGACATGATGTTTGAATAAATAAAATGCACGACTGGGGTCGCACACTTGCTCTTATGCTAAAAGTAACTCTAATGTTAAAGCTTTTATTCAAGAAACACGGTTTTAAATTATGATTTACAAAAAACCAAGTATGCCATTTTATTACTTGCAAAAAAAGGTCTTTTCAGAAAAAAAATTTTGAAAAATCGTTAGATCCGTTTTTTAAAAAAATAATTTTTTTTTATATAAAAAATTTCTAACATTTTTCAAAAAAAAAGTTGGTATGTCATTTTGAAGAAAAAATAATTAATTTACACATAAAAACGAAATTTCAAAATTTTTCACAAACCCGTTTTCAAAAAATTTATTTTTCAAAAAAAAATTTTGAAATATTTTTTAAAAATCCAAAAATGCACTTTTTTGAAAATTTAATATTACATTTATCTAAGCGCTTTTGCATAAAAATTTTCGTTGAAATCGGGTTTATTTTGTACGAGATATTCAGAAACCAAAAAAAAAACGTTCTATGACAGGTACCGCTAATAACGGTAAACAAAATATTTTTTTTATTTCAAAAGTTGACTCTTATGTGTATTACTACACACAAAAATTTTAATCAAAATCGTTAGAGCCGTTTTTGAAAAAAATTAACTTTTCTATTTCCGTTATATGGCAGGTACCGTTAGTTTTGGTCATAAAAAAAAAATTTCAATTTCCCCTCTAGTTAATCACCAAAAACTGCTAACTATCAAGTTTGAAGAAAATCACTTCACTCCTTTAGGCTGTAGCTCCAGGTATATACAGACAGACAGAATTGCCGGACCCCTTTTTTTGGCATTCTCCATCATCGTAATGTCATGTAAAATTGTTATCTCGAGTTCGATTTTTTTTACGAATCCTAAACTTGCCCTATAGTTACGGTGACCATCCGTCCCGGTTTACCCGGGACTGTCCCGTATTTCTACAGCTTGTCCCGGGTTTTTATTTAAGAAACCCGAGACGTATAAGTGTCCCGTATTTTGTAATTTGTCCCGTGATTGTCCCGCATTTCCACATTCTCTGATTTTTGTATTCAATATTTTAAAAACTTTGTACGGAAAACAAGAAAACAGTGGTTGGAAATTAATTTTTTTCTAGTACGCTGCTGAAGCAAAACGAAAAATTTTCTAAGTCTCCAAAGTAAAAAAAAAACGATTAAAAACTCTCCATATATTCTAGCACAGGTAAGAATTTCGTTGCTTAAGCTGCGTACTGTGCAACGAAAAGCAAAATTTTCGTTTACGATTTCGTTGTTCTGGTTTTGTATGAAAATTTTCGTTTTGCCTCTAGTTTTAGGCTTTAGTTTTTTTTTAAATGTTCGTCAATTATTTAGTTCCAGCTTCTGTTTGTCAGGTTAGTACACCAGGAAAAATGTTTTCGAATAAAGAACAACATAATGGAAGAGTAAAGAACCCATATAAGTTTCATAACTTTTAAGGACATGTTAAAAGTTTTCTTAAGGTACAATTTCAAAACCATTTTTTAAATAAAAATGTTAAAAAACAGATCTCCCGATTTTGATTAAAAAAATATTTTTTTATAAGTTATTAACAAAAAAGTTATTATTAAAAAATTATTTTCTTGATTTCTGATTTCTTAAACGACTTAAATGATTTCAACAAAAACGCTCCCATAAAATCGTTTAGGAAATCTTAATATCAAAAAAAGGAAAAACTATGAAAACTCATTTAAAAATATTGTAATTTTTTTTTGAAAAATCAATACTTTCAAAACGATCCAACGAATTTTTTATCCATCCCGGGTTTGGCTTTCAGAAATATGGTCACCGTACCTATAGTACATATATCGCAAGTAAAAATAATAATCATTCACTTTGATTTCAGATTATTTTTTTTTCATATAAAGAATCTTTACTACTCTTTGAAATTATAATCAACCTGATTTCAAGTGAAGAGAGAGATAGAGATATTTTGCTTATTATTAAAAAAAAAAACGACAACTTCTTCATTTTATAACGGAATTTATAATAAGCTTTTACATTCTATATCAGCCAATGTTAGAAATCTACAATAACACACACACATCGACATACACAAGCAGACAAAAAAAAACTAAAAAGGACAATTGGGCAAAATTCCAAACAAAAATTTGATTGTCGCCAAAGCTATTTCCAATGTCACTAATCAATCAAATCCACCCAAAAGCACAAAACGTATACATTCCCATCCTCTTTCTAACTGATGTCTATAAATCCATATATCTACATATGTATGCATGAGTAACATGAGTAAAAAAGGATGTTTCGTTCATAATATACAAATACACCTCTATACGACATATACAACAGAACGTGCTTGTGTGATCTAAATGTGGACATCAATCAAATTCACCGATGAATGCAAAGAATTGAAAGAACTAAAAAGAGCAAAAAAAAAAAAAAAAAATTGAACATAAGAGAAGCGCACGCCAGCCAGCTAGTATATAGTATATCTAGAATGAGAGGAATTTTCTATTTTGCCATCAAAAGAAATCCTACAAGGACCTTCAATGAAAAATCCGTCTCTATATATCGCTCGCTATTATAATGAAGTGAGGGGTGCAGAGAAATATTGAGGACTGCGAGGTTTTTGAGAAGAGCAAAAGCATTAGCCAGCAGTGCACAGCGGGGCTTAATGTGTAGTTGATATTCCCAATAACAGCCAATCATCATTAATCATGATTTTGAATTCAATCCAAGTCAAAACGAAAATGAAAATGAAAACGAGCACCGAGAATAGAGAGAGAGAGAGAGAGAGGAAAGAAAATTCGAAGCTAAAAACAGCTGCTAGACCATCAGAGACACATTTCAGGACCAAAAAAAAAAAAATATCTATAGATATATATAAATATCGATATGTTATGTGAAATGTGACGTGTGCTTGCAAGTTTTCAGTGTGGACTCTCTGGCTTTGAGTCAGGACCTTGTGCTGCGCCTCAAAAACTGCTGCATTCATAACATTCGAATGACATTCTATAGATATCTTATTTTTTACCCATTCCCGTTTTGCCAGCACACAAAATGCACTTTCAGATCCTTCGAGAGGATATGGCTTTTAAGATTTAACGAGAGCTACACACAGAGCTACCATAAGCATTATCCTACCTCTCTTTCTCTGTGCCATATACAAAAAAACTCACAAAATGAGACTGATGGTACGTTGTTTGGTTGGGTTGTATCATTCGAAGAAGAGCGATATCCTTTTGAAACATTACCTTTTAATTTGAATTCAAAAAGCTGGATTAAAGTAAAAAAAAAAAAAAAAATTCAATCCGGATTCAGGTCGAGTTGAGATCGAAGACTAAAAACATTGATTTTGAATGAAGCACCACTATACACACGATTGGCATGGAATTAATACCTTTGTTCCTTTGTCATTTATATATCCATCATCAGAGAGGAGCATCAGCAGAAGAGGCTCACACACATGTAGCATCTAGACAATATATTCCAGGCTAAAGGATAATTGTTTTGATTGCATAAGCCTCCCGGTTCAAATTTTATGATCCACACATACACACACAAAACGACGCATATAAATGAAATAAATATTCAAACACAATAAAACAACAACAAGAAAAAAATAAAATCAAATTGATTTCAAAGGAAGTTTTGTGTATATTTTCATTGCAATTCATTCAAGAGAATCTCCTTGAGAAAGGAACCGAATACAGAATCAAATACATAAAGTTTTTGTAATGATGATGATGTTTTTTCATTGAAATTATACCAAAAGAAGATTTTCTCTATATATCTACTCGTATCAAAGGATCAATGATTGATGATGATGATGATAATATTGAAGTACCTCTACCAATGATTGGCGTATGTCATTTATTGATATTTTTGTTCTTTATGAGGAAACAACTATATTTCTTGAACCCTATATGGATTTGAATTTAAGTGGTGCATAGAAGAAAAATTAAAAATTTCAAATTTTCAAAAAAGGATAATGCTGATTTTGGGTAAAATAGTTTTTAGTTCAAGTTTCAATTTTGAAATTGTTGAGGAAATGTTATTTGGTTTTTGGATTATTATTATGAAGAGGAAAATAATAATGAACCAGCTCTAGAGATTTATTATTGTGTATGATTAAAATTGAAAATTAAAGATGATAAATTGGAATTTTGTAAGCTCTTTCGATAGTTTCAAACAATGCCAAAACTGGAAAATGATTAAAAATTTACCTCAGGAGTAGCAAATTTGATAACTTTTAATGCAAACACATGGAAATCTATTATTTTATCATTATGATTGTATAAACTTACTTAATGTAACATTGGTTTTTCAGTTTGAAAATTTTCAAAAAAAATGATATTCGGTCACCTTTTAATAAATCCATAATCCAATAATTGTTGCAAGTCCAAAATTATTGCAAATATTTGTTTTAAATAATTTTCGGAACATTATAGAGGAGCTCTGGAACAATCTGGATCAAGTTTTGGGTTTTTGGAATTCGCATAGAGAGGGAGCCAGAATATTTTTTTTTATTATATCGTTAACATTTTTTACTTGCGATATAGGTACTATAGGGCAAGTTTAGGATTCGTAAAAAAAATCGAACTCGAGATAACAATTTTACATGACATTACGATGATGGAGAATGCCAAAAAAGTGGGTCCGGCAATTCTGTCTGTCTGTATGTACCTCGAGCTACAGCCTTAACTATTCGAGTGATTTTGTTCAAACTTGGTAGTTAAGAGTTTTGGGTGATTCCCTAGAGGACAAATTGAAAAAGTTAATTTTTTTCAAAAACGGCTCTAACGATTTTCATTAAAATTTTTAAGTGTAGTAGTACACATAAGAGCCAACTTTCTAAATAAAAAAAATTATTTTTTTTATTTAGCTATGTAGCTGTCATATAACGGTTTTTTTTTTATTTATGACTATCTCGTTCAAGAATACCCCGATTTCAACGAAAATTTTTATACAAAATCGTTTAGGTAAAGGTAATGTTAAAAATTTAGAAAATTTTCAAAAAACTCATTTTTGGATTTTTAAAAAATATTTCAATTTTTTTTTTTTGAAAAATCAATTTTTTGAAAACGTGTTTATAGAAAAGTTTGAAATTTCGTTTTTATGCGTAAATAAATTATTACTTCAAAATGGCATACCAACTTTTTTTTTGAAAAATGTTAGAAAATTTTTATATATAAAAAATTATTTTTTTAAAAAACGGCTCTAACGATTTTCGAAAATTTTTTTCTAAAAATTTCTTTTATACAAGAAGTAAACTGGCATACTTGGTTTTTTGTGAAAGATCATTGAAAGCGATATTTAATTAATTATAAAAAACAGATTTAATTTTTTTTTAATTTCTTGAAAATATCAAATTTTAAATTTTCTTAATTTTCTTGAATAAAAAGCTTTAATATTAGATTAACTTAAAGCATAAGAGCAAGTACGTGCGACCCCAGTCGTGCATTTTATTTTTTGTAGCGATTTTTGATTTTTTGGTTTAATTTGAGGGATTTATAAATGTTCAACTTGGAAAAACATTTGGAATTTTGTTTTTTCAAAACAGAAAGGCCTTGTGGAACAAAATGCGAAAAGTTATTTTTTTGAGTTTTTGAAAAAAAAAAAAAATCTAAAGGGATATTTCTTTAAAAATACAAATTTTAGGACCTCAATTTTTTAGAACAATATTAAGAACACTTTTTAAAAATAAAAAAAAAAAAATTAAAACCTTAACAAATCAAAAACAATTGGGACTAGAATTTTTTTTTGTTTTCGGTCCCGGAACAGAGCTTAAAGATACCTTTCTTTTGATATCTCACTCGAGAGATTTAGAGGAATTTTTTGAAAATGTACTTTTATTAGGCAAGGGGTTAACCTTGATTTTTTCTTCAAAATCCGAAAAAAAATAAAAGTTATTTTTTTTCTATCTAAATGCATAGAAATGGTTACTGTGAACTCATATCTGTATACCAAAACTTGTTTTGGTGTGAACAGTTTTTAAAGAGACCTTCATGAATATCGCCTCAGGAGGGTGGAATAAATATCCGTTACTAAGCGACATAACAATACTCAGCGGACAAGCAAGACACTTCCAACGATACCTTATTTGTCAATTTCCGATAAGTAGTTTAGGAGCTATGATGTAACAGATGAACATACATTCTTACCTTATACTGGCCAAACACATACCTTACCTTTCTTTTGGCGTTCCCGTAGTTAGTTAAAAATTAACGAAATTTTGTGTAACATAATGAAACAGGGTACATATTAAAATATATATACCCTTAAAATGATTTACATATTAACCACGTATATAATTTAAACGAATATATGTGTCTACTACATTTTTTTTCCATTTTTCTTTGTCTCGTATATAAAACCCACAATAAATCGTCTGCATACACCAACTAGTGTCCAATATTTTATGTGTTTTTTTCATGCAAAGCAATTTATAAAATTCGTCACTTTATTTCTTATATTTTTCTTTGTTTTTGCATTTCTCTGAGAATGCAAATAAAAGAAAATAAAAAGTAAAAACCCCCATCGCAGGTCTTTTCACCGTTATCTCATCAAAATATGATACAAGGGTAAACGCACGTACGACGCGTTTTGCCAATTACCATTTCATATTCAAGTTCCTATAAAGGACCTCTTCAAGCCTCCTCTCTACTCTCTCCTTCTCTCTATGTCACTACCTTGCCTATTCCTTATCCAACACCATGAGCTTAAAACTCCCAAAGAAGAAAAATAAATGGGACAAAGAATGAAAAAAAAAAAAAAAAAAAGAGAAAATCCTGGTGGACTGATACTCTGTAAAAATGTATGCATGTTTCACCTATCTAAAAGTCTATGCTATCTGTGTATAGGTGTGTATAAGGGGTATCTGACGCTGCATGCATCCTAATGATTTATACGAGTTTCGAATTCGAAACTTAGCTCGTCTTTGTCGGGAGAGTTTGGCTTGAATAGTTACTTTTTTGTTTTTTCTGTGTTCTATTTCTGCTCCTTTTTCTCGAGGTACTCCTCGGTCCAAATGAATCCTTGGTCACGGAACTTGGCTTGCTATCAGCATCAAATTCACCAAAGCAAGGGGTTAAGGGTGAGTGTGTTGGGTGCGATAGTTCGCATCGCAAACAAACACTGAAATGGAAATCTTTCTTCTTGTTGTTATTGTTTTATATTTTTTTTTGTCTTTTCATTTTTGTTGGTTAAGTTATATGCATTCTTATCAATGTGTGTGTGTGTGTAGCCTCTTTGTATTCTTCTAGGAGAGGATTTTGTGAATAAGTCAAGCGAGGGGGGGGGGGGGCATCACGTACATTTGATTCTATACTCGCTCTTTCTAATGCTTTGAAAATAGGTGAAACTATGTTTTATCCTTGTTTCATATGTCCTGTCACAAAATGCACATAAGGATCTATAGAAACAAAAAAAAAAAAAAAGAATTTCTACACACACACACAAATATACACTTTGCCTTATACCTTTGCTCGCTATGCCGTCATCATAGTCGTCGCCCGTTGCTCCAATTTCGCTTAGGATAGTGATCTATTATGGTGGCCATCAAGGATACATTCTCACAACCTATCTCTTTATAGTGGCACAGCAGGCTGATGGAATTTTTGTGATTTCTCTCTCCATAACCTCATTCCACAATGTGATATGAATCTACCTTTGTTTTATTTAAGTTACTGGGACGGATTTTAGTGTAACAGCTAAAAACCTTTTTATTTTCAAGTTTGAATAATGAGAAACATCATTTGATCAGAGAAAACGACATTTCTTAAAAAGCGACAAATCTAAGAAGTGACAGCTCTGACATAGCGAAAAATCTGTAAAATGTTTATCCTTAAAAATAAGTCGACAAATTGGAAAAAAAAACAACAAGTAAGAGAAAAAATTGAAAAATTCAACGAAAACGACATTTCTATAAAAAGACGTTTTTGAAAACGAAAATTTCAAAAAGCGATAATCCTGAAAATCTATAGAGAAGAGGTTCATTCTAAAACAAGAAAGAGAAAAATATTGAAGAAAACGACAATTCTACAAAAACGATATTTCTATGAAAACGACATTTCTATATAAAAGACGCTTTAAAAACGAAAATTTTCGAAAAGCTAAAAATTTGATAATCTCTAAAAAACATGGTCATTGTAAGCAATAAGACGACAGTTAAAAAAAAAAAAAAATAAGTAATAGAAAAAAATTTAAGAAAACAACGTTTTTTAAAATGAAAATTTCAAAAAGCGGTAATCCTGAAAATCTCTAGAAAAAATGTTCGTTTTAAGAAATAAGTCAAAAGTTCTGAAAGAAACATAGTGAGAGAAAAATTTGAAGAAAACGATCACTCTACGAAAACGATATTTCTATGAAAACGACATTTCGACATAAAAGACGATTTTAAAAACAAAAATTTCGAAAAGCTAAAAATTTGAAAATCTCTAAAAAAATATGTTCATTCTAAGCAATAAGACGAAAGTTCCGAAAAAAACAATAAGTAAGATAAAATAAATTTAAGAAAACGGCATTTTCACAAATAACGATTTTTTTGAAAACGAAAATTTCGAAAAGCGATAATTGTGAAATTTCTAGAAAATAAGTCTACAGTTCTGCAAAAAAAAAACAAGTAAGAGACAAAAATTTAAGAAAACGACACTTCTATAAAAACGACATTTAATTTATACGAAAACGACGATTTTTTAAACGAAAATTACAAGTAGCGATATTTCTGAAAACCTCTAGAAAAATTTTTTATTCATGGAATAAGTCAACAATTCGGAAAAAAAACAAATTTGAGAAGAAAATTGAAGAAAATGACAGTTCCACACAAAAACCGAACGTTTCGAATAGCCATATAATTCTTAAATTCTCTAGAAAAAATATATATTCTAAGAAATAAGTCGAAAAAGTCGAAAAAAAGTTAAAGATATCAAAGTTTCTAGAAAAATTTAGTTTTTGAACAATTGAAATTTTGACAAAATGAAAAGGATTAAAAACAAAAAAATATGAAAATAATTTGGAAAACGGTAAAAAAAAAATTTAAAAAATAGAAGGGCGAGATATATGTTGTCCAATTTTTTTGTGGTCTATTTCAAGTGTACCTAGTTATAAATCCATCCCTGACACACATAAACGTGTGAGTTGTCTTTTGGGCTTTAAAATTGACTTCAGCTTGATGCTGGTTGGTGAACCTTTATCCTCCACCCATAGTCATATGCCACCACCACCACCATCTACAATTTGCATTTGAGACCACTACTGTTAGAATGAAAATTGAAAGGAACATTTCACGTTTTAGAGCTCTTGAACACCAAATAGAAAAGAAAAAGAAGAACACTCGGTATATGGGCATATAAGAGTGAAGTTGAACTGACTTTGTTATTGGAGCCATTTGTGTTGGCGGCGGTGATGGTGGCGGCGGCGGCGACAACAGCAACATCATAGCATCAGCTGCAGCAACTAGGGTTTTTTTTTATGTGTGTTGGGAGGTAGAGGTTTGGGGTTGGGGGTGTCAAATGTATAATCAAACGACCGACGCAGAAAATTCAACGTGGCTATAAAGAAGATTATGGATATATGTATGTAGGTACCCATATCACAGAAAAATGGGAATGGAGTAAGGGAGAGAATGAAAGTTTCTGGTATTGTCCAAAGGCATATAGTGAGTGTGCGAGATTTAAAGTACCCTTTCTCTATGTGTGGGAATGACTTTTTAACCCAAATATTTCCTAGTTCTTATTCACAAATGTCATTCTTACCTTAGAACTTGTTTTTTTTTTCATATTATGAAAAATATATGTATTTAAATGTGGGTGGATATGTCATTAAATGAATAGAAAGCTTAGAAATATATAGGATATTGTGTCTTTGTATCTTCTTTGATGTCTTTGATATTTTTTTTTTTATGTTTTTAACAAAGAGTTACTTTTTGACCTATATTTTTAAAGGTTTCTACATGGCTTAAGGAATTAAAGACTTCAGTGATGCTTTAAAAGGGGCTTTAATTTTTTTTCAGACATTTAAAGCAATTCACCAGGACAACTCTACGAAAACGACATTTCTACGAAAATGAAGTTTTGAAAACGAAAATTTTCGAAAAGCGAAAGTTTTCAAAATCTATAAATAACTGTTCATTTTAAATCTACGATTCCGAAAAATTAAAGAAAAAACGACAATCATACGACATTTCTAAGAAAATTACGTTTTCAAAAAGCGATAGTTTTGAAAATCTCTAGCAAAAATTTTCACTCTAAAAAAAATTCGACAGTTTCAAAAAAAAAAAAAAAAAACAAGTAAAAGAACAAAACTGACAGTTTACAATAAAAAAAACCACAGTTTAAAAATCGATAAAAATCAAATTTTTGAAAACGAACATTTTCGAAAAGCAAAAGTTTCAAAATCTTTAGGAATAAATTATTAGGTATTCACTTTAAAATAAATCGTCAATTTCGAAAAAAATTGAAAAACGACAATGATGAAATTGACGTTTTCGAAAAGCGATAGTTTCCAAAATCTCTAAAAAAAAATTCAAAAAGAACAAAATTGAAGAAAACGACAGTTTTTTTAAAAAAACGACAACTCTACGGAATTTCGAAAACGAAAGTTTCGAAAATTGACAGTTCTGTTAATATCTAAAGATAATGTTCTTTCAAGGAAATAAAACGACAAACCTGAAAAAAACAAAAAAAAAAAAAATTGAAGAAAAAGACAATGCAACAAAACGATATTTCTAAAAACAAAAAATATTCAATAACATTTTTTTTTTTAAGTTATTAATGATATTCCTCTATATCATTGCATTGACTTTCAACTTGGTGGTTTATTTGAAAGTTTCATTTTTCCCTTAAAACTATATGATTTTTATTCGCACGATTATAGATGAAAAAAAGTTAAATTTTATCCACAAAGAGCTTAAATTTGAATCTGTAGTCAGTTTAACGTTTTCAGTACTATAGGAATTAAGAGCACTTTCATAATTTTGCCCTACAAAAATCATCACTGCAAGCCTTGATTTTATCAGAAATTACATCTCATCACAAATAACATTACCACCTCTAAGCTTATTAGAGTAGAAATCATTCTACTCGTTATAATTAAGAATTATGCTGACTAGGCACTATTCCAATTGCAGACAGACTTATGATTGGAAACACCACATTTACATCCTGAACCATTACGACCCTCTGATGTAAACACAGAACATATATATATATATTTCTAAACAATTGCAACTAATTACTACATAAGTTTTCAATTTTTCGACCACACAACTTCTAATCGGATTTTGTTGGCTGTCATATTCATAAATATAAAGCATATACAAATACATTCCCTAGCACAGAGATCCTCACTGATGTGTATCCTGTCAGTAAAACAAACTAATAATTTCCGCGCTATGAATTCTATCTCTAATTATAGAACCGTTAACTCATTTTGCAATTGACTTTCACAATGTGTACTCATGTGTAAAGAGGGCATAATGATGATTTTATAAAATATGTATATAAGCTTTTGAAAAGTCTAAAACAATTGTATAGATTTAATGGGTGAGAAGGGTGGAAGGGAAGAGGAAATTGTTGTTTTAGGTGCAATCATACAAAAAATAAAAAAAAAAGATATACCCTCATATAAGCTTTTCAACAGATTTTCAATAAATAACAAACAATAAATAACAAACCGGTAAATGCACACAAATCGCTTTCTGATTAGTTTAGATTTGGAATATACGCATTTGAAATTTTTTGATAAAGTTAGATAGATACTATATCGCTGGTTATTTTTCCCGTTTTATGAAATCATTAATAGTACCAGGATTAAGGTTGCAAATATAAAAATTTTGAAAAAATAACATAATTCCTTGTAAGAAAACGATAAAAAAAAAGTAAACTAAATTAAGCTTTCTTATGTTATTATTATTTAAGAAAAAAAGTTGTAAACAACAACAAAAACTTATTGTAATACCTTTGTCAGAAAATTGCAGATTTGTTCATGAGACATATTTTGTAAAATATTCAAGTTTTGGGATGCTGTCTGTCTTTTTCAGGGTTGTAAAAATATGAATTGAAAAAAAAAACAGAAATGTATTTGAAATAAGAAAAAAAATATTTATTGCAAATACTAAAATTTTGAATTCAAAAAAAAATCATATTGCAACTGAAAAATATATGCATTGAAAATAATAAAATTATTTTATTTATTGTAAGAAATTCGACGAATGCACACATTTTGCATTAATTTTTTTTTTTTTTCAATCCAAAAAAAATTTTTGTTTGCAGTAAAATTTTTTTTAATTTTTAATGCGAAATATTTTTATTTGCAATAAAAATTTTATTTTCAGTTGCAATAAAAATTTTTTTAAATGAATTTTTTTCAGTTGCAATTTAAATATTTTTTTTTTAATTCAAAATTCTTTAATTTGCAATAAATTTTTTTTTAATTAGTAATGGTAAATAAATGCATTACCAAAAAAAAATCTGCCGACTTTTGTAAATCAAGTAGGTATTACTTTTAAAATAAATAACAATATTTTTTTGACTTTATATTAACGGTTCATTGAACCTTTTTCTTGATTTCTATCTTTCTTAATAAATGAACCGATTTCAACTAAAAACTTTGTGCAGAAGCGTTTAAGTAGCAGTACCTAATAATAAATTTTTATAAAATTTTCAAAAAAAGGATTTTTTAAAAACAGTTTAATGAATTTTTTTTAAATTTTGTTTTTATGTGTAGCAGTAGTTTATTCAATCATATTGGCATTAAAGGTAGCAACTGCTTTAAATAGTAAATAAAAGACATAGTAAATGCTGGAAAGGTAGTATTTACTAGAAGAAAAGTATTTACTAACAATTTTAAGGCCACCGGCTTTGCATTTTTTATATATGAAGCTATTGAGATTTGTTAATAAGTACGGCATAATTTTCTAGTGTTTTAACAAACTCTTAGGTTGTTGAACCTTCTACTTTTGCCATTTTTTGAACTTCAAACATTCACTATTAGTTTCAGCTTCTACTAGTAGTACTAGTTTTTACTATTACCTTTTACTTCTAGTAATTACTTTCGTTTTATGCATATGCCTCAATATGTCCATTAATTTTTTTTTTGAAAATTATTTCAACATTTTTATTAAATTTTGTACGATACAAAAAAAAAAAAAAATTGAACGGTTTTTACTTCCAAACGAAAAGATAATGTGACGTCAATAAAATTTTTTTTCGTAACATAAAAAATTAAAAAGACATGATAAATAATTACGAATCCAGAATAGTTTTTGAAAATTAAAACTACATTAAATTAAAAATTATTTCCCATTTGAAATAAGACTAATAACATGCATCTAATAATGTATGTATTTTGGTAAAAAAAAGTTTTAATTTCTATTTTATTAAATTTCTATACTCAAAACAGCGTTCAAGGAATACTTCCAAAACTCAAAAGGCTCACTCAGTGAATAAAATGTTTTCGAAAATATTTTGAGGTCCTAAAATATTCATATAATAATAGCATATGAGGCATTCCCGTCATTCCGGGAACGCTTGTTTTCGAATAAATTTAGATTATTCTTTTTTTTGATAATAAATTATTATGACTACAAACAGAGGCCACTTCAATTTAATCTCAAACAATTATCGTATTGGTAAAAACGTAGTTTCTGGGAGTGTCATTTCCGGGAACGCTTTAGGACTATATAATATAAAAGATGTAGCATTATCTACATAATTCTGCCTATTTTTGGTAGTTTTAATAAGACTCTCATCCAAGTGTGGCTGCAAAAATAGCAACATTATTCCCTAGACTATACCCTACACAGAGAAAAATAGACCACATAAAATAGAACAAAAACAATAAGATTTCTCTATGGTTTTCATCCAAGAAGGAAACCTTATTAAAACAATCGGGTTTTCCTTATTGTTTTAAAATCTGCAAAAAAATAAAAAAAAAAAGGTGACCAGGCTGGGAATCGAACTGGAGACTTCAAATCATTAGTCGCCCACCTTACCACCTGAACCAACCTGCCATGTAAATATTGATCGCGATTTTTGTTCTAGTGCTAAGTTGCAAAAAAAATCAACTTTTCAGTCGAATTTTAATAAGATTTTCTCTATAAAAATAATAAGAAATCTCCTTAAAAAAACCTTATTAATCGTCGATTTTAATAAGATTTCCTTATGAAATGTATGGACGGTAAAACAATATGGCAATCTGTTAGTTTTTAGCGGGTCATATTTTTCTCTGTGTACTTTAAGCCTTTATCAATCTCTGCCCTAAAGGATTTTCGATTGAGGAAAAAGCGGGTTTTGTCGTTAGTAGTATTGGCATTAAAATAAGTTATATAATATACATATATGTTGGGACAAAAATTTTCATTGAAGGTGAAATAATGAAATAGTATTTTGCCAGTGTGACAAAATATTTTCCACCTGACCTGGAACACTTTGGTAAATCCTGCATGCACAAACATACAAATATACTTGTTTGTATGTTTAGATGGAGAGAGACTTATAATATCATGCAACTTTAGTCGGAATTGTATTATGATGTTTTTTGCATAAAATGTGTGTTGTATAGGAATCTAGTTGGTCTACAAATATCAGTGGCATTCTGTCATACCGCACAATATGCGCTCTATATTTATAGCAAATATGGTGATGTATGTATTGTATAAGCATTTCATATACACCGCACAAACGCACCTTATAGTTGAGTAGTGTATATGGTTATGGGCTTTATGGAAATATTCATGAGCCCGGATGTAATCAGTATCAGGAATTAATGGGATTTTATGGCGACACTATGCTTATTGTCAAACACCTGCGAAATCCAAAAGGTAGTTAATTTTTTTTTTCGCTTTTACGAGATAGGTACGTAGGTTGAAAAGGGAAAGTTTAGGATTAGTGAAAAAATTGAATTTGAAATTACAATAAAAGAAGACAGGGAATATCTAAAAAAGAGGTTTTTGTAATTTTATTTCCCTTATTTTAAGTTTTTGAAGTGAAAACTTCTTTAGTATCGTAGTGATTTGAAACAAGATGAAACGAAAACGCGACACGACTTCAACTTGTTATTACTTTTCTGTTTTAATAGATAGATAAATGAAATTTGTACTGTACATAGGTAATTAAATAAATTATAACTGTACAAAATTTCAATTAATTTCATATTCAAAATTCGGAGATAACGGTAAAAAGATGTTCTTTTCCAACACACGTTATATCTTTTGATCTAGTGCACATACAAATTTGGTTTAACTTTAATACGCATGCTGCTAACATAACCTTTTATTTGATATATCACACATAACGGTACGGTAACGGTACGTCTACAAGTTACACAATCTTAAATTGAAAAAATTGAAACATACCTCAAAACACCTGTGGAGATCTGTTGGCGATGACCAGCTACCAGTGTAGGAAGTACCGTAATCTCAGTCTGGAAATTCGACATGGTTGACTTTAAAAAATTCTAACTTCTCTTGTAGCCATCTTTGAAATAAGATTTATGCATCATTATACAAGGTGAAACAATAAACTTTCACATGGTATAAAATTTTTTATAGGTTGACAAACAAAAAAATTGAATTAATAGCATGAGAACATAAAAATAAATGTTTTTTTTGCTTTTTTTGATGAATAGAGCGGGCGGCCACTGCAGAAACGCTCAACTCATCGAGCTAAAGAAAATTTCAAATGGGAAGTGAAAGAGGGCTATTAGTAGTTACGAAAACCACAGGTCTTCCCGTTCGCATCCTGGCACGATTGGCGTATTAAAGTGCATTGTGCATCTCATAGAGTTAAAAGACAATATTGGTGTCAAATTAAAGGTGATATTGTCAGCTATCAAAATTCAGAGGTCTTCCGGGTGAAAGTCTAGCAATTTTGTCATGCAGCCCGTTTTAAGGTTAGAAGCGATGAAAGTGAGTTTTTTCATGAAGTCTTGTTTTTTGGTATTTTGGCCGATGAGTTAAGGAGTTTTTTCACTATAAAATAAAAATAAGAGTTATTAGCATTTAAATATAAAACGATGTTTTGGAAAAAGCTTAATAGGTTATTAACAATGACCCAAAGTATATGCAAAACTACGAATATTTCACGAAAAAGTCTCAAATAATACGTTGCGCCCCTTACAACTTACCGAATTAAAAGGCGAATTTAATTTTAAATTAAAGCTAATAATGTCTTTTTTTGAAAACCAGAGGTCTTCCAAGCCAAAAATTGGAAGTTAATTCACGCAGCTTGTTTTAAGGTTAGGAGCGTTTTTCACTTATAACGTTCCCCCAAGCTGGGGGGTGAAATGTCAAGATGTGGCTTGGAAGACCTCTGGTTTTCAAAAAAAGACATTACTAACTTTAATATTGAATTAAATTCGCCTTTTAATTCGGTAAGTTGTAAGGGGCGCAACGTATTATTTGAGACTTTTTCGTGAAATATTCGTAGTTTTGCATATACTTTGGGTCATTGTTAATAACCTATTAAGCTTTTTCCAAAACATCGTTTTATATTTAAATGCTAATAACTCTTATTTTTATTTTATAGTGAAAAAACTCCTTAACTCATGGGCCAAAATAAAAAAAAAAACAAGACTTTATGAAAAAATTCACTTTCATCGCTTCTAACCTTAAAACGGGCTGCATGACAAAACTGCTAGACTTTCACCCGGAAGACCTCTGAATTTTGATAGCTGACAATATCACCTTTAATTTGACACCAATATTGTCTTTTAACTCTATGAGATGCACAATGCACTTTACCACGCCAATCGTGCCAGGATGCGAACGGGAAGACCTGTGGTTTTCGTAACTACTAAAAGCCCTCTTTCACTTCCCATTTGAAATTTTCTTTAGCTCGATGAGTTGAGCGTTTCTGCAGTGGCCGCCCGGTCTAGAAATTTCATCGAGTTTAAAAAATTCTAGCTCTTTTTGTAGATGTCTCATAGACTTGATCGATATATATATTTTGAGCTAAAACAATAAGCTTTCAGATAGTGTAGATTGTTATAGGTTGTTATTTAAGAAAATGGATTTAATAGCGTGAGAAGATAAAAATAAGTGTTTTTTCGCTTTTCTTGATGGAAATTGATCGAGGTTAAAAAAATTCTAGCTCTTTTTGTAGATGTCTCATAGACTTGATTGAGCTGAGACAATAAGCTTTCAGATGATATGAAATTTATATAGGTTGTCATATAAAAAACATGGATTTGAAGGTGATAGAATAAAAATAGGTAGATTTTTTCTATTTTTTTTTTTTTTTTTTTTTTTTGATAGAAAAATGATTTTTTGAGGTTTCACTTCTACCACGTGTGAATTGCACACATGATTTTTTTTTTTTTAATTAACTTACAACCTGATTTAATTTATTTTATTTTATAAGAGCAAGAATGTGCGACAAGTACGTAGATTTAATGTTGTTTTTATTTTGTATTTGCATTTATTATGAGGGTTCCAGTGAGTGCCAAGCTAGTAGGTACACGAAGGTGCTTTAAACGGTTAAAGCAATCAATTTGATTCCAAGGAATTTTTTGTGGAACGTTTAAGCCCCTACAAGAATATATCTTGTTAATTTGAAAATAATGAAGTTTCAGTGAATTGGAAATTTTTTAAAAATAAAAAATGTTTTTATATTTTTTTTTAACTTTGACCTCAAATATCTTTAGAATGGTTAGATTAATGAAAAAAGTTATCAAGACCTTTTTTGTGGAGCAATCAATTTCCAACAAGAATATGTCTTGTGCGTTTGATTATTATAATTTTTCAATTTGTTACAAAATTAAGAACAAAAAACGAATTTTTAAAGATTTTCTCGATTTTTGGACCTCAAACATCTATTCAACGGTTAGATAAACGAAAAAAGTGTAGAAGGCCTTTTTTGTAGAGCGTTCAATTTCCTACAAGAATATAAAAAGGCATTTGCTAAAAAGTGGATTTAAAAAAAAAATGATTTTTTTTTAGTAGAAGCTTGATGTAAAAATGAAAAATTGCGAAGCGGAGGACCTTCAAATTAATATTAAGAGCTCATATTTGGTGTGTATATTCTAGAGGTGTCTAGCAATCGATTTTTCACAGCACCAAATCAGAAAAAAAAGAATTTCGATTTTTTTGACCCACCCTAATGCACATGTGCATATTTTAATTCGGTTGCATCATGTGGTTAATATTGTTTATACTTCTACAGTCTAAAAACAATAAAAACAATTTTTTTAATGAAATATTTTAAGTACTACGTCTAATATCAAAAAAACAGCAATTTTTCAATTTTTTTTTTTAAACTTTTGGATAAGTTCAAGAAGTTTCTATAAATGACCTTCTCATAATATTCCACGACCATCAAGGGGCACGTTTAAAAATTTTATTGATACAAATTTGAAACCAAACTTTAGAACTTGGTACACTTTTATATCTCAGTACTTTTTGTGCCAGCATAATTTCAACATAGGAGAACTTGGCTCTTTTTTTAACAGTAATGTTTTTGTTGTGATAAACATTAAAAAATCTTTCTTCTCCAATACCGTGAACGCATAAGACCCAATTCTTTAAATCTTCAAAAAAAATGGAATAATTCTTTAAAATTATTCGCACTTTGTAACAACTGATAAAAAAGGTGGGTAAATGAATGACCTTGCTTGCACTGCAGAAATAAATACCTTCACGACTAAAAAAGGTGATGATAATCTATATTCTATGCTTGTTTCTAACATTTTTTTTCCGACGTATCATCCTTCTATCTCACATCGCTTGTTCAATAATATGTATGCATTTTGAGAATTTTTCTTGGAATTGAATCTCATAATCCAGACTTCGTTTATATTATGGTAGACTATGTGTAGAACAGGGTGTCTGTAAACTATTGATTTAAACATGAGACTAATTTCTAAGAGATATTTTAGCAGACCTAATCTTAGTCACCATGTCACCTTGTCGCCCTCTCACTCTATTTCCATGAACTTTTAAAGAAACAGCCAAGTAACCAAAATACATAGCAATTGATTTGTTGGTGTCTAGTGGAACTCAGACACTCCAATTGCCAAGCTCCCCCTACAATTAAAAAAAAAATGCCCTTGTCTTAAAAGTTGCTTGGAATATTAAAGCTTTTTAAAAATGTATAAAAGAATTTTTTTCAAAAAATTAATATAAAATTTGATTTAAAGTTACAAAAACATCCCTTTGAATGGTTTAGACCATAGACCCTCAAACAAAGTATGCCTTGTAATTTCTTATAACAAAGAATTTATAGAAAAAAAAATGATAATTTTTAAAGATGTTAAAAAAAATGGTTCATTTTTAACATAAAAATAAAAAAAAAATCGATGGCGCTTAAAAGAAAGTCAGACATATGTAAGAGAAAGTCAGAAAACGTTTTTATGGCAAGTACAATTTATAACGGTCCAAAAAATATATATATTTTTTTTTATTTCAAAAGTGCATAAAACCTTATTTGCCACATTACATTTTACATTTATTTTTTTTTTTTAATCAAAATCGCTAGAACCGTTTTTGAGAAAAACAAGCTTCTCCACTTCGGTAGTATGACAAATACCATTAATTTTGGTCCTAAAGCTATTCCAGCAACAGGCCCAGTATCTACGCTCAAAAAACTATAATAGCTTTATTGTTTTTTTTTTTGCTAAATAATTTTTCATTGGGTACTCTCATGTTGACCACGGCTTTGAGTTCTGCAAAATTATGGCTTGAATTAATTTACAAAAAAAGTTCAGGTTCCCAAAATCAAAGCGGTTTTAGATAAAACCTCGGTTTAGGTTGCAAATATTCTTAAAAATTATAAAAAAATTAATAAATGTTTCTTACTAACAATATTTACCCCAAACATTTAATTCATTCACAAAACATTTCTATATTTAATCAATTTCACTTTAAATTAAATTTATAAAACATAACTTTTAATTTTCTCAAAAAAACACCCTCTTACCTTGAATGTTTGAATAAACTCTATTTGTTCTTGCTTATCATTCCAATTGCAACACTTTCATCAAATATCAAATGTATTAAATTTTTTCACAGGGTGTTTCAGTAAATTTCCCTCAAAAATACCTTCTATATTAAAAAAAAAAATAAAAATAATTTTCTTGATTCTTTATTTGTATTTATGAAAAATGAAACTAAAGTACCAAATTTTATCACCTTCATCCACCATCATTTCCTTATTTATCCATGTACCTAAATGCAGTTTGTAAAAATCTAATAGAAGAATTTGAGGGTCTGTGTCCATATCAAACAAGCTTTGGATGTAAAGTTTATACCTTTACTAATGTGTTAACAATAAAACTGCAATCCATATTTTCAGAGTAAAATAATTTGTCAAAAAATATTAAATATTTTTATGATCATAAAAAAAAAGAGTCAAAAAAACAGTCTTCTTGAGTCACCCTGTACTATTTTATTACAAAGATACCACCTGCTATATGCAATCTCGTATATGTGTGATGTACCATCCAAAAGAATAGAATGAATTTTTGCTCCAAATGACTGATTCCATTAAATCAGCACTTGGGTTTTTGTGATTGTAATGAAATTCCTCTCATTGTGGAATGGAATGGCTAAAGCTAAAGCTAAAGCATTCAGAAGTTTATTCTAAAGGAGTGAACCACGTCTCCTCCATATCGTCGTCGTCGTCGCACATCAAAAAGAGAGTGTAACGCAAAATGTATATGAAAGTTGAAGGGGGAACAACCCCTTCTATAAAGTCGCCTCTCTAATATAGGAGTCAGCCATCAGGATCGGGAGTCTAATAAATGTGCGGAATGTGATGACAGCAAAGTGACATGTGGTTTTGTTGATGATTGCACACTAAAGTTTCACTACCATCACCATTCACCAACCACCACCACCACTACAACGACGCCACGTTTTCTCTTCAAAATTGTGAGCAAATTAATTGCATGACAAATGGTGAATAATGGAATTTAATGGGGAAAAAAGGGATATTTTTTTTTTCAATTTAGTTAGTTTTTTTTAGTTTTATTTTTTAGTTTTTGATTCATGACACTTTTTTTTTATTTTCGACTTGTGTGGTGCAAAGATATGTATGTCCTAAGGTCTAAGTCAGCAATATTAAGAGTTTGAAATTATTATATTAGCGGACTCATAGGTGAAATCTACCCGTCAAGGATGATATTTCATATTTTCCACTAAGAATTATCCACCCCTTATTTTACAATTTATGTAACCTCTTATACTTTTTACCATCGAAGAACGGTGAAAAAAAACCAAAAGTTATGTTTTTAACCGATTTGATGAATTCGAACATGTATGTTCCCTCATAACTTCTAATCTATTTGTCACAATTTGACAAATGAGGTATAATTTGAAGCGTCCTAATTGTCCGCTTGTTATAAGCTATACAAAGTTTTTTTTTATATAACATTTTCTTTATAAATAATTTAAAATTATATTGGAACTAAAAATTGACAAAGTATTTGTAGGTTTACTGTTAATTAAAAATAAAATGTTTATTTTAAGAATTTTTTTTTCAATAAAGTGTCATATTAAAGAACTTTAACAATACCTTGTTTGTCCAGGTGTAATAAGAAGTTTAGAAGTTTTGACGAAACAAACATTCTCGTTAAAATTCGTCATCATCACCAAATGTATGGAAAAATAAAAAAAAAAAAATTTGTATTTCAACAAGAAACACAACCGCGAATTTGGAGTCTATAAAGAACTCCTTTTTGCACAACCCTCCAGGACGTTTAACCTAACCCCGTTTGTCACACTCAATAGCATACCCTCTTTCTCCTTACCATATAATATTCCATTCCTGTTGAATATTTCTTTTTTTTTTTTAATGAAAATCAATTTCAAATTTTAATTCCTTCAACATGACAATCATAAAATATCCTGTTTTCTTTGGTAATATATTTTTTTTTGTCCATGTGAGTGGGAGTGTGTTGGGGAGAAATTTTGTTGGTTTTATAAATTTTTTTTTATATAATTTTTTTTTATTTTTTTGTTAAATGAACGGAAATTTGATTTCGTTTTTTTTTATGATTTCCAATAAAGTTATGTTTATTTTGTTCAGAGCCTTTCATATTTTTTTTATCGCGACAAAAGAGTAGAAGTAGGTGTACACCAAACAAACAAAAAAAAGGAGTGAGCGATGTGACGATAATTGCTTGTAGAGTGGGGTAAAACATAAAATGAAGAAAGAAAAAATAAATAAAAATAAAAAAAAAAAAAATAACAGAATCATTTTGATCTCAACAATGGAGACTTTATCACGAAATTATGACAGGAAGTGTTAAGAGTTGGGAAAATAAAATAAAAAAAAAAAATAAATAAAAGTAAAAAAAAAATGAAATAAAATTCCGGATGTTGTTGATTGACAGTATTTTTTTTTATAAAATGGAGACAAATTAAGATATTTTATTTTTTCGTTTGAATTAGTTAGATATAATTTTAAAAGGATTTTAGTTACCTGGGAAAAGGGTGAAAAAAGGTTGTATGTTATTCAATTAGCTTCAATTTTAAGGAAAAATTTTATTTTAGCAAATTATTATTAAAAGTGAGTAAATAGATTTCTGTACAAATGTTTATTCAAAGAGAATATATGTATATGAGGATCTAGAATTTTTGTTAACAAAATATAGAAAGGATATTGTGCAAATATTATGGATTTAATGGTAATTTACCAACATTGAAAAATGCTTGATTTTATTGCAAGTTTTAATCTTCAATGAGTTAAAAACAATTTAAAATCAACGAAAACCAGATTAAATTATACCTGGAAATGATTTTGAATTCAAATTCGAAATGGGCACACTTTAGAAAAATAAAATAATCTGGCAGCTTCAATATAAGTACAATCCAAAACTAATTTAGGTATTTACTTGGTTATGGAACATTGTTAGCTTCAAAAACTGAAACAAATTTTAAAATCGGTCGAAGCACTCGGCTTGTACAGGTAGTCAAAGTTTCTTTATTTTTAAAATCAAGAATTTTTTTATGACGAATTTGAGAATTTTGGTAAAAAAATCTAAAAACCTAGTTCCAAAAATTAAATTTGTTTCGGTTGGAGTTTATAAAAATGGCTAATAACGTCTTATAAATCGATGAACAATGGCAGCATTTACGAAAAAGTGACGCCATTTTCTCCCGTTCCACGTGAAATTTTTAGCAGTGCGGCAAAAATTTCAATAAAAAATATACTATTGGAGATGCAAACATTTTCTATAGCTTATTTGAAAGATAATAAACCTAAAGTTGAATACAAATGAAGGATTTTTTAAAATTCCATCGTTAATAAAGGTAAATAGGGGTAAAACAAAATCGCAAAAAGTGGCTATTTTTTAAACTCGACGTTGTAGAAAGTTGATTTTTTTTAATCGAAAAATAAATTTATTATTCGGCTAACAAAGGTATTGAAAAAATTCAAAAAAAAATTCAAAACCAAGTTAAAATGGTTTTTAAAACTAAAACATGAGGTAGATCTTTGACAAATTAGTGATTATAGGTAAGGAATTTTTTTTGACAATTTGAAAATGACATTCAAAAGATAATGAACAAAAAAAATTAAAAATTTATAACGGATTTTTTTTTCTAAATCTCTGCGTTTCGAAATATGAATTTTTGAAAAACATTTACTTTTTTAGGGGTATTTTTGTGTGGGTTTTTATTTTGAGCAAGTTTCTGTAGCGTTATAAAAATCTTAAACTGATAGAACATATAGTTTATGTGCAAGAAATTTGTATTATAAAATGATTTTTGACCAAAAAACGGGAAAAACAAGTTTTATGTCTTAAATTTTTTGACCGTTTTTTATTTTATGGACTTTGGTAATTTAAGAAAATCAAGTTTGTTTTTATTACTTTTTTTTATGAAAATTGATTGGGTTCAAAAAATTATAGCTCTTTTTGTAGATGTCGTGCAGACATGGTTGATATGAATATTTTGAGCTGAAACAATAGGCTTTCATATGGTATACAATCTATTATAGGTTGTTATAATACAAAAATTGATTTTTGGGTGATGGTAGTGATTTTTTCACTTTTTACTTGCTCTATAGGGCAAGTATTGGTTTCGTGTCGAAAAAAAAATTTTAAGTTAAGTCAAAACCAACATTACGATGATAGAGAATTCCAAAAAAGTGGGTCTCGCAATTCCGTCCGTGCGTCTGTACGTCAGTGCGGTTGTGCGTCCATCTGTACACATTTCCACAGCCTAAACGGGTGGACGGATTTTCTTCAAATTTGATACAGATGATTTTTATGGAATTCTGAAAGTTGGTTTTTTTTTTTTGTTTTTTTTATATCTCGTTTAGAACGTATACCTCCCATACAAAAAAATACGATATTGCGAATTTCTCGAAAACGGCTCTAACGATTTTGATTAAACTTTGTTTACAAAATAAATAAATAAATAAAATAAAACTGCATTTTTATTTTTTCTCAAAAAAGTCAAACAACAAAAAAAAAATTTTCATGCCCTAAATGTCGGCTCTTCCCCAGTATCAATTTTTTTTTTAAGAGCCAGCTTTTAAAATCTACAAGTAAAGTAACATAAAAGTGCTTTGAACTGCAAGAGGAAGTACGTACGACCTCAGTCGTGCATTTTATTTCATAAGAAATAATTGTTTTTGATAAATTATTTTTATACGCATAGTAAAAATATAAAAATATTTTTTTTTTTCTTTAGAAAAAATATTTAGCTTGTTAATTGTATAATTTGTTTGTACGCTTTTCATACAAAAAAAAAAATATATTATATATATTATATAATGAGAAAAGAAAAACAAAGGTATTTTTTTTTAGTTTTTTCTTGTATAAATTATGATTGGATTCAAAAAGTTATTCCATTTTTCTCACAAAACATATAGATATAAATATTTAAGGTCTTAATATTTAGCTTAGACCCGTTTGCTGAATCGAAACTTAATCATTTAAGTTCTACATAAACCCTTATGTGACAGTTTACGCAGAGGAAAAAGTAGAGAATAAGAGTTTATGTTCAACATAAATTTATTTAATAACGAAGAAAAAAATAAAAAAAATAATAAAAAATTATTAAAATTATTTTTATTTTATAAATTTTTGGAGTTGAGGTCAATTGAACTTTAAATTGAATTATAAATTATTTTTAGCTCCAATTCACCAAATGCCAATTAAGTACTTTACTATAAGATTTATTTTCTTATAAATTTTTTTACAAGAAAGTTTACAAATAAATAGGTAATTTTTAGATCTTTTTTGTAACAAAAGCACACAACCTGTATGAAATTATCACGTAAAATTACGTCCGTAAATCGACTTTTTAACAAAATTTTGAAACATCCTGTAAACAAATTTTATCAAAACTCTTCAAATTCATAGCTGAATGCTTTACGTTTATAAAAAAAATATGTATTAAAATATCTTAACATGCGATCCAAAGTTAGAGTATCTTTCAAAAAAAAAATGTGAACCACTCTTCTATTACCTTTTTGAATATACCTAACTATAATAAACAGTTAAGTTTTAAGTATTCTATATCTTTCAAAATTATTTAAACTTTATTTACCAAGAACATTTTTACTTTTTCCCATATTAACTCTATAAATATGACAATTTAATATGGCCTTATAGGAGCTTTATATTCAAAAAATGGATTTTATTTTTACTATCCATTAAAAACAAGTGATTACAATATAATCTTTATTCAAAAATTCTCCCAAATCCCCTATTTAATTCTACATAATGTTAAATTAAAAATAAATTAAAAAAAACAACAACAACAACCACAACCAAACAAAAATATTCTTATTGTATTAAAATTTGTCTCATAGGTACAACCACATTGTGGCTAAAAAAAAAGAAAACATTTATCCCACACAAAAATATGCATCCCATTTTCCTTTTTCGGACATAATAATAGCCAGGACCAAACACAGAATGACAAAAATATAAAACTTATGTTAAGAGATGTTAGAGAAAGCTATATAAGGATAACCTGTGTCTCTCTGTGTGTGGTTAACCATAAACGTTTATTATTGCACTGCAATTTTCAATTGCACTCCAAATACAAGCAGTAACTGTGATTCTTCAGTATCTCTATTAAATCCTTGAACAGGACTAAAAGGCTAGAAAATATAATCCTCGCACTGAATAAAACTCAAATGAGTATATATTTTTTTTTTTTTCATTTTTTGAAATATAAAATGCAAATAAAATGTTGAAGAGAATATTAAAAAAAAAAAATGAAAAAAAAAACAACAACATTTGTTGAGCTTTATTTATATATTAACAGTAGTTGGCAGGTTCTTGAAGCTTTTCATATATATATATTTTTTTTTATGTGTATATTAAGCCCGTATATGGGTTGTGTCCTTTTAAATTTAGCAGTTGGATACCAACCATTACATCATCATCAACATCAAGAAGGAAGACTAACCTTGGTTAAACCACAAAAACCTTAAACACATTTTCCCTCTTTCTGTGTGTCTCTCAATTTTATATTAAAATTTTTCACAACACAGTTACACATTTGCATAGATAAAAAAAAAAATATATATATATAATATTTACATAAGGACTTTTGCCAATGCTATGATGTCCCCTCCTTCCTCTAATCCCTTAAAATAGACTTCTTCCATGCTGAGTTACATTAAAATCATGCTATGATGGCTCTTTCTCATTGGTGTGTGCGGTAAACTTTTCTGAATGTGCACTCACTTACAAATAACTGCTTACAATTTCCTGTGGGGTTTTTTATTGCATAGAAAATATACGAGTATAATATATTTTTGTACCAGGACTCTTTTTCTCTGATTACACAACATGGTCAATATAAATGATGGAGGCGTAGATGATTACATGGATATTAGCCAGGAAGTGGTACACACACTCGGAACTCTCTCTCTTTTTCTCTTTGTGAGTTATCATAATAGCTACACATGCTGTATAGAGGAGGATAAAGTTGTAATAAAATTTATGATAAATAAGAGTAAAGGATAGAAAAGGACACTCTAAAAGCAAAGTAACTATTTGCATGTAATCAATTCGCGAAATGGATTTGAATTTAATATTTGTCCATCTGTTCGATATAAAGAACCAGAATTTGCCAATTTCTTCCTTAATCCGTTTATTTAGTTTAGGTATATCGAAACGAAATTCCAGCATGTAGCAAATAAATTGTCGCGCTGGGAAATGTCCTGTCTTCATGGTTTTTGTTTCGTTTCGTCGTGTCGTTTCATCACGATTGACCAAAACCAAGTGAACTATACACAACTATTCTCTGTTGGTCCTTTTGGTTGAACTTTTTTTCCAATCCTGTTCTGTCACATGTGCCATTGGTTTTGGTTTGATATTTTTGATTAAAGGAAAAGAACGACGAGACGAGACATCCTTTTTGGGTGAGATTTCATCTACTCTATAATATAGTCACTATTATAACCATCACGTTATTCATGTTTTTATTGGAATATCGTTATATCCTTTGTGGATGATCTGAGCACTCTATTTCCATTGGATGGCGTTGGTGGCGGTGTATGATGATGGTCCATGGTGATGGTAATAGCTAGAACAGAAATTGGTACTTCTGGAGTATGATTCAAGTATTATATGATTTTTTTTTTTTTTTGTTTGTCAATTTGCTCATCAACACTGTCTCTCTCATTCTCAGTCAATTTTTCTATTGTGTTTATTATGACACAAACAAAAAAACTTCAAAGGAACATCCAATTTTCCTATTTGAGCCACACATTATGCTACTCAGTTATGATTATTGGCTTGTGTATATACGTCTTTATTAATGACATTTATTTTGGCATTGATATAATGGATCAGTATCGTGTGTGTGTTGGTGTTATAATGGATGCGTTGTTTTAATTGAATTTCTTAGTGACACTTTTGTATTAAGAAAGTTAGTGGCTACTTGATATTTGGATTTTCTTTGATTTTGAAACTTATTAAATCGAAGAAAAAAACTTAATATGGCTAAAGTATTTAAGAAAGAAACAATTAAATGACCTTTTATAAAAAAAAGTGAAAGCAAAAATAATACCCTAGGGTGCAATCGCTTTTCGCCTATCAACTATCGTGTTAGCCAATTCCACCCCTGTACCTATTGATATCTTGAAAAAATTACAAGAAAATCGTGGAAGTCTTCAAGTAAAAATAGTCTCAAATTGATCAGTCTGTGAATTGTGAGTATACCCGCATTAAACAAGATTTCGTCCACTGAAATGATATCCATTTGTGCATTTACGTGAAACATCTTTAAACAATTTCTATATTTATTTTATTCGAATGAAATTACACATACAAGTGTTCGTGTTTTCAATTACCAAGACGCTGATCTTGAACAGCGTCGAAAATGTATTTTCCGAAAAAAAGTACGTATACACCCGAGTGTACCATAATAGATTTCCTACCAGAGCCTTTAGACGTGTATATAATTACACGTGTACTCGTGTATTGATAAAAATATTTAAAATAATCAGCGTGTTTAACTTGGAAACAGACATTCAGCTTGAATTTTTTTTGTTGGGTTCATAAAATTATCCATTTTTGTTAAATAAAAAGCTTATAAGAAAAAATTTATGTTATTATTCTTCAGCTTTTTGAAGAAGAAATGCGAGTTCTAAGAATTATACTAATGATAATATAATGCTATATCATTAGTGACTAAAGAAATTTTGTGTGAATAACAGTTAATTAAAGATAGCTTTTATTATACCAAACTAAAGCCTTATTATGTTGCTAATAGAGCTCTTGAAACCCGGGTACCCGAAGACCCGCCCGGGTACCCGGGTACTCGAATATCCGGGTATTACCCGGGTAGCACCCGGGTACCCGGGTACCCGAAATACCCGAGTACCGGGGTCCTTAAAATACTCGGGTACCCGGGTACCCGAGTACCCGAGTGTTTTCAACAGCTCGTGTAACCAAGTAAATTCGCGTAAAACAAAACTTTTTTTTGTGTTTTTTTTTATTTTGCTATAATTTATTAACCTGGTTGACACTTTTTGGGAATTTGTTTGGCATTTAAAGAGTTTCATGGTTGAACCAAAGTACAAAGATATGACCAATTTGGTCATGTACCAATTTTACCTATGAAATAAGGTTGCTTTATAAAAGTTCCAATTATAAAAGTGGCAGCCCTATATTTTTCATTATAGTTATCAACTAACAATGCCAAACAATCTTCTTAAAAGTGTCAACTAGGTTAATAAATTATAGCAAAATATGAAAAAATAAGAAAAAACAAAAAACTACATTTTTTATTTGCGTATCTACTTGGTTACACGAGCTGTTGAATATACTCGGGTACTCGGGAACCCGGGTACCCGGGTATTTTCAGGACCCGGGTACCCGGGTATTTCGAGTACCCGGGTACCCGGGTGCTACCCGGGTAATACCCGGGTATTTTGGTACCCGGGTACCCGGGTAGCATTGGACCCGGGTATTACCCGGGTAGAATCAAGAGCCCTAGTTGCTAACGATGCATTGTATGTTTAAAAAAAAAACTATTTATTCCTCTTAATTCTCTACATTTTAAAAAAATAGCTCTTTACAATTGAATCATTTATTTTCAAAACATGATAAGTCCACTTTTTTTCAAAATTCGTTTTTTTGACTAAATTTGTACTCCAGGGATAACCACGCCTGTCTTCAAAATATGAAGTATCTACTCCAACTAAATCAGATTTTACAGCTACGCGAAATATTTTTTTAGTATCAAAAAAAGAATAAGTCCCGGACTTATCATCTTTTGAAAATAAACAACAGCTTCTTTTTGTGTAAATGCTATATTCGACTAATGATTGAAAATCTTAAGTTTAAAGCTACTTTAAAGTTAAATAAGTAGTCCGGACATTGTATTTTAACCTGAAATACAATTGTTTGATAGACTGGGGCTAAGCTAAAAGCAAAATTGTATATCCATTTTAAAACTAATTTCACATCCGTTTATTTTCAAAGTATGATAAGTCCAAAAGCGTTTTTATTTTTTATCTTTTGAACTATCGCTCCAAAAATTAAAAACGAAACGGTATTTTGTAGCTAGGCAAGAGTTCTACAGAATATATTTTTTATAAATTTTGCTACGCATATCAAAAGAAAATAGAACGTTTTTTTCTTATCCTAAAAAATTAAAAATCATGGACTTATCATGTTTTGCAAATAAATGATTCAATTAACAAGGTCATTATTTTTTTAAAAATTATAAAACGGCTTTGATTAGCTTCAATTTCATATTTAAACACAACCAATTCGATAGAAAATATTTTGAGAAACACACTTTTAATTTTTTTTTCTGTACAACATACTGCATACTAGATATTTGATTAGAACCAAACAATTTCCAATAAATTTATTTTTACTTGCGATATAGGTACTATACATATATCAAGTTATGCATTCGTACAAAAAAAAAAAGTTGAGATAACATTTTTCCATGACATTACGATGGTAAAAAAGTGGGTCCCGGAAGTCCGTCTGTCAGTCTGTCTGTCAGTCTGTCTGTCAGTCTCTCTGTCAGTCTGTCTGTCAGTCTGTGTGTATAAGAAGCTACAGCCTAAACGGATGGACCGATTAATGGCGACTCTCCAGAGGGGTTTTTGGAATTAATTTTTTTGGACCAAAAATAACGGTACTTGTCATATACCAATTTTAATAAAATTGAAATATCTCAAAAACGGCTCTAACGATTTTGTTTAAAAAATTCAAATGTTAGTTTTAAGCTCAGGTCTATCTTTCAATGAAAAAAAAATTTTTTGAGAATCATTATTAACAGTACCTGCCATAGAACCGTTTTTTTCAAATCCGATTATTTCCGAAACTGCTTATTCGATTTCAACGAAACTTTTTGTGGAGAAGCATTTATATAATTTTAATATAAGCCAAAAATAAGATTTTGAAAAAAATAATTTTTGGATTTTTAAAAAAATTTTGAAAATTTTTTTTTTAAAAATCAAATTTTTGAAAACGGGACATTGAATTTTTTTGAAATTTTGTTTTTTAGATGTTGATTAGTGATTTCTAAAGAATGGCATTCCAATTTTATTTTAAAACTTTTTTTCCAAAAAATTATTTATAAAAAATTAGTTTTTTAAAAAACGGCTCTAACGATTTTGAAAATTTTTTTTCTAAAAATGCATCTTAATATATCAATCAAAACTGCATACTTGTTTTGGAGGGAAATTTAATTTCAGATTTTATTTTATTTTTTTTTTAACGAATTTTATTTTTTTTTTCCAAATTTCTATATAAAAAGTCTTAAAAATTTAAACAACTTTAACTCTAAGAGCAAGTTCGTGCGACCCAGTCGTGCATTTTATTTTACATACATTACTCTGCTAAAAAGAATGGTTATGTGGTTCAAATTTGGATTTTAGCCTTTTGAATAAAAAAAAATAATATTAAGAAAACTGTCATGTCGTCACCGGAAATCTTGACAGGCAAACCTCTCTTGAATGGTATTGCTGTGGTGTTCTTTCTCTTTGCTTTTATGTGGTTAGTGTTCCGCAGTTATTACAGAAGACAAAAAATATACTACAATAATATTGACAGAAGAGTATAGCCAAGGATAAAAAGTGGCAAGTAATACCTCTGTAATATCCTGACTCCTTCCTGGTCAAGTCGAAAGTGATTAAATTTTAATTTAGGCTCTCCTTTTATAGGCAAAAAATATTGAAAATTTAATAAGTAATAAGGAGGCTTTGAAATTTAGAAACTAAAAATCAATTATTATAAAATTAAAAATTATACTTCAAGGTGAATTGAAATCAAATCTTCATAGAAACAAACAAAATTACATTTATACAAAAAGGTTGTTTTGAATTCTAATATTAAAATAATCAATTGTTATCTACAAGGGTACAATTTTTTTTTAGGGTTTTTCGATGAATACGAGTATTTGCCTCAATATAAAAACCACACATTTGTAGAAATGATGTTGCCCTCGTGGTATTAGCAGTTTTTTTTTCTTGAAAACGGGTTGAAATATTTTTTTGAAATTTTGGTTTATATGTCGATAATGGTAAATTTCTTATGAATTTAAAATTTGTTTGAAAATCATTAATTAAAAAAAAAAACAATTAAAAAAGGGAACGGTTCCTAAAATTTTTGAAAAAAAAAAAGCTAAAAATTCTTTTATTTGTTATAGAAACTAAATGACTTCCCTGTCTTATAGTTATACTTCCGTGAAAAATTTTTCAATTTTCTTTATTTCGGAATTGTTTCGCAAAGTCTGACCTAGTTTCAAGAAAGCTAAAATTTTCATTAATTCTTTTCATCAAAACTTCTAAGTAGTTAAATACAAATTGTATCGAATATAACAACTTACTAACATGTACTTGTACCTACATGTTTTCTTGATCCTTTTTGTAATACCTACAAATTTTTATTGATAAAACCATTTGGTCTGGGAAATTAAAAAAAAAATTACTGACACACTTGATTTTATATTACGTCTGTTTTGGGTAATCGCCAAAATAAACAAATTTAAATATTTTCAGCCCAAATTTCAGGCCAGTTTGAACGCTCTCTCACGAAAAAGAAATTTTTGTTTCAAGATACAAATTAACTAACTTGCAAGATTCTCAGAAAAACATAATTACGACTTTTTTAACACAAAATGAAGTGATTGACAGTGAGAGCATTAGCAGTGTTATATATGATCTGTCAATAGCTATTAAAAACCCAATTTGCAAATGTGTAACGGTTGAAAATCTAACTGGCAGAAATTTAAAGGATTGGTAAGTGTCCGTGTTTTCACTTAAAAACTGATTTTTAACAGCATCGATAATTCAATCTACGAAAAAAGTACGCATACACCCGAGTGTACCATAATACATTTCCTTTCCTTGGGAGCTTTTCAAAACAAATTTTATTTGTTGATTGTGATTATTTATTGCTGTTACTGTTACAAAACTTTCTGTTACCACTTTTACCTTAAATCTTCCTCAAGCCTTTTTTTTCTTTTAATTTTCATAAAAAAAAATTCTTTCCAATAAAAACCATAATGGTGACTGTTTTTAAAGATGAAAAAATTATACAATGAGAATTATTTCAATCTCGAGTAATACGTACTATCTACCGGATTTAAAATATTCAAACAAGAGGTATTAAGCTATTAAAATACCCAACAATAAATTTGGTGTTAAAAAATAGCACTTTTGCATTTTAATCCCCTATAAATCCATCAAATCCCAAAACAAAACAAAACAAAAAATTTAAACAAAAACAGTCATATATGTGGGTTATACATTTTCACTCGGGACATACACATATCCTGCGTTATGATGGACAGCACAAATAAATACCTTTTTATTATCATACATATAAATGTATATGTCTACTGTCAATGTATCTTGTCATTTCAAAATTTATTCCAGTATCGGATTCGAATGCATTTATACAAAAAAAAAAAACCAAAAAGAACAGTAAAAAAAAAAAATGGAAACAAAACCATCTATCTTATCTGTCCTATAATTCACCCATTCAAAATATACAAAAAAAGAAATGGAACCACCTTTCATTCAGGTGCGACACACACAACACAAAATCTGCCCACAAAAATAAAAAAAAACCATTCCCAACACACACAATACTCAAAAAAATGCCCATCATTGTCACGTTATCTTAATTAATGCCATTGTAGGTTTCCAGCCCCCAAATCCGCCTTATCCGTTCATCCCCCATGCCATATGTACTAATTCCAGAAAGAAATCTCTCCAAACAATGATTGTCCAACTCTCGAAATCTCGTCTCGAAATGTCCTATTAGTCCAAACAAAAAAAAATTACCTCCAAAAGTGATCTGAACAAAAACGAACAAAAATAAAAAAAACTCATCCCTATTCTTTTTTTCGGTAGGTTTTTTGAATATTATTGTCCTAGATGTGTGGTAGAGGTGGAATACCACCGCCATTCCTATCGGGAAAATGAAACTGTCGCGAGATATCCTGATCCTGAGGCTGGTGCAAAATATTCGACAAAAAGAGGTTCAACTCCTCCATTGAGTTGTCAAAAACACGAAAACCAATCGAAGGATATTTTTTTGTTTCTCCTGTTTTAACTGTTTTGCTGTCGAAAAAAATTTGCATTTTACAATTGCAATCAACAACAGGACAATATCGCTAGAGCAACGGCAAAACAAAAAAAAAAAATAGAATAAAACCAACATTCAAGGCAAAAGGTTGGAGTTCTATATATTTTTTTTTTGTGTTTATTTTTATTATCCTGTGCGAGCGAGGACTAGATAAACACGTCCTGGAATCTGTGTGTGGTTCAAAATGCTTTTATTATTATTTGAGCGTTAATTTTTTTACATTCGGGTATTATAGGGTTTTTGACCGAAATGAATAAGGTTTTTTGTGTCTTATACTTTTTTAGTCACATAGCGAGTGCAGGACAACACAACGCCAATGTCCAGGCAGGAAGTACCATTGGCTCCAATGTAAATAAATGCATATGTGGTGCCAGGGCTAGCGAAAAAAGTATACCTCTACAATGGGTTTGAGATTTGTTTTACCTACTTTTTTTTTGGGGTTTTTTTACTTTTATTTGATTTCATCGAGGAAAAAGAGAGCTTTGTTTTGTAGGAATATTGAACTTTTTTTTTGACATTTTGTTTTTTGTTTGCCTAGGCCTGTGGTTGAGTTCAAAGTTGCACAAAAATGCAGGTATTCCAATTAGGTGGTCAATATTGAAAAGTTGAAAAGAATCGGAAGTTAAATATTGGATTGGGATTCTGGTTGTAGTTTTTTGTTTTTTTGGAATTTTTTTTTTTGGGGAATATAGTTTTTTGTTAACTTCATGCCTAATGGGTTGTTTATGATGGTGGGTAAGGTTTATGGTGTAGCCAATAAGCCTCTGCTGGTTTGGATTTGATGGTTTTTCATTAATTTTAACGTAAAACGCGGATTTAATGGTTTACATCGTTTGAGTATTTATAGCTTTGCATTTTGATACTTTCAGGATTTTTTCATTGCGGTCTCATCAGAGTCATAGGCTTTAGTTACAATGCACAAAAAAGTGATCCATAATACCCTTATTTCAAAAAGTTGAGGGCTAAGGGTGGATAAGACATAATTTATTTTTAAATAATGAGGAAGAAAAAGTTGTAACTAGATTTTTTAGATGTTTTTTGAAAATTTTATGAAGTTTTTTTTCAAAAATGACGCAGATTTTGAAAACTCTTAAAAGATTCTACATTAAATCTTCAATTCTCCAAATTTCAACTTCTTTCGAAAATTACTTTACATAATTGGGTGGTTGAACATTCAATTGAGAATTTTTCGAAATTAACGAGTTTTTAATTTTTGAAAGCCTTAAAGATTAATTTTCAAAAATTGGCGTGAATTTTAGAAAAATTACTTTATAAAGTTTTCAAAAATGAAGCACTCGTCAATTTTCAAAACCGTTTTTGAAAATTCAAAATTCTTTCGAAAATTGATATATATTTTGATGAAAACGGATTATTGTTGCTATAGGGCTATGAGCCACAAAAAGTAGAATTCATTTTACTAAGAATAAGGTCACACTATAAGGAATATTTATATATTATTGTTGCTCTTGGACCTTGTCGAACGTCATCCTGTTTTAAATGTTTGTCGTTATTTTAGTTAAACCTTTAACTAGGCTTGTAAATTTTTTTTTTAATGCATTACATTACATTACATATTAATCTAATCCGAAGATAAATCTACGGACTAGACACACACTACAGCTTCGGAAACTTAGTCCATTTTGCTGATACAGCACAAGACATTAATACAACAAAGAGAAAGACAAAGAAAGAAAGAACAACAGAAACACATATAACACATAACTACGTGGCACAGAGGGGGAGACATCGTTGACAATTGTCTCATGTTATCGCACAGGTGGCTTCAGTTAAGCTGGCGATTTAGAAAAAACTTCTGAGTCGACCGTTGGGTTCGAACCCACGATGTCTGGCTCTGAAGTCATCTACTCATTCCTCTGTGCCATGGCCACCTGCTAATGCATTTGTTTTCCATTACCTATACTAAAAAAATATTTATTGAAGCTGAAAAATATTTTTTGCAACTAAAAATATATTTAGTAAGAAAACTTATTGCGTATAAAAAATATTTGCATTGAAAATAAAATTTTTATTGCAAAAAAAAAATTGAATTGCAAATAAAATATTTTCTGCATTGAAAAAAAAATTATTCAATTCAAAACGTGTGCATTAAAAATTGTTTTTAATACTCGTTGAATTTCTTAAAATTTTAACTAGGTATTTGGCTTACATTAGGTTCAATATTATATCTTATGTATGCTCAAATAGCCAAAATTATAAGAAATTAGAGGAATATTACAAAATAAAATTTGTAATGCACACATTTTGCATAGAATTTTTTTTTTTCAATGCAGACAATTTTACTTGAAATATAAATTTTTTTTTTTATTGCAAATATTTTTCAGTTGCAATAATTTGTATTTTATGTTATACAAAATTTTTTTAATTGCAAAAAATATTTTTCTTTTTAATGCAAATATTTTTCAGTTGCAATAAAATTTTTTTCGCGAATTAGAAATATAAAAATTTGGAAAAATTCTGGTAGTATCCTTAAGCCCAGAGTAACTCAATACCAAGAAAAGCCTTAATAACGTAATTGCAGTTGTGGTCCACCCTAATGATCCTAATGTAATCTCTATATGAAAACTATTCTAATGAACATGTATCAAAACTTGTAAGGCGAACGAACATATCTGGCTCACAGTTAGAATAAACTTTCTTTTTTATCAAAAAAAAAAAGAGGTTTTCTGTAAAGCCGGTTAAAGGACGATGATTTTACGTGACAACGTCGTCAGAAAACAGGTTGTGTGCTTTTGTTTAAAATGAGTCAATTAAAGCGTTTACTTTTTTCAAACAATCATAATTTACAAGAAAAAGCTAAAAAAAATACCTTTTTTATTTTCTCATTATATTAATTTTTTTATTTTAAAAGCTTACAAAAAAAAAAATTATGCAATTTAAAAGCCAAGTATTTCTTCTTAAGAATAAAACCATTTTTAAATTTTTACAATGCGCAAAAAGTATAAAAATAATTTATTGAAAACAATCATTTTCATCAAAAAAAGCAAAAAAAAACATGAGTTTTTATCTTCTCACGTCATTAATTCCATTTTTTCTCTAACAACCTATACAAAATTTTATACCAGCTTATTGTCTTAGCTCAAAATATATATATCGATCATGTCTATGAGACATCTCCAAAAAGAGCTAGAATTGTTTGAACTCGATCAAATTTCATTAAAAAAAGCAAAAAAACATTTATTTTTATGTTCTTAGGCTATGGAATCAATTTTTTTGTTTAAAAATCTATAAAAAAATTTCTACCATGTGAAAGCTTATTATTTCATCTTTCATATGACGTATCAATCTCATTTTAAAGATGCCTACAAGAGAAGTAAGAGTTTTTTTTAAAGTCAACCATGTCGAATTTCCAGACTGAGATTACGGTAATTCCCACACTGGTGGCTGTTCGGGGGGGAACAGATCTCCACTTGTGTTTTGAGGTTTTTCGTAAGTTTCTTGATTTAATATTGTGTAGCTTGTAGTAAGTCTACCGTCTACAAATAAAAAACGATGAAAATCGGTTAAAAACGGTCAAAAAACGTGTTTTTTAAAAACTTGTTTCTTCCGTTATTCAGTCAAAATCTACATGTCCTATAAGTTTGAGATTTTTTGAACGCTCAAAAAAATAGCTAAAAATCAAAAACAACCCACAAATACCCCTAAAAAACAAGTTTTTTTTTCAAAAATTCATATTTCAAAACGCAGAGTGTTTGAAAAAAATCCGTATCAGACGCCTAATTTTTGTTCCCTCATCTTTCACCTTCGCAGTTATTCTTAAATTAGTCTCATCTATCTATAGCAAAAAAATCAACTCTCTACAAATTTGCGTTTAGATTTTAGCCCAAATTTCATCTTTCCGTTTTACCCCTGTTTACCCTATTAAATGACGGAATTTTTTAAAATCCTTCATTTGGATTAAGTTTAAGGTTATTATCTTTCAAATAAGCTATAGAAGATTTTTGTATCTCTAATTATAGTTTTTTTTTAATTTTTAATTGAAATTTTTGCCGCGAAATTTTTGCCGCGAGAGTGGAACGTTAGATAACATAATTTATTGATATGAAATCGCAATAAAAACGGATAGTTAAAAAAAAATGCTTCATCCCTTTGTATTCCCATAGTCAATACATTTAATTCTAAAATTAAATTTATATGAAAACCTTTCATCTTAAATTTTATGACTAAACATTTTATTTTTTTTGTTTTGTTTTTGTTGTTGTCATTCAATAGTCCAAAATTTTAATCTAAAACTTTTTTAATTCCATTAACCAGCCAAGCAAAACATCTGTTAAAAAAAAAAAAAATAAACAAAACAAAAAAGAAAATAAACTTTTTTTTTTTTGTTTACTAAATTATATCAGTCCTTTTTACCAATATATTTTCAAAGATAAAAAAAAACGATGCCTTTGTTATAACCATAAGAATGAAAATTTCTCAAAAAAAAAAAAAAAAAAACAGAAAAAAACCTTGAAGTCATCTTCTTTTTTCTTTTGTCGAAGTGTTGAAACCACTTAATCGAATAAAATGACGACAGACGCCTTACCTTGCCAAACAAAAAAAAAAAAAAACATAAAATAAAATATGTTCCCCAAAATGTGGTTCATAAATCTTTCCAGTTCGCTTTTCTTTCTGACACAAAGTTCGATTAGGTTGGTCAGTTTGTATATATATTAGGGTGGGTCAAAAAAATCGAAAATTTTTTTTTTGATTTGGTACTCCGAAAAATCGATTGCTAGACCCCTCTAGAATATACACACCAAATATGAGCTCTTTATATTAATGGGAAGGTCCTCCGCTTTGCAATTTTCCATTTTTACATTAAGCTTCTACTAAAAAAAAAGATTTTTTTTATTAATTGACTTTTTAGCAAATTTCTTTTCATATTCTTGTAGGAAATTGAACGCTCTACAAAAAAGGCCTTATACACTTTTTTCGTTTATCTAACCGTTGAATAGATATTTGAGGGCCAAAAATCGAGAAAATCTTTAAAAATTCGTTTTTTGTTCTTTATTTTGTAACAAATTGAAAAATTATAATGATCAAACGCGCAAGACATATTCTTGTTGGAAATTGATTGCTCCACAAAAAAGGTCTTAATAACTTTTTTCATTAATCTAACCATTCTAAAGATATTCGAGGTCAAAGTTAAAAAAAAATATAAAAACATTTTATATTTTTAAAAAAATTCTAATTCACTGAAACTTCATTATTTTCAAATTAGCAAGATATATTCTTGTAGGGGATTAAACGTTCTACAAAAAATTTCTTGGAATGAAATTGATTGCTTTAACCGTTTAGAAGATATTCGTATCCAAATCGCAATGCATACGGGTCATAAGAAAACTATTGAAATCAGTGAGCATTGGTTTGGATACGAATATCTTCTTAACGGTTAAAGCAACCAATTTCATTCCAAGGAATTTTTTGTAGAACGTTTAATCCCCTACAAGAATATATCTTGCTAATTTGAAAATAATGAAGTTTCAGTGAATTAGAAATTTTTTAAAAATATAAAATGTTTTTATATTTTTTTTTAACTTTGACCTCGAATATCTTTAGAATGGTTAGATTAATGAAAAAAGTTATTAAGACCTTTTTTGTGGAGCAATCAATTTCCAACAAGAATATGTCTTGCGCGTTTGATCATTATAATTTTTCAATTTGTTACAAAATAAAGAACAAAAAACGAATTTTTAAAGATTTTCTCGATTTTTGGCCCTCAAATATCTATTCAACGGTTAGATAAACGAAAAAAGTGTATAAGGCCTTTTTTGTAGAGCGTTCAATTTCCTACAAGAATATGAAAAGAAATTTGCCAAAAAGTCAATTAATAAAAAAAATTTTTTTTTTTAGTGGAAGCTTGATGTAAAAATGGAAAATTGCAAAGCGGAGGACCTTCCCATTAATATAAAGAGCTCATATTTGGTGTGTATATTCTAGAGGGGTCTAGCAATCGATTTTTCGGAGTACCAATTAAAAAAAAAGAATTTCGATTTTTTTGACCCACCCTAATATATATATATTTTTTTTTCATTTCAATTTTTCATTTTTGAATATCGATCAATTTACGTTAAGAAAAAAAAAACAACAACAACAACTACCCATCCTTATTTTTTTTTTTTTTTTTTGTTCAAAATGAAAAGGGCCAAAAACTTTTTTGACATGAATATTGGCAAGTTAACAATAATGCTTCTGCCTTCCTTTGTCATAATATAGAACATTTTTTGGCCTCAAGACAGAGCTGACTGACTGTGCGATTGGGGTTGGTCTGGGACTCTGAGCTGACGCACGGGCTGGCGTTATATGCTAAACGCACAATGAAATAAATTAAACTATGGCATTTCTCCAAAAATTTCACAAAAGTAGGGTTTTACAACTTTTGGTGCGAGAGTTAGACGACGCAATATACCCTTGAGCAATATGAACCACCATCTGCTGTTAATGTGTAGTAAGTTAAAAACAGAAATTTTTCTTTATTTTTCTTTTCTTCTTTGTGTTTGTTTGGTGTTGTTTTTGTTTCTTCATAAAAAAGGATGCCAATACACTTTTAGTACTTAGTGTCTGAAGTAAACTCTCATTATATATACCTACTTCCTTGAAAGAAATTCCTTTCTTGTCTCCTTTGGCTCATGCAGCACAGAGCCCAAAAAGTGATATCCTAGTTGAAGGTTGAAGTGTAGATTCCCAACAGAATGAAGAAGAAGAAGTAGAAAACTGTTGAAAATATGGAATGAAACAAAATAAAACAACATCTTGGCGTTTTGGGATACGTCCATTTATCTTCTTCTCAAAAGAAAAAGGAATTCCTCAAAAAAAAAAAAAAAAAAAATATATGAAGTACTAGTCAAGGCAAAGCACGGTAGATTTAGGAAGAAAATATAAACGACTATGTTGAGTTGAGTAAAAAAAAAGAAATACAAACAAAAAGAAGCTTAAATTGAAATTGAATATTTTTTCCACACACCATACCACACACTATACAAAACTCATACAATTATACAGATAAAAAGGATACATCCGAAACACACACACACACAAAATACTAAAAATACTAACGTGAGAAAATATAAAAATGATAATTCACTTATACATGTCATGAGAAGGACATTTATCAATGATGCTGCTGATGTTCTATATACCTGGAACTGAAACTAGAAACCAGCTCCCCAGGACCAACTGGAAGAAGATCCTATAGACAGATCCTTTACCCAACTATAATTCGTAGAATTTTCGAAGAAAATGCACGCCATGTCCCATTGAATTTCTCAATTCCATATTCGTTGCATGCATTTGAATGAAAGAAGTAGATAGATAGATATATTTCTACACTCTCTTTCGGTTGTCCTCTGTTTGAGAAAAGATCCTTCATCATAATTCATTGTCTTTGCGAGTGAAAAACGGTAGGAACACACTGGAGTTCGGAACGGAAACTGGGGACGGAGAGGATAATAATACTTATAGAAATGATGTGTTATTCTAGGAAGAAAAATCTTGAAGGATATTAATTTTACTTCAAAAAAGAATGTGAACACGCTATTAAAGTGGAGTTGAATTGCCTAAATATTGGGGAAAAAAATGTTTGTACTTTGAAGTTTTTGAAAAATCGATATTTTCCAATATTTTTTTATTTTCAATTATTTTATTTTTTGCACAAAATAAATTTTATAAAAATGATTGAGATTTAAACGAGAAAATCAAGAATAAAATCAAAAATAGGGCTCTTGATTCTACCCGGGTAATACCCGGATATTCGAGTACAAGGGTACCCGGGCGGGTCTTCGGGTACCCGGGTTTCAAGAGCTCTAATCAAAAACATGGAAAAATTGGTTTAAAAACGATTGGAGAAAAAACTCTCGAAAATCTTTTTGTCTAGTTTTTGAATGAATAAGATTTAAACGAGAAAATCAAGAAGAAAACACTGAAAAATTATTTTAAAAACGAGTTGAAAAAAAAACTCTAAAAACTCTCCAAAATCTTTTACGATATTTTTGTAAATATTGGTGTGAACCATCTTTCAATTTTTTTTTGTCATTTTTTGTAACATTTTGACCCACTGTGTATATCACCTTCTGGCTCTCTAGAAAATTATGAAAGAAAACGTAAGAGAAGATGAAGAAAAATTGAACTTTTCAATAATTATTGAGAGATTTTTCTTTTATTTTTTTTTTGTTGGTCTTTAGAGACAAATCGATATTACTATTTTCAGGCAATTGAAATTCTTTCAACGATTCTACCGGATGTTGATAATTTATTCGACATTCAGAGAAAATATTATTATTTTTCTTTTTGTAAATTATGACTTTTTTAATTGATTTCTTCAATTCAAAAAATTATTGATTTTTCTTGTTCTTTTTTTTTGTACTTTGTGTTTTATTTAAATTTTATTAATTTCTCTTACAAAAAGCCCTAGGAGAAAGATAAAAATCGTTTGTTTGCAATTCAAAGTCTTAAATTCAGAATTCGAATCAATAATTCTTAAGGTATCAGATTTTAAAGGAGTTTTTTTTTTTAGAAATAATCAAGCTTAGATAACCCCTTGCCAAGAAAAAAATTTAAAAATTTGTTACAAATCCATCGAATGAGACAACAAAAGAGAGATAGATGCCTTTGAGCTCTACTCATAACTGGAGATCTGGTTCGTGAGATATTTCCAACCAAACAAATATTTTTTTTTATTCGGAAGCAGATATCTTTGGATCAAAGTCTCGAAACAAGTTTTTGTTTACAGATACGAGTTTACAATGATCAGGACTATCTTTTATTGCAAAAATATTACAAATTAATTTTTTCGGATTTTCGAGAAAAAATCAAAAATCAAGGTTAACCCCTTGACAAAAAAATTAAATTTTTGAAAATTTCCTCCAAATCCGTTAAGTGAAGCATCAAAAGAAAGTTCTCTTTAAACTCTATTCATAGCTGCAAACCAAAAGTTTCTTTGACGTCTAGTTGCTGAATTATTTGCAATCGAATTTTTTTTTTATTCATTCGGAAGCAGATATCTTCGGATCAAAGTCTCGAAACAAATTTTGGTTCACAGATAAAAGTTCAAAGTGAACAAGCCTATGCATTCCGGTAAAAAATTACAAATTTATTTTTTTCCAGATTTTTGAGACCCCTTGACAAAAAAATTAAATTTTTAAAAATTTCCTCCGAATCCATCGTGTGAGACATCAAAAGAAAGGTCTCTTAAAGCTCTACTCATAATTGAAAACCAAAAGTTTCTTAGAGGTCTGGTTCCTAAGTTATTTCCAATCAAACATTCTTTTTTCTTTTCTTACATTCTTTTTAAATTTTAGAAGACCTTATTTTTATAAATAAGTTGTGATCACTGATAAAACCTTTAAGATTTATCATTCATCAAACGCAAATGTCCATAAGTAATTTTCTAAACATAAAAATCATTTTAGTTTTAAGTGCTAAATAAGTCAAGTCGTTAAAATGTGATCCATTCATTAAATAACAAAAAAAAAGTGCCTAAAATAAACAAATCTATGAATTTCGAAAAGTAAATGAGAAACTTCTATTTTATTTCAATAAATGATGAATCATCATCTATCGACCTTCCATATCATCGTATTTCTCCAAAAATAGTAGGTATCCGATGTCCTTGAAACATCATCATATCCATTAAGCATGATGTTAATTTATTCCTCTGACCCCTCCCCCCCTCACTTTTCGTTGTAATTTTAAATCAATGCCAAAGCAAATCACAACAAATTAACTCAAAACCTCCATTTATCTGTCAACACTAATCCCAAATCCAAATCAGAGTGACCTTTTCAGAATGATTTCCTCTTTTTTGGATGATGTTTAAATATTTCAAAATGTTTGAAAAGCCTTCTTGTGGTGGTTGGAAGTTGGAAGAGAGTGCTTCCATGTTTTTGTTCATGAACTGGAACTTCAACTCTACAAGCATCAGTTATTTCTCCAAAGCAAAAGAGGGTGTATTGTGGATACAAAAAAAAAAAACATTTCGCGAATTTGTATTTCCGTATCTCTCTGGCACGCGAACAAGGACAACATGACCATCATCAGCCAACATCATTAGATACAGTCGTCCCTTAGCAAGCTATATAATATCCTGTCGTGCCACAATAATGTTGTATAGCGCTGTCGTTATACCCATTTTCCTATGCCGTTAACGCCTGCCCGATCCATTTCTAATCAATTTTACTGATTAATGCATAAATAAACATTTCTCTTTCTCTGCTAAAATGCCACCAAAATGCGAGAGTTGTGAAAGCCTCCAGACTATAATATAATATCTATGAAATACTTTGGCATCATCATTATCAAGGATAATAACAACACCCACAGGATGAGTTTGATGGAAACGAAAAGGATGTGCAAGAAAAACGGAAATATCTCCCTTGAGGAACAAATCAAATTATCACACCGAGTTTTTCGTTTCATCTATCAATTCTCTGGTTCCGAGTCCTTGGTTTTCTATTCGTTTCGTTTCGTTCCTCCCTGCTTTTCCTTTTTAATATCAATCAATTTATTTTAGATTCAGATTTTGGATTCTCAAAAAATAAAAGAGGGAAAAGTCTTCAAATTTTTATATCCTTTTGCTCTGATGTAGCTCGAAGCAGCTCGCAATGGCAGGTGACAGATGTTTTTCGTGGATTCCCAAGGCTAGATAGTTTTTTTTTTTTTTTTTTTCATTTTTTTAGGGGTTTGAGGTTTTGATGTTTTCTTATGTTTTCTGTTAGATTTAATTGACTTGTTAGCTTTGTCAATTACTGTCCTTAAGCTTTTATTCTTTTGGGGGTAGTTTTGAGTTTTATGAGTTTAGGTTCTGTATGATAGATTTGATGGTCATAATTTGTTAACGACCAATAAAAGCGAGGCAATAAAGAAGACAGGCAAAAATAAATTAAGTAATTTTATCAACCCTTTTATCATAAAGAAAAAGGGATTAAAAAGGATTTTTAACTGCGCTACAAAAAATAAAGTACTTTTGTTTGATTTTTAAATGGCTGAAGATTGATGAAATAATTAACATGACTCCTCTGGTGGAGCTTATTTTCATTCTTATTCAGTTTGAAAATTTTTACGTGACTTTAAAAAAATCAAATACCTTTAATGTTTTTCCTAAAAATAAAAACTTTAGGTATATAAAGTTAAAAGAATAATTATATTTATGTGCACTTTAAGGTCAGAGCTGCGACCTCTAAATGTTTAAATCAAACTAGTTTTACTCGTTTGTCCATCCAAAATTTTCATTTTTCTATCCTTCAAAAATTTGTTTGATCAAATTTTTTTTATATAGCAAGTCTGACAAATGAAAAATCATCTAAAACGCTTAAATTTTGAGATAGACGTATAAAACCAATTACGATTGAAATGGAAAAAACAAAAAAAAAATCATCTTTTGCAAGATCTTCAAACATTTTTTTTTAACTGAAAAATTCAAAGCCCAATAAATTTATTTATTTTTTTTTTTTTTTAAATACATATTATATTTTACACCCTACAGGAGATATTCGAAAAAAAAAACAAAATTTGCACTTAACAGTTCACAAGTCCTCAAAATTCCCAACCATTTTTTGTTACGTTATAAAAGAAAACAATATAAGAACTTCAATAGTTACAAAATCCAGATGACATTAACCAAGCCAATTGTATATGTTGTTAATTTGCATGATTAAAGATGTTTTTTGCGAACTGAAAAAAAAAAATAAATACAAATTATGAATCTTTATGGAAGCCCCACGGTCAAAATGTTGAATCTTCGACAGTATAATTTTCACAGTTAGTGAATGGTTAAAAAAGTCAAATGGTTTTACTATTCAGTCAGTGATTAAATTAGAGGAAATGAAGAAGGTCACTGTGGTGTATGCGTAACTTTTATTTTTAAAATTATTTGCTTTAAGATCATTACGTACAAAAAAACTCGTAGGTAGACAGAAGCTTAAATTTTTGTGAAAAAGTAATTTTTGCAATTTTGGGGGACTTGAATAAGTTAGGACACAGTTTGTTTCATGAATATATCTTTCACGTAGGGTATACAAGCAATTATTTTTGGTTTGCATCCATTTCTCGATGTGGACAAACGATTACCATTTGAATTAAAAAAAAGAGGTTGTCTGTAAAGCCGGTTTACGGACGATGATTTTACGTGATAACGTCGTAAGAAAACAGGTTGTGTGCTTTTAAAATGAGTCAATTGAAGCGTTTATTTATTTCAAACAATCATAATTTACAAGAAAAAGCTAAAAAAAATTACGTTTTTTCTTTTCTCATTATATTAATTTTTTTATTTTAAAAGCTTACAAAAAAAATTATACCATTAAAAAGCCAAATATTTCTTTTAAATAATAAAACCATTTTTAAATTTTTACAATGCGCAAAAAGTTCTAAAATAATTTATTAAAAACAATCATTTCTTATGAAAAAAGTGAAAAAATTACTTTTTTTATATAACAACCTATAATTTTCATCAAAAAAAAACATTTATTTTTATGTTCTCACGCTATGGAATCAATTTTTTTGTTTGACAACCTATAAAAAAAATTACTTATAAAAAATTAATTATAAAAAAATTTACCATGTGAAAGCTTATTATTTCACCTTTCATATGAAGTATCAATCTCATTTCAAAGATGCTTACAAGAGAAGTTAGAATTTTTTAAAGTCAACCATGTCGAATTTCCAGACTGAGATTACGGTACTTCCCACACTTGTGGCTGTTCGGGGGGCAACAGATCTTTACTGGTGTTTTGAGCTTTTTCGCAAGTTTCTTGATTTAACATTGTGTAGCTTGTAGTAAGTCTACCGTTATGTGTTATATACCAAATGAAATGTAATTGTATCAGGATGCTCATAAAAGTTTAATAAATTTCTATCTGCTCTTGGTCAAAAGTTATAACCTTTTGAATTCTAAAATTTTATTTTAATGTTATCTCAAAATTGTGTTTACGAAAATGATTTAAACTTCGTAGTCATGGTCTATCTTTACTCCATGTACTTTATTCCTGTATCTATTAAAGAAAAAAAGATAAAAATAAAAAACGATGAAAATCGGTTAAAAACGGTCAAAAAACGTGTTTTTTAAAATTTGTTTGTTTCCGTTATTCAATCAAAACTCACTAAACGATTCCAAGTTTTTGCACATGTATGCATAAGGCCAAAACCTACATGTCCTATAAGTTTGAGATTTTTTGAACGTTCCCTAAAAAACAAGGTGTTTTTCAAAAATTCATATTTCGAAACGCAGAGTGTTGGAACAAAATCCGTATCAGGCGCCTAGTTTTTTTTCAAAAAAAATTTCCTTTACTCAAAATCATCATTTTGTCATAGCCCCAACACGTGTATAACGTTCAAACAAAACGTTATAGATTAGTTTCAAAATTTTTTTAGAATTTTTTCTTAAATGCAGTTATTCTTAAATTAATCTCATCCTTCTATAGGTAGCAAAAAAATTAATTCTCTACGACTTCGCGTTTAGATTTTAGCCCAAATTTCATCTTTCCGTTTTACCACTGTTAACCCTATTAAATGACGGAATTTTTAAAAATCCGTCATTTGGATTAAGTTTTAGGTTATTATCTTTCAAATAAGCTATAGAAGATTTTTGTATCTCTAATATTTAGTTTATTTTTAATTTTGAATTGAAATTTTTTGCCGCACTGCGAAAGTGCGAGAGTTCAACGTTAGAAAATGGCGTCACTTTTTTGTGTTGGCTGCCATGGTTCATCGATTTATAAGACGTTATCACGTCAAAAAATAATATTTTGTATGAATGGTGCTATAAAAAATTGATTTTTGAATATTTCCTTAACGTACGGTATACAACAGACTTGAACATCTTTTTTTCTTGAACTATTTTATTTGCTGACTTTATAAGTTGAATAATTAAAATATTTTAAGCTCTATAACTTTAACAAATAAATTATATTGTATTTCAACAGAAGTTTGAATTTCGTCAACTAAGGTTACTACGTTTGTAATTGAACAAATTGAATTCATACAAAAACGAAGACTTTTTTTATATGTTCCAGTAACTTGAACCAATAACATGAAAAGGCCTGGTATCGTATGTGTTCAAGTTAGCGAGATTCCACTGTAGTTTCTTTTGTGGAATATACTTTTTACTTTTATAAATTTTCGATGAGTTTTACTATGAATATAGTTTCGTTTTTTGACTATTTTTTTTTTTTTTTTTTTTTTGAAATATGTAGGTAATGTTAATAAAGAACTCTCCCTGTTGGAGATACAGATTTATGCCCATGCACAAAATTACTACACTCACCTATACTTTACAGTGCTATATAATAAAAAAAAAACTCAGACTTATTTACAAATGATCTATCTTTAACGCCATGGTTTAAGGTCAGGCTGCATTTATTAATAAGAAACAGTATATATATTTCATATAATAAGAGGTTAGAATATGCCAAAGCCATTATTTTCTCAGCATCAAACGTTATCAATATCAAAGTTTGTTTACTCAATTCTGAATCATTTTCCTTTTGCTACTACAATTCCATTAAAAACTGACTAATTAGGGCATTAAAATTGACAACTAAAATCAACTTCCTCAATCTCTTACCCCCTCCCTTCACTACAATACCATTTAACAACCAAAAATACCAATTTACTATACCTCAAACACACTATATATTTACCCATTTGTAGCAATTTGTCTCATCACCCCTCCTCCCACTACTATTTCTCCCCCTCATCAACCGCATATCTTGAGTCAAATGAAAGTGATACAATTTTACTTAAGCATTAAATTTATGTTGCTCGCGACAATTACCATAAATTTAATAAAAAAAAAAAAAAATTATTTTCCTTTCGGTCTTTTCGGACTGGGAGTGTCCTGTTTATGTCAAACTGCGATTTATTTATTCCCAACCAAAAGAAACGATGATGTCGTCTATATTGCTTTAACTTTCACTTTAGCAAATTTATGTCCACTTTTTATCTATATCTATATACTCGTTTAATATTGATTTCTTAGTTTAACAACACTGTGGTGGATATTTTTAGATGAAAATATACCAACAAACTGTGCGAAAGGACAATGACATACAAACACTCCTATTTTCTAAGACAAAAAAAATATCCCAGTAGAAATGAAACAAAACAAAATGAAATGAAATAAAATGGAGACAAAAAAAAAATATTATTAGCAAGCTAAACAAATTGGATATCAGGCGAGCAATTTTCCAATTTTGATTCAACATTCTTTCCCACCCTCCTTCGGGGGGATTTTCCACCAATTTCTATAATAATCAGTATGTCACCCACGTCCCTGATTTTACATCCTCTTTCTATAGACTCATTCCTAAAAAAGTCTTTAATCTTTCCTTTGTCTTTAAATTAAAGTTCTTTACCCACCCAAAAAATGTGTGTTGGGGTAGGCATGTCCTCTACCATTCTGATAGGGGGACATAAGAGTATTGTTCTCCTCCTTCTTAGAAAATGCTAATTCACCTCTAGTAGCAGCAATATCATACAAAACAAGAAAGAACAAAAAGGATGTTTTTGTGGGGGGTATTTTGGTGCTCCTGTTCTCTGCCTTCTCTCTGCCAAGGAAAGGCAAATTAAAATTCCAACTCTGTGCTGCATTGCCTCGCACCTCGCATATTGGCACATCACACACACAGCACAACAGCGCAAGGATATTCTACAACACAACAAATCACGAATAAGGAATTCAATTATTTTGGTGACGCTGACGATTGATAGATTTAACAAGCATCCTACACAACACATCCTACAGACAGAAGAACAAGACTGACACACATACATCCACTCTGGAGATGCTGATAAATATCTTTTGCAAGGATTTCAAGGATATTTATCTCTCATTGTTTCAAAATCGTTAATAAACGAGAAGGAATTCAGATTTTTTTTTTTTTTTTTGCTTCATCTTCTTCGTTTCTTTTTTTTCTTCTTTTTTTAGTTTGTTTCATTGTATTTCTTTCATTGTTCTGTGATGTATATGTTGGAATCGAGTCCTTTTTGTAAAGACAATGTGGTGGTGGTGATATAGAAAGAAGATTCAATTTCAATTACATCCAAGTTGTAGACGAATATACGATCGACGACGACGATGAGGAGAAGAAGCTTTTTGAATCTACGCTCCTGACACAAATAGCTAATCAAATAAGGCACAGTATAGAATAAGGAATCCTATTAAAAGGGATTTTCTCCCATGGGATTTATAATGGTGGAGTGGGTTTTTTTTTTTTTTCTAGGGTTTAGGGGGTGTATGAGTAATAACGAACAAACGAAGGAGTATAGAAATCTGTCTCTTTTTCTCGATAATTGTCTTCATCATTTATTTCAAGGATCAATGGCGCTAATATCATAGATGTCATGTTTTGTTGTAAAAATGAACAAAAAAAAAAAAAAAATTGGATATAAGTTATGGGAGACAGATTGGAATGGTGAGTGCGGAATGTCCTGCTGCTGCTGGTGATGTTAGGCACCTAATCTTTCTTGATTCTAGTGTCATTCTTTTTGTCATCTATCACAAAAGGCGCTTGATGATGATGATGATGATGACGATGAGAACAAATGACAATAGAAGATAGAAAAAAAAAAAGAAGTCGATAGTTGTCGACCGTCGTCCGTCGTCAATGTCTCTATATCTTGAAGAACTGTCAAGCAATTAATTCTCCATGTCATCGTAATTAACTAATGTGAACACCACCCAAGTTTTGTACTACACACAAACTTTGTGGAAGATACAATTCTTAGGGGAATATAACATATGTTTTTGGAGGAAGAAGAAGATGATTAAAGGATCCTTATACTCGTCCTTGTGCCTCCTCCTGACACTATCACACACAATATCGTTTGAGATATTAAGAGCAACATTAAATGTGAAACAATTGGTCTAATGTGCTCTATTTTGCGTGTGTGTGTGTGTGTGTATGTAAGTCTTTTCCATATCGACATGAAACATTCATTTGTATATCCTTGGTCTTTTTGGTCTCGTCTGGCAATTGATTCCAAACTATCTATTTTATGTCAGAGAAACTGTTTTTGAAGAAGCCGTTTCCAAGTTGATGATGGTCGGTCGGATCGGTCGTTGTTTGTGTATAGAGCCTGCTGTGTGGATTTGTGGGTTTCTCCTTTTATCACAAGAGTTATCAATTATCATGTGGATGCGGTTTTTGAGGCTTTTCAAGTATAGAACTTTTGCTGTCCAAAATTTTGAAAGACATATGTGTACTACATTCAAACATTATAGCAAGATAAAAGGAGTGATGGGTTGGTTATAAGGTGGTTTAAACAAATTTATGAAGTGGAAAGTGATTGTTTAATTGACTGCGGCTAAAATCATCTTTTAAGAAATTGAACCCGAAATGATAATAATCAAACTTCTTCATGGTCCTTTTTGTGTGGAACGATATGGTTTGAGTAAAGAGATTGTACCTATTTTTTTTTTTTGTGTATTTTGTTTGTGGTAGACGAATTGAGGCATTTTTAGAATTGTGGTTAGATGTTTTGAGGTTGAAATTATAGATAGGATTAGTTTATATATAATTTATAAGTATTTTGTTTGGTTTTGCTTGATAAATAAACTCCAGGTAAGTTGTAGAAAACAATTACATATTTTATTGTGGTTAAGAAAAAGAAACATTTAAATTTTTTTTTTTTTTTAAATCAATATTTTCAAGTAAAAGTTTAAATCAGTTAAGTGTAGGCGAGGTTTTAGATGGCATTAATTCAAACAACAATGAAATTGATTATAATAATAAAATTGATCCCTTTTATTCAAACCAAATTTATTTCAAATTATTGACATAATTAGGTTTATTTTCGTTTTGTTTTTAAATACTTTTAAAAAATATGTCACACGTACTTGCTCTTATTTTTAATGTACATAAATATTAGCTAACCATTGGAAAATTCATCGATTTGGTTAGATATATCACAAACAAATGAAATAAAAAATAATGTTAAAAATATATATGTTTTTAAAAATTTTTTTTCTATTTTAAATAAGTTAAAATAAAATCGGTCTAGCATTCAACGAAATATACGTAGGTAAATAACAAAAATGTGACAACGCCATATTTCCACTATTCAAATTTTTTTGAAGTGAAAACTTCTTTAGTATCGTAGTGATTTGAAACAAGATGAAACGAAAAATCAATTGATCATAACTTTTTTGTTTTAATAGATAGATGAATGAAATTTTAAATAAATTATGATTGTGCAAAATTTCAATTAATTTCATATTCAAAATTCTAAGATAACGGTGAAAAGATGTTTTTATACTAAACACGTTATATCTTTTGATCTAGAACACATAATAAATTTATTTAACTTTAATAAGCATGCTGATAATATTACCTTTCATTTAATATATCACACATAACGGTACGTGCTCTACAAGTTATATAATCTTTAATTGAAAAACTTGAAAAATACCTCCAAACACCTGTGAAGATTTGTTGCCGATGACGATGACCAGCCAGCAGTAGAGGAAGTACCGTAATCTCAGTTTGAAATTTCGACATGGTTGGCTTTAAAAAATTATTACTTTTTTTTTAGGCATGGTAGAAATATGATTGAAGCGTCATATAAAAGGTGAAATAATAATGATATAAAATTTATTATAGGTTGTCTTTTAAAAAATGGATTTAATCACGTTAGAAGAGAAAAGAGATTGAATGTTTTACTTTTTTTATGAAAACTAATTGGGTTAAAAAAATTCTAGCTTTTTTTGTAGATGTTGTATAGACATGGTCGATATAAATATTTTGAGCTGAAACAATAAGCTTTCAGATGGTATAAAATTTTTTGTAGGTTGTCCTATAAAAAAGTGATGGAATAAAAAAAAGTTACATTTTTTTGATTTTTTTTTAAATGATTTTTAAGGTTTCACTAAAACCACGTGTGAATTGCACACATTATTATTTTTTTTATGAAACTTAAAATGCAGTTAATCGAAATGCCATTAATCGAAACATTTGTATGGGAATTAAAAATTTTAGGTGCCATATTAATTTTGGAAATTATGAAAAATAAAATCTGTACCAAATTTCAAGAAAATGTGTCCACCCTTTTAGCCTACATATGAATGCACCGATGCACGTACAGACTGACGGACGTCATGCGAATCCCACTTTTTTTTAACTTCTCTATCATCGTAATGTCAGTTTTGATTAAGAAACTCGAAACCAATACTTGCCCTTTAAAAGCAAGTAATAAATCTGATGATAAAATAAATTATCCCATCCGTGAGTTTGGATTCCCGTTAGCAATTACCAGTGACTTCAAAATAGCTTATTTGTTCGTCCAACCCGTGACAGTAGAAAATAAGCTGTCAATATTAACACTCTATTGGCGTTTTCATGGATTTACTCATTCTGAATTTGTTAATAATCAAATAATTTTTTTTTTTTTTTTTCTTTACCACAAGGAATTTTTGTTTGACGTTTAGTTATTTTAATATTAGTGATTTTGAGCAAATTCTGATTTGAGGTGTATTTTTATCCAAAATTTTTATAATCTGCTAAAAAAAAATTCTCGTTTCAATTTTTCTGATGTTTACTCAGGCTTTGACCGTCATGAATTATTACAATGGTTAACAAAATTAAACTTTTTTTTTTTGTTGCCGAAACAAAAATATACTTTTCTGAAGGTTTTCGGTATGCTGAACTCGAATCCGAAGTCAAAAAAAATTAATCAGCTCCAGTTTTTGAAATATTACCGTTAGAAAATGCAGTACTTCGAGCCTTATTCTTTTATATAAGGAAAATTGCTTGAGCATATTTAGTAACGGTTTTTATTTGCCACCTTTTTAAATCTGTTTAAATCTTCCCGATATCTTTTTTATTGCCCGAGATATCCTCAATTGTTTGGCATATTTTAAAAATTTTATAACGTCATTATCTCCCTTATGATATATGAAGCCAAACCCACTTACTTCATTTTAAGATATCTCGGGCAATACGAACGATATTGAAAAGATTTAAACAAGTATTGAAAGATGGAAAACAGTTCTTATTGATACCGTTACTAAATATGCTCTAAGAATTTTCCTTATACAAAATAATAAGGTTCGAAAAACTAAAAAAAAAAAACGTTTTTTTTGCATTTCTAACGGCAATATCTCAAAAACGGGAGCTGATTAGTTGTTTCTGACTTCGGATTCGAGTTCAGCGCACCGAAAACCTTCAGAAAAGTATATTTTTGTTTCGGCAACAAAATAATTGTAAACCAATTACCTAATAATTAAAAAAAAAACTTGTTTTTCAAAAATTTCATTTTTAGTTAAAAAAAAAACGTTTTCTGTTTCTTTAATTTTGCCCCTCTCTTTTACTGCTAAGCCAATTAAATTTATTCTTACTGAGATAGTTTTTGATGTCAGGGGTCTAGTCTAGGCTCAAATCCCAGTTTATTTATAAGTTTAGTTTTATAAAAATATTTGATTGATTACTGAGAAAACTATCAGTAAGTTATATTATCAAGTTTTTTTATACACATATTTGCTACCAAAACTCTTTGACTCAATCTGGGGCATGCTGATTGATATGAGTTAATTTTAAAAATTTTATAGGTAGTAAAAAATACTAATAGATACTTGAACTTATTCGGAAAGACTCCAGTGTTTTTTAATCTATATTAATAAATTTTTGAAAATCTTCCATAAGATCATTCTTATTGATGGCATAATAATGTAAATCAAACTTTTCCTCTTCAAAAACAAGTGTTTTTGATTGTTTTTAATATTCAGGATGTATTCCATTCAAAAATGGACCTTTGCACAATCCTTCCTCCTTCATGTACGTGTATATACTTCAATAAAGTGAAACGATTTTATTCGTAATCAACCACTCAACATTGTACTCAAAATAAAACAAAAAAAAAAAAAAATACATTTACTGTTCATTTTCATATATGTATATTTTATATGTTAAATATAGCACAGGTGAATCCTTTTTTAATACTCGAACTTTTTTTTTTTAATATTATCTTCAACAGAATTCATCGTTGGATTGAAGGACGTATCAGTGACCATTCCACAAGCTGTACGACGCGGTGGCAATGCGCTCTTCATATGTAATTACGACATGGAAAACGACACACTATATTCAGTAAAATGGTATAAAGGACGAAGAGAATTTTATCGATATACCCCAAAGGAAAATCCGGCTATGAAAACTTTTCCATCTGCCGGAATAAATGTTGAGGTATGTGTTTATAAATGTTAGCCAGTTTCGCACACAATGTTTATATATATAAAATAGTCATACCCAATATAGAATAGAGAGGTAGTAGGTATTACACCACACGAATCCCGGAAATATTTAATAGTAACTTTTTGCTATATTCCAACTATAAAACAACCCCTACATACCTTTTTGAAACTTGAACTGTGCAACCCAAAATTTGAAATCGAATATATATGTATTTTTTATCTTTCTCTCTTGCTCTGTTGTAAAGGTAACTTTTTAACACAAAGTGGTATATCGACAATGTTGTGTGCATCGATACTTTTGTAAAAAAGATATTTTACGGAAGGAGGAAAAAAAAAGAACAAATAATATTATGAAATATTTAATCTACTTGTATGTGTGTTGGGAGGATCATGTTTATGGGTGCATTTATTTATATATGAATTTTCATAAAAGGAAATTCAAAAGGTATAATATAAGAAGTCCATCAGACGGCACTAATGACCTTGGCAATTAGCTGCATTCATATGAAATGTAATCCTGGAATGATTTTAATGCAAGGTGGAGAGTGGGATTATATACAGATATGGAAGTCAGAAGGTAAAGTTCTTTTATTATCCGGGTTTTATGGGTGTTTATCTATTTTTTATGGAGGTATTAGAAGTTGGCACAATCGATTTCGAAATATTGAAGATTGTAGTTTATATATCCCAAGAATATGTACAAAACTTTAAACATATTCACCTTTTAAAAAAAGTTAAAAAAATATTATTCAATATTCCATTCCCACAAAATTGATCATATTTGAAAAGGAAAATACTGAAAAATTGAATGGCAATATCTTATACCTTATAAAATGGAAAAAAGCTCTACCTTAAAAAAAAGTAAGCTTCACAAAAGCCATATATTCAAAAAGGCTCTTGTTTAAAAAATAGTCTAGTTTAAAGATAAATGAAATTTTTCAGGGGGGATTTAAATTCAATCTTTTTTTCTAATAGGGTTTTTTGAAATTTCAATTTTTAGTTGTTTTAGAACTCTTAAAGTGAAGTACGAGATTTTAAGCGAAAAAAAAATATAAACTATTAACAAATAAGAAACAATTCTCGAGCGTTAAATCGTAAATTATGTACAAAAATAGTATTCAACAATTAAAAAAATTCGATTCAATAGCTTTAGGGTTATGAGGGGAGTGGCAGGTCCGACGTGAGTTGTAAGAAAAAGGATCAAGGATTAAAATGTTTGGACACCAAGTGCCGTTATACTTTTCGACTATAATTTAGCCCAATAAACTCGAAAGTCGTTTTTAATTAAAATGCACGACTGGGTCGCAAGAACTCGCTCTTAGAGTTCAAGTTGCTTAAATTTTTAAGACTTTTTATATAAAAATTTGGGAAATGTAGGTATATACAAAAATAAATAAATAAAAAGTCAACTGTTCTATGGGAAGTATACCGTTAATAATGATTTCCGAAAAAAAAAAATGTTTATCATAAGATAGACTTTGCCAAAAAACTAATATTTGATTTTTTTTTTACAAAATCTTTGGAGCCGTTTTCGAGAAATTAAACTTTTCCGAGATTTTTAAATGACAGGTACCGTTATTTTTGGTCCAACAGACACACTGACAGACGGACTTCCGGGACCTACATACTTCTCTACCATCGTAATGTCATGGAAAAATGTTATCTCAACTTTTTTTGTTATACGAATGCATAACTTGCAAAGATGAGCAATAAATGACCAATCTGAACAAAAGAACAGCTAAATAAATGAACAAGAAACATTTAAATAACACTTTTCTGAGTCACTTCATATCTTTTAGTTTTTTTTTTTGTAAATAAATTTTTTGAGCTCAAATTTCTTAGAAACTCAAAGAAAAATTTCAAAATCTTTCGAATCTTTCGAAAATTTTTTCTGTGTAGTCTGATTCTTATAACAAAGATAAAAATAGAAATATATAATTTTCTTAAAAATTTTGTGAATAACTTATATAAAAAAAAATGTGTAACAAAAAAATGAGACAAAATTTCGGTTCTTTTTGTTACTTTTCGAATTTTTGTCCATTACTTGAAAAGAAAGCCGAATATGAAAATTTTACTCATAGAAATTTCGGTGGAAAATTAAATTAATTATCGATATGGATTCTTTTATAAATTAAAAAAAAAAAATATTCAAAAAAAGATAAAAAATAATGATTTTTGATGTTTTTATTGAAAAGTTCACATTTATGCTTTGAACGTTTCTAAATATTTAATAAAAGAAGAAAAAAGAAGATATAATTAAATTTTTTAACATGACGGTCTCAAAAATTGAATGCAGCTTAAATTGAATTTAATATGGACTTTCAAAATGTAATGATTTTTAGTCGTTTTTAGCAATTTTTAAAAAAAAGTTTTTCTTAACCCTCTACTGCATACGAAGTCAAATATGGTTTTGTCAGTTTGTATGCACTTTTCTCTTCTCTGTCAAAAAAAAATGTTAAAGGTTCAATACAATCTCCTTCTTTGTGTTTCTGAGCACCCATAGACAAAGTTTTTTCGTGTGTCCGGCACAAAATAAAGGTGTATTTTATGATCACAGGTGAGTCGATCAGTGGTGTGCATTAAAATCGAAAGTGTAGAATAAATTCATACTTTAGGTGTTAATTACTGCGTTTGTTTGGTAAGTAATGTATAATTAATAATTTATTTTTGATCGACTGTCTAATTGTGTATGCTATGAACCAATTTTGATTGAAAAAAAATTATTGGCCTGGTCTTGGGAGGGCAAAAAGTACGGAAGCCATATTTGGCTTCGTATGCATTAAGGGGTTGTAAATCTACACAATTTGTTAAATTTTTTTGTTGGAAAATTTTGTTCCTTTACATTATTATTTTACTTGGAAACTATGTTTTACTTCAGAAATGGAGCCCCTTCGCTTTTAGAGACATTTTGCTCATGTTAACCCCATTTCCAGCGGCGTAATAACAAAAATTTTAGGGGAGGGGTGGCTCACCTATCAATCATTTTATTACTTTTTAGTTTTTGTAAGATCTGGGAGTGGGTAAAAATGTTGGAGGAAGACTTACTTCGACAGTGGAAAGAATGTGAACCAGAAAAAATATATATAACGGAAAAAACAAATAGCTTTTCTCGGTTCCATGGCTTAAAATGAGCCAAATTTGAATTAATTCTTAACCTTTTGTAATGCAATGTATTTATTTTACTTTATTTTGTTTTTAAATGATAAATATTTATCTTTTGATAATTTTAATTGTCTTCTTTACATAATCTGATCAAATAAAATTAGTAAAATTTTTTAACCCTTAAATGCACACGAAGCCAAATTTGGCTTATAAACAAATTTTTTAAACAAATTAATTTAAACAAACTTTTTTAATGAAAACCGTTTTGAAACAACCCAAAGAACCAATGTAAAGCATTTTTTAATTTTTTCTTCCGCTAATATTAATTCATGCAGTAGGGGGTTAAATTTTTTACAATATTTTTTATTTTTTAAAGGATCCATACCTAATGGAAATTTAATTTTCTACAAAAAGTAAAATAAATTAAAAATTTCGTTTTACAAAATAATACCAACGCTCTGGCTGCAAAATTATTCCAAATAATGAGGATATAGGTATTTTGAATAAGGTTTTGAATAAGGTCGATTGCAACCGAAATAATTTTAATTGGATCAATTGCTTGTATTATAAACAATCCATCGTTTGATTTCTTTCATTTTATATGCCCGCTATTAATTCACTTCGCTAAACAAAAGAGCTGTTTGGCGAACTTGAAATTGAATCAAACGGCAATAATTCAATAATGATACCTTATATAATATTTCTGACTTCTGATTCGAGTCCAGCTACCCTAAAACCTTCCAAAAACAATATTTTGGTTCTTTTGGTAAAAATCTTGTTGACCAAAGTGTAATCGGACATGAATACATGAAATTCTTTCGATAAAAGTAAGATTTTTCAAAATATGTATCAATTTTCATTTTCTGAAGTCATAAAAAAAAAAAGAGTGTGTGTACACATGTACACTCGACTGAAGTTATACTTCTCATTCAGTATACATATATAAATGAATTTCATTTGATATTTTTAATTTCTATTATTAAATTAATTAATCCACACTTCGTTTTTTACATTTTTATCAAGTGAACAATAAATTAATTCTTTCATCCTCCTTGCGTCCATGTAGTTTTCAATTTAATCTGTGAACTTTACTCATGTTGTGCGGTTCAGAACGTACTATATATGGTTAACGAAAGTAAATGATTGCGCATAAAATGTGCGATATGGTAATTTTATGAGAATTGTGTGTGCTTCAGCACTAGTAGTAGCAATATGGAACTTGCAGGGTTGCTACAAAGCTCAAAAGTTAGCTGAGCTCAGCTCACAGCTCAGCTCAAATTTTGAGCTAGCTCACTTTTGAGCTATGTACCATAGCTTAGCTCATTTGAGCTGAGCTGAAAGTGAGCTGAGCTGATGGTTGAGCTGAGCTGTTGGGTGAGCTAAGGTAAAGTGAGCTGAGCTGAGCTGTGATGGGTGAGAGGATACATTGATTTTTATTTGGAAAGTATAATGAAATATGAAGATATTTTAAACTTTTATAAAACACCATAGCTTAAGATGTTTGGTTCTAGTTATTAATGGAATTATTTTAACACATAGATATTTTTATAAATAAGACAGATAATTTTTCGTGATCTTTTCTCTTGGTGTTTTTGATAGTAAATATATTTCTATTTTTTTTAGTAAAATATTTCTTTTTTTATCATAAAAAAAAATTCCGGTACAATCCGGTTTTTCGACTTTTTTCAAAATTCCGAGAAAATCGCGTTTGAAAGTTGGGGTATAATTTTTTTTTTTTTCGAAAAATCCCCGAATCTTTGAACGCTCCTGGAAGCTAAACCGCTTGAGAGCAATTTTTGAGAGTGATGCCAAATGATAGCTTGTGTCATGGGCCTACGCTTTGCACATTGTCAGATTTTTAAAAAATCGCCTTCCATGTTAAACCGCCACATCATGCCTATTTTTTCAGAATCGTGCCTATTTTTTTTTTTACTTTTAAGTTCTCCCGGTTTGAGAGCGCGTGGACCTACAGGGATGGGATTTGCACCCAAATGTAGGTTAAAGTCCCCGCTACCTTTTGGCATCAAAAAATTGTATTTTCATTTTCTTCAAAATTCCGCGATATAGGCGTTGGAACGCTTTGATCTAGAGACAGGGGAGTGGTGCCATATGAAGGCTTATATTCTCAGCTAGCCGATAGTGGTATAATCCGGTTTTTCGATTTTTTTCAAAATTCCGAGAAAATCGCGTTTGAAAGTTGGGGTAAATTTTTTTTTCGAAAAATCCCCGAATCTTTGAATGCTCCTGGAAGCTAAACCGCTTGAGAGCAATTTTTGGGAGTGATACCCAATGATAGCTTGTGTCATGGGCCTACGCTTTTCACATTCTCAGATTTTTAAAAAATCATCTTCCATGTTAAACTGCCACATCATACCTATTTTTTCAGAATCGGCCTTAACTTTTTTTTTACCTTTAAGTTCACCCGGTTTGAGAACGCGTGCACCTACAGGGATGGGAGTTGTACCCAAATGTAGGTTAGAGTCCTCGCTACCTTTTGGCATCAAAAAATTTTTTTTCATTTTCTTCAAAATTCCGAGATATAGGCGTTGGAAGTTGGGGCGCTCACTTTCAGCTCAGCTCACTTTCAGCTCAGCTCAAATGAGCTAAGCTAGCTAAAATTTGAGCTGAGCTGTGAGCTGAGCTGAAATGTGAGCTTTTTGCAACCCTGGCAACTTGCCACATGGAAATTACCACATGCAACTTGCCACATGCAACTTGCCACACGCAACTTGCCACATACAACTTGCCACATGCAACTTGCCACATACGACTTGCCACATGCAACTTGCCACATGAAACATGTAACTTGCAACGTGTTGTGTGTTTTATGTTTGCCGTACTGCGGCGTACTGCATTTTTAAATACTAAAGTACTGCCTACTCTAAAGGTGAAACGACAGCCCTGCTACCCAGGGTGATCGCGTCATAATCCCTTTGACATTCTTGTCAATAAGTAAATTTTCATACCCACCCTCCCATAAGAAGTATAACTTCAAAAATTAATCATTTTTGAGTCGATACATGGTTCCAGTCAAAAGAAAATAAATAACAGTTTAACACCTCATCATTATAACTAAAGGTCATTGCTTTCATTTAAGGCACAAAAGCTATATCCTTGTCATTCTTTAAATAGATTTTTATCAGCCCCAAACATCATGCTAAACCTCACACACACAATCATTCTTACTCTACTACATTCTGGGTTAAACGTCCATAAACGACTGTACCAATTTTAATAATTTTTTTTTAATATTCCCCTAAAGAAAAGATGAAAATCGTTCACAAACACAACTTAAAAAAAAAAAGAAACTTGTTTAAGCCACGGGTTACATTGCCATCGGGACGTGTTCTGTGTAGAGAGAGGTACACATCGTGCATTCAATGAAACAGAAATTCAATTAAATTTTATTTTTAATTTTTGCTTTTTTTTTTTTGCTCAGTTTGGTTCACTGTGAATATTTTGTTGGGGATTTTACAATTTTTCACCAATTTTTTTTTTGTTTTAATTTCTATTCTGTTTCACTTTGCTGTTATTATTCGATTTTCTCTTTGGTGTTTTTTTTTTTATTTTTTATTTCTCTATATTTTGTTTGTATACATTTCTTTTTTTTTTATTTTTATTTTCATTTCCAGTCGTCATAACATAAAATTAAATGTAAACAGCAAGATTTGTTGTTGTTGTTGGTGTCAGTGCTTTCGAAAGTGAACATTTGATATTACTACCCTCGGAGTGATGATGATGATGACGACGACGAACTTTCGGTAATCGACAGGGCCGTTTTCATTGTTTTTGTGACAGAGGTCCTGTTTAGTTTTTTGCTTTTGGATATCCCTTAATTTCTTTTGAAACATTCAAAACTTAAAGGTGTTATAAAAGGTGCAGAATTTTGATATACCCCTCACTCAATTAATTTAACTTGTAATTACGGATTACGTTCTTTTTCTTGGCGCCCTTTTTTTTTATTGAAAACTTGCTAAAATAAATTAAATACGATCCTGACCATACACAAAGCTACGATGACTATTTTGTCGAAAAAATAAACACCCAACCCTCTATTTTTATAGTAACAGATCCTTAAATGGAGAAAAAGGAGCATTGTATAGTTGTAGGCTCCGGCACCGGCTCCTTGTTATGACGGAGAGAAGAGGTGGGGAGAGATATGGACTGTTGGTCTGACACTGACAGACGGACAAATATGAAGCACAAAAATGAGTTGATGATGATGATGAGTGTCGTGGTTCATGGAGATGACGAGGTTGCGAGTTGAATTGGGATAAAGTTTAATGTGCGAGATACAAAAAGATATTAAACCCCGAATTTGACAGCGCGGTAGTAAAGGCGCAAGGACGAGTAAATAATTATTAACAGTTGTTCTATAGCGAACCCATGAAATGGTTTTGTGTATGTGTATTATTATATTTTTCTTTTTTTTTCATTTAACTATAGTTATGATAGGTTAACACGGCTATAAAAATAATGATAGTTTGTTGTAATTTAAAAAAGTTAATTGTATTACTCATATGCTTAAAGTAAACCGTCAACACTGCTGCTGTGAGATACGGTGGGTATAGGTATGGTTCCTTAAATTATTTATCAACAATATGAAATCATAAATAAATTATGGTTTGAGGAAGAGTTTTGTTTTATTAGGAAAAAAATTACTACTGTAACAGGTGGGAAGGAAAGGTAGCGGTTTGACGTGGTGTATTTTCTTACAAATCTACTGCTCAAATCCTTTGACATTCGTAGCTTCTGTAATAAAAAGCGAAAAAGATAATTTTTATAGAGGAAAAATAAGTTATAAAAATCACTGTCGGGACAACTTACTGCCACTGGAGGGAAACATGCGAATTTCTGTGAAAAAAGGGATTTGTTTAATAAGTTTGAAAAAAAAATTTAAAAAAATTTGTTCATATTGAAATTTCGGTTGAAAGGGTGTTTTTTTTTTCTAGAAAGGAGTAAATTTTGCAATGTGTTCAAAAAAAAGTTCCTAATGGAAACCAAAAATAAAATGAACCTTTTAGTGAAAAGATGGATTTATTTTAATCAAGGAAATGAAAATATTTTACCAATTTTTACTGGGCTATCATTTTTGTCAGAGTTTTTATAGAACTTATTCTGAATCTTATCTTTTCTAAAAAAAAAACACCCTTTCAACCAAAAAATTTGTATACATAGACTCTTTAGATTCACATTTCATAGTTTTTTTTTTTTAATAAATCAACTATTTTAGGTCAGCTGTTATGACACCTTTCTCCAACACAACTCAGCCCACCCAAAAACAAAAAACAACAAACACTTATAAACCTGAAAATTTCACTTGGACATTATCTTTTCTTCAAGAAGATTTCCCAATGTCCAATCGGTTCTTTAAATTTTTTTAAACACCCAAAACAATCAAGTTAAAGTTTCTTACAACACTGTGGCCGAATTTACGTTTCTACATAGGAACCGACAAAATTCCATTTTTTTTTTTAGTTTAAAAAACTTTTAAAAGTCATTTAAAAAAAAAATCAATACACCATGCTTTTACAAGAGTTTTAAAACAAAACAAAAAAAAAACTACTTTTAACAATATCACTATATCAAAGGTATACTTTCGCTTAGTGTCATTTTATTATCACGACACGAAATCAATATCGAAAACTTGAAAAAAAAAAATTAATTTCATGAAATTCACAAAATTCTCGTAATGAAAAATGTCCATCCTCTTTGTGCGTGTGATATTGCTATAAAATCCAATTAAAACATCATCAAGAGACTATCACATGCTTTAATAACTTGACCGTAACTTTAAATAAAAATGTCAATCATAAAAAAAAATATATATATATGTAGGGTAGGTACTCCCACACACAAAATATTCTGACGCCTTTAAATCCCTTATAAAAATTATCCTTGATCCACAAACCAATGACAATACACAGATGTATAATGTACAAATATACTTAAGCAGAGTATATGCAAATTATGCAAAATTTCATTGCGTTACCGAACCCTGATGAGCCAAATCAAATGAAAAAATTAATAACCATATTTTTAATACCTACCACTTTTCTCGCTCTTAATCAAATGAACACAGAAAAAAATTTAAAAAATTAATTAAATAAAGGTTATGGTTTGGTCTTGTGTTATTGGTCATAATTTGCAAGTTGAAAAATTATTACCTAAAGAGAGAAAGAAATAAAGACATTTACGTTAATTGCTGAATTTCAATTTCATTATAATCATTTTAGTTTGAGCCACATTTTCTTTTCACCTAAAAAAAAAAAAAACGCAATTTCACTTGAATTAAATTTATAGACTTATTTTACTTGTAATTCCCATTGCAAAGACAAAATTCTGAATAAAGTTATTAGTAAAGTTAGCATTGATTTCTGAGACTTATCAATCAATTTCCTTTATTTCCAAAAAATTCACCCTTTCAGTTTAAAAATTAACAAGAATAAAAAAAAGAGGTTGTCTGTAAAGCCGGTTTACGGACTATGATTTTACTTGATAACGTCGTCAGAAAACAGGTTGTGTGCTTTTGTTTAAAATGTGTCAATTGAAGCGTTTACTTTTTTCAAACAATAATAATTTACAAGAAAAAGCTAAAAAAAATACCTTTTTTATTTTCTCATTATATTAATTTTTTTTTATTTAAAAAGCTTACAAAAAAAATTATGCAATTTAAAAGCCAAGTATTTCTTCTTAAGAATAAAACCATTTTTAAATTTTTACAATGCGCAAAAAGTGTAAAATAGTTTATTGAAAACAATCATTTTCATCAAAAAAAGCAAAGAAAACAGATATTTGTATCTTCTCACGTCATTAATTCCATTTTTTTCCTTTACAACTTATAAAAAATTTTATACCATCTGAAAGCTTATTGTCTTAGTTCAAAATATATATCGATCAGGTCTATGAGACATCTACATAAAGAGCTAGAAAAAAAAGCAAAAAAAAACATTTATTTTTATGTTCTCAGGCTATGGAATCAATTTTTTGTTTGACAACCTATAAAAAATATATACCACCTGAATGCTTATTATTTCACCTTTCATATGACGTATCAATCTCATTTGAAAGATGCCTATAAGAGCAGTTAGAATTTTTTAAAGTCAACCATGTCGAATTTCCAGACTGAGATTACGGTACTTCCCACACTGGTGGCTGTTCGGGGGGCAACAGATCTCCACTGGTGTTTTGAGGTTTTTCGCAAGTTTCTTGATTTAACATTGTGTAACTTTTAGTTAGTCTACCGTTATGTTTTATATACCAAATGAAAGGTTATTGTATCAGGATGCTCATAAAAGTTTAATAAAATTTCTATCTGCTCTTGGTCAAAAGTTATAACCTGTTGAATTCTAAAATTTTATTTTACCGTTATCTCAAAATTGTGTTTACGAAAATTATTGAAACTTCGCACACATTTAGTCGTAGTCATGGTCTATCATTACTGCATATACTTTATTCCTGTATCTATTAAAGAAAAAAAAAGATAAAAATAAAAAACGATGAAAATCGGTTAAAAACGGTCAAAAAACGTGTTTTTTAAAAACTTGTTTCTTCCGTTATTCAGTTAAAACTCACTAAACGATTCCAAGTTTTTGCACATGTATGCATAAGGCCAAAACCTACATGTCCTATAAGTTTGAGATTTTTTGAACGCTCCAAAAAAAGCTAAAAATCAAAAATTATCCAAAAATACCCCTAAAAACAAGGTGTTTTTCAAAAATTCATATTTCGAAACGCAGAGTGTTGGAAAAAAATCCGTATCAGACGCCTAATTTTTTTCCTCTCATCTTTCACCTGGCTCCTTTAGAATTGTCAAAAAAAAATTTCCTTTACCCAAAATCATCATTTTGTCATAGCCCCAACACGTGTACAACGTTCAAACAAAATATTATAGCTTAGTTTCAAAATTTTTTAGAATTTTGTCTTAAATGCAGTTATTCTTCAATTAATCTTACATATCTATAGCAAAAAAAATCAATTCTCTACGACTTCGCATTTAGATTTTAGTCCAAATTTCATCTTTCCGTTTTACCCCTGTTTACCCTATTAAATGACGGAATTTTTAAAAATCCTTCATTTGGATATAATAATAAGCTATAGAAGATTTTTGTACCTCTAATAGTTTATTTTTAATTTTTAATTGAATTTTTTTGCCGCACTGCGAAAGTGCGAGAGTGTAACGTTAGAAAATGGCGTCACTTTTTTGAGGTGGCTGCCATGGTTCATCGATTTATAAGACGTTATCACGTCAAAAACAAAAATATTTTTAAGAACTTTTTGGATTCCTACTCTTCCCGAATTTCATCATTGTATCATAATTTGCATGTAGTACCCCGTTACGCAATGAACTATGATGCAGGAGGTCCACCACATAAAGAATTGACAAAGCAGCAAACAAGAGTATCACTGTCATAAAAAAGGTCATCTATGCTCAGACAAATCGGTAACGTCACGTTTTGAGATATTAGAAGTTCAGAAAGAATTTTTATCTTCAAAACGCGAAATCATAGATTTTTTTGGACTTCGGATATGAATTTAAAATCTATTAGAAAAGTAAATTTTGGTTGACCGAAAAAATAAATATTCAGTTTGATCCAACAAATTTTGCTTATATTTAAAAAACAAAATCCATGAAATAGCGTAATAAGAGTTCTTAAAGTGTGTTTCACAAATTTGGCACTTTTTGGACTTTTGTTTTCGAAATGTTTGATTTTTTTCTTTGAATCGTTCTTCTAATTTGATCAAAATTTTGTATTTTTTATACCTAAATCACAGATCTAACACCTTTTTGACATAAATATATCCAAGAAAGAATTTCTATTTAAACGCTTATTTTGTCTGCCATTTTTGAGCCGCCATTTTGAATTAAAAAAATTGGTAGCTTGTTTGTATTTTCCATACTTATATCCTTGCCATGACTTTTCTTTAAGAAAAAGCACCTAAAACACTACTTTGCGATGGTAAATATATAACTTCCTTCTCTTCTTGCAAATTAACTACACACAATCAAGATTCGTTGAGAGTTGTAAATCACTAAAAAAAAAACAATTGTATGCACTAGATTTCAATGAGTACTAAAAAATACCTTAAAAAAAATGTTAGATACGACTCAAACAGCATTTTTTTAATGCCTATTTATTTTACTTCTATACACGCAGAAAAATAATGGACCTAATGAGAAAAGGGTTAGATAAAATGTGTTAAAAGTAACGTAGTCTTGGTTAAAAACTACGTAGATCTCGTTAAGTTAAATTGTTTAAAATTACCATTTTAGAAGTATTTTTAACCGATAAACTTGTTTATATTGATAAAGAAAGTCGGTTAAAATTTGAGATTTTATTACAATTTAACCGAGAAAGTGGATAAGATTAAACAATTTTTAATAACCGAGTCGACTCGTGTAATTTTAAGCGGGGTTAATTTGCAGGTGCTATATTAACAATCTTCTCTGTTAATTTTATACGAGTTTTACGTTGTTTTTAAATGACCATTTTTCTCCGTGTAAGTTATTTCTTTATGTAAAATGCTTCTTGAAAAACATTTATAGAATCCTTAATCCTTATACAATAGATTCTTTAAATTATGAGATTTTAATTTTCTCTACTGTTACAAGAGTATTGATATAGAAATGTTGAGATTGTAGAATCATTTTAATAAACTCTTCAATTATTTGGAAAAGCTTTCTGTTTTTCAAAAATGCTCCTCAGATTCTGTAATTTAATTAAATTGTAGTTCATAAAATTCAAAATAAATGCAATTCGGATTTTTAATACAATTTGATTAGAAAACTGCTAAATAAAAATTTCTGTAGTTTTCTTATTAAGATTATTTTAAAGATTTCGTTTATTGGAATTTTTAAGGAACTACAATTCAATTACATAAATTACAAAATCTGAACTCCATTTTTTTAAAACAAATTTTTCCGAAGGAGAAAACCTTGCCATATCTCCAAAATTTCTTTGAATATAATTGCATGTACTTAATTGTACTGACAACTTGTAATCGAGCTACAGAGTTTTTTAATAATTTTAATAAATTTATACTGTGGCGTATGAGTAACATATTTTTTGCAAACAAGCGATTAACACCGCACAGTTAGAAAATTTTTCAGCCGATCTTATCGAATCACAAACAATTATTATAAGTAGATATACATTTTGTTTGTCAATACCACTACTTAGTCCTTAAGGAACACAGCGACATCACAAAATTTAACTACCCATTCGAAGGATATCAATTTATTTATGTGAACATTTTTTTCATATTAATTTTTTCTCATTTCTGGTTTTTTTTTTATATAGCTACATTCAACAATATCCACTTGTGAAAGTTTGCCATTGATATGGAGAACTGGGAATTATATAAATTTACTCTTAACCGCATATCGAGAGGACATTATCCATGTTAAACACAGGTTTTAATTTTATTCTTTTTTTCATTTAATACCTAATAAGTTGCAATAAAGAACAGAAAAAAACAACAACAACAATAATAATATAATAATGGAAAAATCCACTCATCGTCGTTGTGTGACTTTCAACAAAAATATATCGTCCTGTTTTTGCTCTCACATATAAGTTTCCTCATTGTAACTATACCGCAGCTAGCTGATGCCGTTGCTGCTAGCACTCTTCCTCTGCCAATCAGGATGGTGTGGTGAGGAGAAATCGCTGCACAAATAGGTTTATATGTACATATATACAACAATATATCTGAGGATTAATTTCGATTTGAAGTTTTTGGGTTAAGGTGTACTTTTGTGGTGTCATTTTGGTGGCACAGAGTCTGTGTGTGTGTGGTGGTGGGGTAGTTTGTATTGTGATATACCATAATGTACTCGCAGCAACAAACAAACAAGGACACCGACAAGGAGGTGAACAGCACTTAATGTGTGGTTTTAATTTTGTTGTTAATACCAATGAATATTGTTTTGAGGAAGTAGAAGTGTTATTTTGTTTTGGATTTTTGATTTGTCATTAACGTTTGAGCTTGAGTTTTTGCACTTGATGTGTTTGTTTTTTTTTTTTTTTACTTCTAAAAAATCGAAATAAGAAAAAAAAAAAGAATAAAAGTGTATTTACAAGATTTGTTAAATAGGACATTGTTTGTATGTAACTTTAGTATAGTTTCTCTAAACAGATCAAAGTTAAGAGAAGTTGATTTATTTAACAATTACCTACAAACCAGGGTTGTAAAAAATCATTTTTATAATGCTTTTGTTTTCTATTAAAAATTATTATTGAAAAAATTTTTATTGCAAGTGAAAAATATTTGCATTAAAAAAAAAATCATGTGTGCAATTCACACGTGGTTTAAGTGAAACCTTAAAAATCATTTTTCTTGCAAAAAAAAAATCAAAAAAACATAACTTTTTTTTTTTATTCCATCACTTTTTTTATATGACAACCTACAATAAATTTTATACCATCTGAAAGCTTATTGTTTCAGCTCAAAATATTTATATCGACCATGTCTATACAACATCTACAAAAAGAACTAGAATTTTTTTAACCCAATTAGTTTTCATAAAAAAAGCAAAACAATCAATCTCTTTTCTCTTCTAACGCCATTAAATCCATTTTTTAAAAGACAATCTATAATACATTTTATATCATTATTATTTCACCTTTTATATGACGCTTCAGTTATATTTCTACCATGCCTACAAAAAAGTAAGAATTTTTTAAAGCCAAGCATGTCGAAATTTCAAATTGAGATTACGGTACTTCCTGTGGCTGGTCATCGGCAACAGATCTTCATAGGTGTTTTGAGGTATTTTTCAAGTTTTATATGCTCTAGATCAAAAGATATGTATGTATAACATGTTTAAAAAAAAAGAACAATTATAATTTATTTTAATTACCTATATACTGTATAAATTTCATTCGTCTATCTATTAAAACAAAAAAGTTATGATCAAATGATTTTTCCGGTCGCTTTTTCGTTTCATCTTGTTTCAAATCACTACGATACTAAAGAAGTTTTCAATTCAAAATATTTATTTCATTTCAACTAAAAATATTTTGCGTACAAAAAATGTTATTTCGACTGAATAATATTTGCATTCTAATTAAAATTGCATTAAAAAAAATTTTATTTCAAATAAAAAATTTTCTGCATTGAAAAAAAAAATAATTGCAAAATGTTTGTGCATTTAAATGCATTGTGCATTTAATTTTTTTTTTTAATATCCGTCGAATTTCTTACAATTTTGACTATTTGACCATACATTAGCTGTGTCTTATATTATATTGCAATAAAAATATTATTTTCACTGTAAATATTTTTCATTTTCAATAACTTTTTTTTTATGCAAAATATTTTTAGTTGCAACAAATATTGTTTAATTTATAAATTTTTCAGTTGCAATCAAATTTTTTTAATGCAATTTTGCTCAGTTGCAATCAAATTTTTTTTTTGCAATATCTAGTAGTGATTTGAAACACTATGGAACGAAAAAGCAACAGGAAAAATCAATTGATTATAACTTTTTTTAAATAGATAGATTAACGAAATTTATCCTGCAGAGTAGATAGGTAATAGAACAAACTATAACTGTACAAAATGTCAATTATTTTATATTCAAAATCCTGAGATAACGGTAAAAAGATGTTCTTTTTCTAAATAGGTACGTAATATCTTTTGATCTCAGCACATACAAATTTAACTTTAGTACGCATGCTGATAATATTACCTTTCATTTGATATATCACACATAACGATACGTGCTCTTTAAGTTACACAATCCGAAATTGAAAAACTTTAAAAATACCTCAAAACACCTGTGGAGATCTGTTGCCAATGATAAGTCACCAGTGTAGGAAGTACCGTAATTTAAGTTTGAAATTTCGACATGGTTTGCCTTAAAAAATTCTTAATTTTTCTGTATGCATCGTAGAAATATGATTGAAGCTTCATATAAAAGTTGAAATAATAAGCTTTCAGATGATGTAAAATTTATTATAGGTTGTCTTTAAAAAAAATCTATTTAATGGTGTTAGAAGAGAAAAAAGATTGATTTTTTTTTTTTGCTTTTTTTGGATGAAAACTGATTGAGTTCAAAAAATTCTAGCTCTTTTTGTGGATGTTGTATAGACATGGTCGATACAAATATTTTGAACTGAAACAATAAGTTTTCAGATGATGAAATTTATTATAAGTTGTCATAACAAAAAAATCATGTGTGCAGTTCAAAAAAAAAATCGAAAAAAAACCTTTAAATTCATTTTTTTATATGAAAAATGATTTTTTAAGGGTTCACTTCTACCACATGTGAATTGCACACATGATTTTTGTATTTATTTTAAATGCATTTTTTTTAAATCAATATTTTTATAACCCTGCTACAATCTACAAAAAGAAGTTTTTCTTGTAGTCTGCGTGAATAGTAATAAATAAAGTATAATTCGACCCGTTCCAACAGGACACCAGGCTCATCAAATTCTATCTTAGTTGGGCAAAAAATATTCCTTAATCCTTTTGCCTTCAACTAACAAAATCTTGCCTCTTTTGAATTTTTCTTAATTTTTAGACAAATGTATAATCGAGCACAAACAACACAGATAATATACTTTTGTACCTTAATAAAGTCGATTCAGAATTTAAATTGATTGCAAATTCAGCATCAAATTCTATATTATTATCCCCCCCCCCTCCTCCCCCTCTCACGAAAAAAAATTCTATTAAATATTTTAAGTTCCACTTGAAATTTTCAAATCCCAAATTTTAATTACAATACCAAGTGACACGGAAAATGCTATGCTCAAACATAAACCATAAAATTTACCCTCGAACAAACTTGAATAAAGTGGGTAATTGAAATAGTCACTCAAAATGTGCAAAAATGATATGAAAAAAATAAAAAAAATCTTAAAATAAATCAATCGATTTTTCCCTTCGTCTTAAGAATATTAATTGCCATCTTCTACCAAAAGTAAAAAAAAAATCCCTTACCCACCCTTTTTACCAACTCGATAAAGCAATAATGAACATGAAATTTTATATTTTAGCATATAAAAAAAAAGTCCATGAAGAAGGAGAAAAAAATTAATTTATATTTTTTTTTGGTCTTTTTTTTTCTTTTTTGAAAATTCAGAGAAATCTCTCCAATCAAAGCCACGTGGTCCTTTTGGCCGTCCCACTAAGTATATCTGGGAAATTTACATGCGAAATTTCCGTAGAAGCACCATCATTTCTCACCGCTATGATATCCGGTGAAATGGAAGTTGTGGGTAAGTTAAAAAAAAGAAGAATAAAAATAAATCAAAAAAATGGAAAAAGAAAAAGGAAGGCACAAATTAATTGACTCCGAATAGCGAAACAAAAGAAAATTAGCGAAAAAATCCCAGTTTCATGGAAAATTTATTGAAAACTTTACTTTTTTTCGATTTTATTTTCTTATTTTTATCGTCCTTTTTAGAACTCCCGGAACAACGACCGATAGTGACAGGAATTCATTCACGATATCGACTGGGAGACTTAGTTGACGGGAATTGCTCAATTAAATTCTCAAAACCGGCAGCCAATTTGACATGGACGATTAATGGTGTTGTGGTGAGTTTGTTTTTATTGATACAAAAAGAAAAATTGGAATATTTTTGGGTATATGGGTAAATTATAAGGTTTTGGTGCATTGTCATGGAATTAAAATTAATTTATTATGGGGACATTTGATTTTCATCTTCATTTATGTTTGTATCAGAGAAGAATTTATCCGAGGTGACTCGTGATTTTATTGGAAAACCAATCATTTTGTCCATAATCATATAGTTATTTTAACTGGGAAACCCTTTATATTAATTATTTCGAGAAAACCCTTTGATTTTATCAAAGTGATTTATATTTTTTTTATGATATTACCAGAAGAAATGTTATTCTTTGTAACTGCGTTTAAGAAATATTGAATTTTTTTTTTTACTTCGAAGTCAAAAATTATCACAGATAAGAAAAATCGAACAGCTTTGAAAAAATAATATCTGACCAATTAAAAAAGATAACAACATTATTTGAACGCAGTTACAAAGTAAAAATTTTTCTTCTAAAAACTAAGACCTTAAAAAAGTTTCTAGCATTAGAATTAACAGAAAAGTTTGCGTTAACGTGAGTCATGGTAGATTAGATATATCACAATAAGCCATTTCTTAAATCATCCAAAAATTATATCAGCTTAAAATAATTTTTTTCTAAGAATATACTCAAGAACCACCAATTTAATTTTCCAGTTTTTATTAAGGGACACCCTGTATAGTAAAGAAACTATTTGTTGTTTTATTGAACATTGAATTTATATATATATATTTATTTTTGTAAAATAAAATACTGGCAAAATTTAAAATATATTATAATGGGCCACTAAAAAAAAAAAAAAAAAACATTTTAATAATTATAATACAAAAACGTTTGTTAAGTTTAAGCATCCACTGTTGTGATCAATTTTATATTGGAACACTTTATGAACACTAAGGTCATAGTTTTTGTTTTTAATAAATAAAATTTGTAAAACAAAGAACAATTTTTAAAGTTCAATTGTGTTTTCTTTAAATTCCTTTTTTTTTAATATCTTTCTTCCGTTAATATTTCTTCTTTCTTCCGTTAATATTTCCGAAATACTCTGTTAAACAATTTTCTTGAAACCCATTGTTTTAATAGCTCTGAAACAAATTTAAAAGAAAATTTTATCGTTATGTTAATCCGTTCAAAAGTTATAGTTTTTGCTCGGAGAAAAGTCAACACGATTCTACAAAAAAAAATCTTTTTTTTTTATTAATCGACTTTTTAGCAAATTTCTTTATACATATATTCTTGTAGGGTATTGAACGCTCTACAAAAAAGGAGTTTCACTCTTTTTTCGTTTCTAACCGTTTAATAGATATTTGAGGTCCAAAAATCGAGAAAATCTTTAAAAATTTGTTTTTTGTTCTTAATTTTGTAACAAATTGAAAAATTATAATAGTCAAACGCGCAAGACATATTCTTGTTGGAAACAGATTGCTCCAAAAAAAAAGGTCTTGATAACTTTTTTTTTTATTTATCTAACCATTTGAAAGATAATCGAGGTCAAGTTAAAAAAAATTATAAAAACATTTTTTACTTTTCAAAATTTTCTCATATACTGAAAATTCATTATTATCAAAATAGCAAAGATGTATTTATGTACAAAGAAGTGCTTGGCATCAAATTGATTTCTTTAACCGTTTAGAAGATATTCGTATCCAAATCGCAAGTCATAAGAAAACTATTGAAATCAGTGGGGATTCGCATTTTTCACTCCTTGGGCCGAATCTTCATTATGACTTTAATTAAAATGAGAAAACTAAATAATGGCGTAGCGAGTATGCATTAAGTCATTCTGTATTTTGGTACTTTTTTTTAGTAGGTTGACTTTAATGGCATTTGAAGATTTCCAAAGACCAGCATTTAAATTTTCTACAAAATTCAGAATCATCGTTTTGCTATGTTCAAAAAGTCAAACATTGGGCAGCCAAACAATTTTATTTAAATCTAAACAAATGGTCTTAAAAATCAGTGCAAATTGTTAAACAAAAAACAACAGAAAATCCTGGAGGAATAAATAAATTAAATCACCTATTCCAAGTTCTTCCACACTACTAATTATACCGATCTGCTTCCGATTTTAAGAAAATTGCAAATAATTCAACAACCAGACGTTCAAGAATTTTTTGGTTTTCTGTAGGATGAATAGAGCTTAACGAGGCCTTTCTTTTGATGTATTACGCAATCGATTTGGAAGACTTTTTGAAAATGCATTTTTTATAGATTTATAGAAATAGATTTGCATTAAAAAAGTTGAGATAACATTTTTCCATGACATTACGATGGTATAGAATGCTAAAAAAGTGGGTCCCGGGAGTCCGTCAGTCTGTCTGTCTGTATAAGGAGCTACAGCCTAAACGGATACACCGATTGACTTCAAACTTGGTATGTAGCATTTTTTCGAGACTCTCCAGAGGGGTTTTTAGAATTAATTTTTTTGGACCAAAAATAACGGTACTTGTCATATACCGATTTAAGTAAAATTGAAATTGCTCAAAAACGGCTTCAACGATTTTGTTTAAAAAATTCAAATGTAAGTTTTAAAACAAGGTCTATCTGCTAATGAAAAAATTTTTTTTTGAAAATCATTATTAACGGTACCTGCCATAGAACCGTTTTTTTTTTTTAATCCGATTATCTCTGAAACTGCTTAATCGATTTCAACGAAACTTTTTGTGAAAAAGCATTTATATACATAAGCCAAAAATAAAATTTAGAAAAAAATTAAATATTGGATTTTTAAAAAAGTTTTGAAAATTTTTTTTTGAAAAATCAAATTTTCGTAAACGGGACATTGAATTTTTTTGAAATTTTAATTTTTAGATGTTGATTAATGATTTCCACAAAATGGCATACCAATTTTATTTCCAAAAATATTATCTATAAGAAATTAGTTTTTTAAAAAACGGCTGTAACGTTTTGAAAATTTTTTTTCTAAAAATGCATCTTAATATATCAATCAAAACTGCATACTTGTTTTGGAGGGCAATTTGATTTCAGATTTTTATTTATTTTTTTAAGAAACGAATTTTATTTTTTTGTTTCAAATTTCTATATAAAAAGTCTTAAAAATTTAAGCAACTTTAACTCTAAGAGCAAGTTCGTGCGACCCAGTTGTGCATTTTTTTTTTGTTAAATTCAAGATAACGACTATGGCTCAAACACGATTTTCTCGAAAAACTGGTTTTGAGATCCTAGTGACTTCCCTACCATTCATTGAAATAAGACTTTATGGTTAATTTTTTTCCATTTTACATTGCCTATTATTTTTTGTACATAAACTTAAATTTAAGGTGACTCTAAAAATTACTGGCAACATAAACATGAAACCATTACCCACATCGTTTTACAAATTACTTAAATATGTGTCAGCATTAAGTTGAATTTTATTAATTATGACGACCGAGCAGATGGTATGTTGAAAGCTTTTTCCTAATTGTACAAGGTTTGAAGAAAACAGACTGACCCAATTTAGAAAAACGTCTGTTAATATGTGAGAGTGACCAAATGATGTGAAATAATAGAGATGACCCAAGTATTTCGCCCACTTTAAGGGATTCAATTTTCTTTACTTTTCACACACACTCTTTTGTGATAATATATGAATGTTATCTCTTGGGTGTCCTTTTTTTTTAAAGAACCAACAAAAAAAAAAATATATCTAAATAAATGTTTACTGGCGTAGAGAAATTTAAATGACAAAATATTGTGATTTTCCATACAAACAAAAGCACAACAACTCATATATGGCCCACATTTTCTAAGGAAAATGTTAAATAAATATTACTACAATCAACGGGAGGGTGTGAGGATTTTAAAGTGGTAGAATTTCAATTTTCTTTAATGAGGGGGTTATTTTATATACAATATACATTTATTATAAGAAAGATGCTCTCTTTATGTTTATATACCTATGTTTGTATGTCTACTATGAAAATTGTATACATTTTGTGAGTGTCAGAGGGGTTAACCATCTCATATGGGATGTCTGTTGAATTGCAATTAATTATATATAAATAATAAATTATCTCAGTGGTTAAGGTTTAAGTTGGTTGTTGTTTGCCAAAAGAGAAAGACAATATATAGATACTATATAGAATTTATATAGATACATTGAGGGCTTTATGGTGGTATATTTTGAAAGGACTTTAATAGTTTTGTTCATTTTTAAGGGATCTTAAAGAGGAAATTAATTTTGGTTAAAGGTTTCTATTTTTTTTTTTTTTTCAATTTTTTTTATTGAGAAAAGAGGATTTAATGTGACCCAAATTTGTTGGAGTTGTTTAAAGAGCTTACATTGGTATTATTGATGTTTTGTTCAAATTTGGACAGATGTCGGATTTCATTATGAATTTTCTTGAACGATTTCCATTGTTCTCAAATATTTAATGAGGCAATTTTTATGCGTTTGGATGAAAATTCTTATGTCAAAACCCAGCTTTCCAAACCTTTTTTGAATTTTTTGTAGAATTTTTTAAATTCCTTCTCTCAAAACTTGCTGCCTATTTGAGATTACTTACTCTTGCCAGTTTTTGTAATATTACTATTTTTTTTTTTTTTTTTTTTTTTGATAAATCAATAATTTTAAAAATTTTGAGAAAATGTTTTTTTGTGATAAAATGCTATGAAAAAAAAAACAGAATTTTTTGTTCAAAAAAATACCGGTAGAATTTTAAAAAGCAGAATTTTGTAAGACGGAATTGAAAAAAAAACAGAATTTTGAAAAACAATATTTTCTTTTGAAAAAAAAGCATTTTTTTTTTAAAGTCAGAATTTTGACCCGCTCCTAACGCTTTAACAAAAAAAATAATTGAAAACTTACCCTCACTGACTGTAACGCTTTTAAGGTGCCAATATTAACGATTCAGAGTTTCACATGAGATGTGAAGGACCACCAATAAATAAAGACAAAAATAAGCGCCATTTTTATTCAGTGGTTTTTCAAAATACTTTACTTTAAATCCTTTTAACTTTTGCTAAAAATATTTCGTCAATATTTCGTCAATATTTTTCTATCACCGCTGGAAACTAAAATTTTTCTTCTTTAACACAATCCTTGAAAGCGGTTAATAACCCAAAATGTTGGTAATTTTTTTCTTTCTCTTCGTCTTTTTTTACTTGACACTTTTGAGATCTGAATGTCCCACTTAGAACATCTAATAACAGTCATAATTTAAAAAAAATGTGTATCCCTTAGACTATTTAGCAGACTTTTCAGACTAACCTTGAAGACAAAATAGAGGTCTAACTGTCTCACAATGAAGAATTATTTGAATTACTTTTGCTCAATACCATCAAAACTCCACTTCACCTCGTCTATTTTTAGTTTTCTAAGGAGATTACTTTTAAGGTACATTCAATCCTCACAAAGTTCAAATCCCCTTTAACGTTACGTTGATTGCTTGAAGCACAAAGATTTCCACTAAGTGGATTCTTTTCGTATACATACAGTGCCCCAAGGGACCAAGGTTTAAGTTCAAAAATCAAAACAAAAACAAAAAAACAACGAGATGATTTCTAAAATCTTTGACTAAAAGATAAATAAAAAAAAAAAACTCTCCTTACCATATCTCACTTTCAAACAGTACCTAGCTACCGTTACCATTGCCATTACCCTCCGACGTCATCGGGTATAGGAATGCCAAAAAGGATTGAATTCCAGGCAGGATATGACTATTCATCCTTTTTAGATTTTTTTTGTTTTTGTTTTGGTTTTTGGATTTTTTTAGGGAATAGCAGAGCACTCGCAGGAATATCTCACCAAACATACGCAACACCTAAAAAAAAAAAGGGTAACATTCATAACACACACACATACAACAAAACTCTAAACCAAATACAGCATCCTCCTGTGTCGTTGTCGTCGCATATAGTGTGTTTGTTGAACCGAAAATATGCGACCAAAGTCATTCATCATGTCGAAGATATTTTTGCCCAAACCAAAACTTGAAATTTATGGAATTTCTTGTTGTGTGTCGCTGGCTGTCGATTCAGCTATTCAGCGGTAGCTGCCGTTTGTTTGTTGCTAGCGTTGGCGTCGTCGTTTTCATCGGCAATGGTGCGGTTATTTTATAGGATGTTATGTCCTTTGCTTGGTTATAATGGTCGATGTTGTTTTCCTAGAGAAAACTAAACAAACATAACTCGAGGATGTTGCACCAGCATCCAGCACTTTTGTGTTCACTCATCATTCACCACTACTATTGACCGTGTGTGTTGTGTAGGCGAAAAAGTTAAAAAAAAAAAGGAAGACCATTCTAGACGTAGAAGAGCTAGGTGGATAGCTAGAGACTCGTATACAGAGGTTAATGGTTGCGTTAAGCGTTTTTTGCCACCCATATACGCATTGTTTTAGAGAAATGACGAACAGAAAGCAAGCTTGTATGCCTTTTTGTACGTAAAACGAAAACGAAGAGCCGAAAACTAACACCGCACACACAGCGTGTGGTGAAAATGAATTATGTCCTTAACAGTCCAGGCACAGAGACAGAGAGCGAGAGAACGATAGCAAATAAAATTCCATTGCTGGTGTATACGTTTTTCAGCATCTCGTCTAATGGATTTCATGGAAAGCGATTGAATGTGTGTTTTATTCAGATTTTAGAAATTCGAGATATAAGTTGCTATAGGTAAGCTTTAATAGAACCAAGCTAGGTAAGGATAGACTCAAATTTTGCTGAATTCCATAACCACGGTGTTAAAGTCTGTTTGGGCAGATTTAATGCTTGTAACAGTCACAAAATGTTTATTTAGCATGAAAACAGGAATTGAAGCCAAGGATAAGAAGGCATATTATGTGTTTGAAGTTCAAATAATAACTTGTTGCCATGATAGTTAAACTAGCATAATTTAGTAGCGCTCCTGCAAAGGAAATACAGTAAACATTTGTTGTTTTGTCACATCTTCTTTATCCTTATGTAGTTTTTTTTTTAATCATTCAGACCCTGACAGTTAGGTGTCTGAAAAATTGTCTAAAATCGAACGTTACCAAAAGAAGTTTCATTTTAACCTATAAAATCTGTTACCTATTTAAAAGCTATTTTTGAAATTGATGGCTAGTATTGGTAATAAATAATGTTGAAAATAAACCTGATTTAAAACTTTGGTTGGAAAAAAGAATTTTAAAGGCAATTTCAAACGAAGGTTCTTCAGATTCCAAAAAACAAAAGGATGCAAAATCAGGAAATAACTTTGAATTAATTTCAGGGTTTTTTTACCGAAAAAATACCTGCATTTTTGAGTCACACGATTAGAAAGATATTTAAAAAAAAAATAAGGATTCTAATACGGATTTTTTTCATAGGCCCTGTATTTTGAAATACAATTTTTTGAAAAACAACTAGTTTTTAGGGAAATTTTTGAGTAGTCTTTTATTTGTTTGGAATTTTTAAAAGCCTGCAAAAAATCTCAAACTTATAGGAAATATAGGTTTTAGTTATGCCCATACATCAGTATTTTGCATAAGCCACTTTTGCTAAAAGTTTAAAAGTGAATATTTTTAAACTCATTTTATGACCTTTCCATTTTTGATCCTCTTTTTTATTTGAAAATTAACTAATTACAGAGTCGAAAACTAGAAATAAATACAAGAAATGGTGGAAAGAAATCCGCCGGGTCAGCTAGTATTTTTATAAATTAAAATTATGATCATTCAGTCAAAATCCTGATCCTTTAATTTTTTAAAAAAAATTCGATCGAGTAAATTGTTCCCAGTTCGTAAGATCTCAAAACAAGATAATTCGAGCTATTTTTAAATTCCAGTACGAACATTTTTAAAAGAAATGAAATTGAAAACCCTCAAAAAATTTAGAAATTTTTTTCCTCTTAAACGTAAAGTTCCTCCAAAATGACTTAAAAATATAAAACCACATCTCTTTGCAGAAATTCCTCTTCTTGGAAACTTTCGGACAAATTTTTCCTCATTTTGAAACCATGGGAAGAGTTTTTTTTTAAGCACTCAAAACACATCTAAAAAAAACCTTGGCCATGATCACTAGTTTAGCTATCATCTTTAAAAAACTTTTTTCCATGCGGATTTCAGGCATTTATATAACTTTAATATAAATCAAATGATCATCATTCTCAGTTGTTTGAAAGAAGGGAAATATTTCATAGAATTTTTTCATTCACGAAAGCCCCCATTATCTCTAAAAACAGCTAAGATACTGTGGTGCACTGGGGTGTATACGCACTTTTTGATTTATTGTATTATTTTTTTTTTTTATTGTATTGTATTTTAATCTTTTGATTTCCTCCAACAGGTCCCACCACATCACATCAAAATGCATCAAATTGAAAAATATCCCGAAGACAATCTTGAATCGGTTTTTAGTGAAATTGGTTTCATGGTCACTACTCAACATTTTATCAAAGGACAAATGAAGGTAAATTCTTTATTTTACATCAACAAAAAAAAATAATTTAAAAAATTTTTCAAAAAAAAAAAGCTGAAATGTACTGCATCATTGTTCAACATTTATCATGAAGAAGTGGAAAAACTCATCGAAGAAGATCGTCCAAGAATAATGGCATCTGGTCGGTCATTCGATATGAATGCTTACCCATATGATCAGCAATCTAGCGGTGATTTTGAAGACCACAATGAATCATATTTAACACATTATTCACATTCAGGTTTGTTATTCTAAGAAGACTGTCCTTTTTTGTCTTGAATCATTTCATTAAGAGTCATAAATTTTATCTTAGACGACACGGCAAAAGTTTGTGTGTGTGTGTGACTTAAATATTATTCCTCTTTATTTGTGTAACTTTTAGTTCCGAGAAAAAAAAAATAAAATAGGAGGATATATTTTAACGCAATTTGCATTGCTTTCCTTTTATTTTCATTCCTTTTTTCTTTTATCGAGAAACTAGGAAAAAGGGATGACATTTTTTTTTATTATTTTATTTTTGTTAAATGTCCTTTGACACACACGACACACTGTCCTTTTTCATGTGTGTCATAAACTTATTTATAATTCACTTTGTGGGGGAGACTTTTGCAAAGTGTGAATTTATGCATTTACCCAGGATGTAAATAGACACCCTGGGATTCTGAGAATATTTTTTTTTAACCTTATTATAACGAAAAATCGGAATCCTTTAATTTTCTGTTGAATTTGCAAAGTGAACCCTTTTTTTTACTCCCAGATATTCGATTCAAAGGATTCCATGAAGTTGACGGGTTGCTTCTCAGAAGATGTTGGGTTGAGGGTGACAATAAATCGTATGAGTAGAAATTGTACTTTTTTTAAGTTTTGGAATGAAAAGGTAGACGTTTAACTAATTTAATTCATACTGAAACTGATGTCAAATTCACTGTATCTTCTTAATGACTTTTTCTTCTTAATGACCTTTTTGACAGGTTAAAGAGAACCAACTATTCAGGAGAAGGTTTTTACTGTCAAAAATGTGTTTTGGGATAGTTAATTGAATTATGAAGACCAATTCACAAAAAAACAAAATTCCAAAAAAAATTACACTAAGAACTTTGGCCAAACTTTCTGATATTTACAAAATATATAAATGCATTTCATACGAACTCAAGTAGAAATCTTCCGCTAAAAGTACAAGTGGTTATAAGTTAGACACAAAATTAAAAAAAAAAAAAAAAAATATTTTTAAACCTGATTTAATTATGTTAGAAAAAAGAATTGTTAAGGTCAATTTTAAACGCAGGTTCTTAAAATACCGAAAAATTGACTTTGGATTGATTTGAGGGTTTGCTTTTACCGAAAAAATACCCTCCGTTTAGAAATTAAAAAAAAGTTATTTAAGTCTGGTAATAAATTTACCAGAAAATTAAAAAAAAAAGATAATTATTGGTAGAAAATAAACCTGAAAGTCAATTTTTTAACGAAAAGCTCTTAAAATACTGATACAAAAGGATACAAAATAACCAGAAATTAACTTTGCATTGATATTAAGGTTTATTTTTATCGTTAAATAAAAAACAACATTTTTAAAGCTACATAGTTCGATACTTGGTTAGAAATTTACCAGAAAATAGAAAAAAAAAGTTAGTAGGGGAGAGTGGGGCTAAATGTAACAGGGGTAAGAATTAACAGCTAAAAAAAGCGATGTTCCTTTCAATATTAAGAAACGCGTAAAGGAGAAAAATGCTCAATTTTTGCATATCTACCGGCACATTTTCTTCAGATGAAGATTAGACAACAGGGTGAGAAGTTACACTAGTGGTGCCCAAAAAATGCATGTTTGTAACTTTTTTTTTTAATTTTATTTTTGGTCTACCTCTTTACCCGAAAAAGATAGAGTGCTAAGTGTTTTTTTGTTATATGCAACTGTGTTTTGGCTCAAATTGCGTGTATATGTTATGTCTATATCAGTTTCGCTTTTTTTTTAAATTGATTTTATGTGCCAAATTTCATGCTGGGGCTAGTTGTAACATTTTTCCGGGGCAAGTTGTACCATGTAAAAACCTACCTATACTGAAAAATTGTTTACCTAATATAATTAACAACCCTGAATATGAATGCTTGTAATTGAATTTGTATTTATTTTGAAATTGGAAACACATTTTTGAACCACCACTTGAATTCATAAAGCTTATAAAACAATTTATGAATTCAAATAACTTTAATTTAAGACTACTGTTAAATTTTCTCTGGAAATCTTGGATTTGCTCCACTTTTTACAAATTTGCACCAAAATTTCATGACTGAGGTTTGTTTTTATTGTTATTAATTAAAAATAAATAAATATAAACAAATAAAGGTATTTTTCTCTTATTTTTAGTTCTTGGTACAACCTACCCCGGTATGTGTTACACTTTGCCCCGTATGTGGGGTAAGTTGAAACAACACGATTTTTTTTTTGGAAGCTTTATTTTTCAACATTACCGTTATGTTTTGCTAAATTTTTATGATGGATCTTGGAGCTAAAACATGGGTCTTTAATTTAAAAAAGGTCTGGTTGACCCACTTTCAAATTTGTAGGAGAACCATCGATTTTAGAAAAAAGTGTTACATTTGGCCCCACTCTCCCCTAATTCGTAATAATAATCCTTATTATAGACCCAGATATGGAAAAACAATATGTAAGGCAAATTTCAAGCACAAGTTCTAAAAATACCGAAATCAAAGGTTACAAAAAAACCAGAAATTAACTTCGGATTGATTAAAAAGTCTGTTTTTACCGAAAAATATATCCGTATTTATAAAATTAATTATTGGTAAAAATAAACTAGAGAACTAGATTTGGAAAAGCATTGTTATAAGCTTATTTAAACAGGTTTTTAAAACACTGAGAAAAAAAATATAAATTTACCAGAAATAAATTTTGGCGTAATTTAAAGGTTTGTTTTTAACCATAAAATTACCCGCAGTTACAATATACCTACCTTACCAATTTCTATCCATTTTATGAACACGTTTGTTGCAAGTAATATTTTGCCCAAACTACTGAGGTTAGACTTAGTTTCCAAAATAAATTAGCAGCAATTTCTTGAGAATATTCTTCGTTAAATCTCCAAAATTGCAATGTGCCTGAAAACTATTAAACAAGATGATGAAAAAACTTCCTCATATTTAGTCTTGCAAATAACTGTGTTTATTATGATGTGAGATTATTTGCATCAACCAAAAAATGTATTTCATCAAATTTCTTTACATAAAAAACAAAACTAAAAAAAATTAACAAAAATACCACACATTCGAGAAATAGTTTTTCTAAGCCAAAAAGAATTTTCAAATTAATTTAATTTGCAATTCTTGCCATTGAAGCTTCAGTAAGAGACAGTATAGTATGTATATGTCCTGTTGTAGTGTTATTTTTGTATCCTTTTTTTTAATTTTTTTTTTTAACTTTTAAGATTTTCGACCAAAAGTGTTCAGTACATTCCATCATTCTGCCACATCGCCGGGGTTATTTGCTATTACAACACACAAGTACCCATTTTTAGCTCATCTAACAGCATGTTGATATTTGAACATAAGGTCCTTACTTCATCAAGAGAAAGAGCAAGGCTATACCACCTAAACAACTATATCTACACACCATATAGAAAAGACACATCTGTTACATGAGAAGCATCCATAAGACAAGCCAGTATATTCTACTAGGGTGATATTAAATTCAACTCTTAGAAGATATACAAAAAAAAAAAGAAAATAATGAAAGTCTCACTCTCTCTGTCTCTCTCTTTCTTTCTCTATGGAAAGTTTTATAAAATCCCCAAGAGGGCGCCACTTTATATTTGTATATATGCTCAACACGACGACACAACACAACAACATCCTTCTCCGACATCAGCCATCTTTTCTTGCTCTGTGGCAATGTTGTATAGTTAAGATCTCTTTTTTTTTACTTTTGTTTTGTTGCAAAAATATACAACGACACAACACCAACAATAATAACAAGGAACAAGGAACGCTTTATAGATATATCTATTCTACATTTCTATGTAGCGCTAGCAAGAGTTTGTGTTGTATAAAGGATGTGCAAGGAAATGTCCATTTTTCATGTTTCCGCCACTTGACGAAAGTTTTAGTTGTATATATTCACTCTCAAGAGTCCGGAGAATTCTAATTGCCCCTTGGGGCTTACATAAAATGAGGCAAATATAACGTTACCCTTTCTACCTTCCCATCATCTCTCTAGTCCCGCTGAGACTTTATAGGAGTTTTCCTAAAAACAGTAAACATTGATGTACGTTCAACACTTTATCCTAGCCCAATGTGATGGCATGTGCACAAACTATACTGTGTAGCCAAGAAACTCCAAAAAGGTGTCCTTAAGGAATATGAGACTCTCTACAAACGATCGCTCTATAGAGAATGTTAGAGTGAGAGGGAGACAAAAAAAAAACATGTCTATATAATTTTAGTTTAAATAGAATTTAAGGAAAAGCCTAATGGACTTAGGAGAAAGTAAAACATATTTTCCAAGAACTCGATTTTGAGTTTTAAAGTGTTTTCAGATACCCACATCGTGAATATAGTAACATGCAATGCACCAGAGAAAATATCAAGCTTTTAGCTGAATTTAGAGAGATTTTGCCAAATACTTACGAAAGAGGAGAGTGAGAGACCATCCTGGAATGAAAATATTTGTTTTAATCAAAATTGAAAAGAAGTGCATATTCATAAAAGATTCTATATAAAGATAAATGTGTGAGTTAAAATATTGTGGTTAGATAGTAATTTGCAACACTTTTAGTTCTTTAGATAGATTATGGTATAAAAGACTTTAGTTAAAAAATTAAATTTCAATAGTTTTTTCCTTTTATAATGGTTTTTTTCCAGGGAAAGCGAAGAAATATGCATTTGAATTTTAAGAGAAGAGATTATTAGAAAATGGAGAGTGATTATAAATTGAAGGAATTTGAACATTTAACTTTAGAGCTTAGGATGCGTAGTGCTAATGGATTGACGTTTTTAAAAGGGCGTTTGTAATAGAATGTTGATTGAAAAAAACAAAAATACTTGCTGTAAGAAAGACTTACAGTTTAACTTTGCTGGAGTTGTTAGCGTTTCTTTGTTTTCCATGTCACCATGTTGCCATATGTCGAACATGTCGCAAGTGTTGCCATGTCACCATGTCGCTATGTCGCCATGTCGCCATGTCGCTATGTCGCTATGTCGTCATGTCGCTATGTCGCTATGTCGCCATGTCGCTATGTCACTATGTCGCCATGTCGCTATGTCGCCATGCCGCCACGTCACTATGTCACCATGTCGCTATGTCGCCATGTCGCTATGTCACCATGTCGCTATGTTGCCATGTCGCTATGTCGCCATGTTGCCATGTCGCTATGTCGCTATGTCGCCATGTCGCTATGTCGTCATGTCGCTCCTTCTTTAAAAATTAAATTTAAAAATTCTCTTTCCTCTTTTTTTTTTTACAAAATAAAAATACTTATCCTCCTCAATATGAACCCAATGTTAATATAAGTCCATCTGATTATTCAAAAAATCAAAAACACTCATAAGCTCCGTAATCAAAAACCACAATTCGAATAATAATTTTGCATTTTAAAAAAAGTCGTCATCGCCATTTAAGATTCATCCTCGTCAAACTTAAAGCAGCTATTTCCGCTCAAAATCCTTCGCTTCACATCGCACGCACATAATTCTTACTCAAAACAACATTAGCTAAACCATCTTGTCTCACTCTCTCTCTCTTACTTACCACCGACCGTCAACCATCAACGTTATCCTTGACTTACACTACTTTCTTCTCTGTGGGTTCCAATTCAAGTTTTTCCCGCCCTGAAACGAATGATAAAAAAAAAAAAATATTATATAATTTATAAATTACAACAGCAAACAGAGTGTGGCTAAGAAAAATGGCCAATTCTAACATGCATATACAGAATAAAAGCTGGAGCCAGCAACGACGAAGACCAAGACCAGGACATCATACTTTATTCTTCGCATGAAGACAATCTTGTGATGGTGTGCTTCTGCTTCAACTTCTGCTGCTATTGCCATGTCAGCCCTAATAAATTTAATTTAAAATTATGAGTTGATCTGTCCACACAATAAAATATAGCGAAATAGAGGACAAGATGTGGCAGAAGGACATTTTCAGCTCATTTCGTTGAAACCTTGGATACACACAAGAAAGACGTCTGTCGTCGTCGTCGTCGTTGTAGTCATCTCGTCTGTCGAGTTAGTATAGAACGACATCAACTTTGTCGGTCGTCATCTCGTCATCGTCGTTGTCGTTGTTAGCCACTCATTTCAACTTTATCCTGACGACCGACAAGGAATAAAAATGAAGAGCTTAACCATTTCTCGCTGATATTGCATGCACCATCTCATCTTATGCACCCTCTCTCTTCTCCTCAACACATTCAAAACAACAAGAAAAGGATATATCTAAAAGCATCAGCAGACGAGACGAGATACATAAAGGACATAAGAAAAGGACCAAAAAACCAAAGTTATAAAGAAAATCTGTCTTTTTTCGTTTCTAAGCAAAATAAATTGAAGGACACTAAAAGGCACTCATCATCAAGGTTTAGGTTGGTTTTTTTTTTTTTTTTTTCTTCATCGCTCGCGCGGTGGCGGTATAGCGAGTCAGTCAGAGTCTCTTTCAAACTCTATTGCTGGTTAGTTATTGGTTTGTGCTTTTCCCCATTCAAAAGTAAAACCGATTGCTTTCGTAAAGAATCAGTCGGAATGAAATTAACTTCAATCTGTCTTTGTGTGTATTGTGTATGTTGTTCTTTAAGAAAGGATCAACATAACAAAAATCATCTTACGATGATATAATTTTAGTATATCAAATTTTGTAACGATAAACATTTGACAAAAAAGACGATATACCTAACGAGATAAAAAGATGTGACAATAAAGGATATGTCCTTGTCCTTGCTTGTATTGGACACAGACGCAGACAATTTTGCTTGTTTGGCTTGTTTAATAAGTTAAAATAATATTAGATAATTTTAAAATTATATCGATTAACTTTATGGGAATCTTAAATTCTTTTTTGTAAAGCTTAACTTATTACTTTTAAAAAAAGGAAAAACATTGTGGCAATTTCCAAACTAAAAGTCAATAGCACGAATTTTTGAAGTCGGGATTTTGACTTTGAGGAATTCAGTTGGCAGCACGCCATCTGCCCAAAAGCAATAAATAATATCTTTGGTAGATTATTTATCAGAAATTATTAAGGTCTCTGGTTGGAGGGTAAAATAGCAGATATTTATGTACTGTGGGTAATTTTCAGAAAGTTATATGGCTCATAAAATGTTCAATATTTTTTTCGATTCTATACAATGAAAATAGAAATCCAATTGCATTCAGTTTGCCATTGCTTGCCAACGTATTTGGTGAAATTATTTGATGAAATGCACGGTTTGGGGTCGAAATCCAGAAAAACGAAATCACGAACACTCAAAAATCTTTAAAATCCTAAATCCAGAAATTCCCGAAAGCCAAAATCCAAAATCCAGAAATCATAAAATCCTGAATGGAATCCCGAAAAATTATATGAAATTAAAAAGCTGCGCTATTATATTTTATTTCTATTTCCGGGATTTTGAACTTTCGGGATTTCTGCATGCGTTATGCTCGTTTCTTAAAATTCACTTAGTTATGTGCATTTTAAATTCCAAATTACTGATCGAAAACTCTCTGCCAGATGTCGAAAAACTGCACACGGTTAAAAATTCTGTCTTAGTTTTTAATACAACCTTTGGAGTTAGGCCTTTCTCAAAACAAAAATTACCTACAGTTTTTTAATAATTTTTTTTTTAATAATTTCAAATACAAAAAATTAAAATGTAATCAAAATTACCTAGGTATTGAAATATAAGAAAATTTGAAATTAAAACTAACTCTTAGAGTTCAAGTTGCTTAAATTTTTTAAGAAATTTTTACTATATACATTTATATAGGTAAAAAAAAAATTTTAAAAAAAATTAAAATTCGTTTTTTAAAAAAATAAAATAAAATCTGAAATCAAATTGACCTCCAAAACAAGTATGCAGTTTTGATTGATTTATTAAGATGCATTTTTAGAAAAAAAATTTCAAAATCGTTAGAGCCGTTTTTTAAAAAATTAGTTTTTTATAAATAATTTTTCGAAAAAAAAGTTTTAAAATAAAATTGGTATGCCATTTTGTGGAAATCACTAATCAACATCTAAAAACAATATTTCAAAAAAATTCAATGTCCCGTTTTTCAAAATATTTAAATTTTTGTCCAAACTGAGTATGCCGTATACGCCATGAAAATCAGAAGTTTTTTTTTTATTCATACACGTACGTCAAAAAAAAAAAAACATAAACGATGTAAGACGTATACGTCAAAACAATTCTCAAAATGTTCGTAAATTGCATGAAAAATTTTACGTAAATGCCAAAATTTGTTGTTTTTTGTCAAAAAAAATAGTAAATATCTCTACAAAGAAAAAAGATAGAAAAAAATCGGATAACAGATTTAAAAAGAGCAACCTCAAAAACATAAGACTGCATACCTAGTTCAAAAAGTGCAATTTGGCGTATACGGTACTTCAATACTAGGGCGACGAAATAATAATATCACACCAGGGTTCGGACTTCAGTTTCAAAATTTCGAAGCAAATTTGAAAAAAAAGTGAAGTAGATCCAAAATTTCGGAAGTAGATTTCAACATTAAACTTTCAGAACATTTATTTCCAAAAATTTATTCAAAAAAAATTATTTTTCAACAAAATTATTTTTCTTTACTTTTTTATTATGATCTTTTCCAAAAGATGTAACGGTGCTTAATGGTAAAACGGTTAATTCAGCATAATCTAACAAATTTTTGATCCGGAATTCTTCAAAATCAGTCAAAATTACTTTGACAAACTTTATTTCTATCTTGAATTCGAAGAATAATTGGCCTCCATTCATCTTTTGAGATATCAGTTGAGCTTTATTTCTCAATGCCTCGACCAGATTTAAAATTGAAGTTAAATCCCTTTCTCTAAATTTATTACTTGAAAAATATTTTTCAATTAAGAAATAGAAGTAGATCCTGAAAAAGAGAAGTAGGGAAGTAGATTTTATTTTTTGCCCAAAATCGAAGTAAATCTACTTCGATCGAAGTAAAGTCCGAACCCTGTATCACACCATTGTTATTTTTATGATAAGTAATTACTTTAAGAAAAAATAAAAGAAAGAAAAAAAAAATAGAAATATCATTATAATAAACTGAAACTTTAAATTGAGGAATACGTCCTTGACTTTTAATACAAACATATTTAAATTTCAGTAAATTTTGTATCAGACTCAAAAATGTTTGCAATCAAAGTATTGGTGTTGCCTCACATGTAACCCAAATTTTCGTAGAAACTACAGCAAAATGTTTAACCGTGCAGATATAGTGAGAGTAAATATTTCAAGACAACAGTCAAAGTCATATAATTATAAGAGCCCCCGCACACTACAAACTTTCTATCGGCCGACAGTTTAGTCGGACTCTTAATCAGTATCAAAATGTATGAAAGTGCGCACACTACAACGATTAAGTATCGGCCGATCAAAAAGTTTGTTTGATCGAAAAAAAAGTTTGTTTTCCTACACAATTGCCTTCAAACTAAAATGTTTCCTAGCGACCCGACTGTTTAGTCGGTTGCCTGTGCGCACACTAGGAGCCCAACCCGACTAAACAATCGGCCGATAGAAAGTCTGTAGTGTGCGGGGGCTCTAACCGTATTCAAAAATTAATTGATTTCGATGAAATTTGATAATTCATATTTTTAAAATCATCAGTTCTTCAGAAATGATTACTTACTATTTACTTCATGTAATGGAAATTTTATGCGCCTTAAGGCTTTAAAAAATGTCCTAAACATCAACAAAAAAGACCAAATAATTCGCTTATTTTTTGCTAATATTCTGACATTGACATGGACAGATCGATACCCAGCATCTCTTAATTTTATGTTTATATGGAGTATTTCATCAAAAACGTTTCCCAATAAATCTTCCATTGCAATATCTGGTAACAATGAAGATGAGGAGTGCCCATCGGGACTCTTTTTTTTGTTATCGAATTCTAAATAACAATTGTTACTTTTAGCACGAAACTATTTCTTTTACTTATTCAACTAAAAATGCATAAAATTAAGTTATTTAGTCGTTGAATTCAAAACACGATGTGAAAAAAAAAGTTACTTCAAAATTTTGTATGCATAATTCGATTTCTGTGTGACCAAAAAACTAAAATTAAAAATTCATAATTTCGAAAAAATTTAGGTTTTTTTTCTTTTTCAAAGTTTTAGTAGTATCGAAATTAAATCTTAAAACAAATTACAAACTAAACCCATGAATCGTTGATGTATTAGAAGCTTATATTAAGTAAAAACCAAAGTTGGTACCGAACACAAGAAAATATAAAAAACAGCATTTTTATTATTTTTGTAATTATTTATTGTTTTTGTAATTTGACAGAAATATAAAGTCACGTTTCAGACTTAAAATATTTGAATATAGTGCTGACAAGGTGCTTATTCAACGTTCCATTGTTATCCATTCGAATTGTAAACTTGAAGTACTAAAATTGTCCTGACTGGCAGCGCAGTGATCACTTAAAAAAGTATAGAACAATCAGCAAGCAAATCTTTTTATTTTTTGTAGCAGCGGAAAAAAAATGTTTTAATTATTAGAAGTTCACTGGTGCGTATGCGCAACATTTTTTTTAATTATATTTTGTATTGGTTAATATAATGATGTTATGGAACCAAAATTTTATATTTTCATCATTTAATCAGATGGATAATTTTACCCGTATAAACTTAGCATGACAACTTTTGAAAAGTTAATTTTTTTTTGGCTCAGTAATTGCCGCATAATTGCCGTGTTTATGCCGTGAAGTCAAAAAAATTGCCGCGCGCTTAGTTTGGTCAGAATCGGTAAACCAAGTTTGTCATGCTAACTTTATATAAAGTTAGCATGACAAATTTTAATTTTTGATCAATTTAAATTTTTTTTCGCTAATTATTTAAAGTTTAATTGCCGTAATTATGCCGTGAAATCGAAAATAATATATCTCTTTTGGTTTTCTCAAAAAAAAATAAAATGTATTTTTTGTTAACCCTATTCCATATAAAGTTAGCATGACACACCCTGTATTTCTTAAATCCTTGGTCAATTTTTAATTTTTTTTAGCCAATTAATTGCCGCATTGGGTTAATATAAAAACTGCAAACTCAAAAAAATTGCCGCGCTTTTGGTTTTTTCAAAAAAAATTAAAAACTGTTTTTGGCCTCATATCGTATAAAGTTAGCATGACAAACCATCTATTTCTTAAATCCTTGGTCAATTTGAAAATTTTTTTGGCCAATTAATTGCCGCATTGGGTTAATATAAAAACTGCAAACTCAAAAAAATTGCCGCGCTTTTGGTTTTTTCAAAAAAAATTAAAAACTGTTTTTGGCCTCATATCGTATAAAGTTAGCATGACAAACCATCTATTTCTTAAATCCTTGGTCAATTTGAAAATTTTTTTGGCCAATTAATTGCCGCATTGGGTTAATATAAAAACTGCAAACTCAAAAAAATTGCCGCGATTTTGGTTTTTTCAAAAAAAATTAAAAACTGTTTTTGGCCTCATATCGTATAAAGTTAGCATGACAAACCATCTATTTCTTAAATCCTTGGTCAATTTGAAAATTTTTTTGGCCAATTAATTGCCGCATTGGGTTAATATAAAAACTGCAAACTCAAAAAAATTGCCGCGCTTTTGGTTTTTTCAAAAAAAATTAAAAACTGTTTTTGGCCTCATATCGTATAAAGTTAGCATGACAAACCATCTATTTCTTAAATCCTTGGTCAATTTGAAAATTTTTTTGGCCAATTAATTGCCGCATTGGGTTAATATAAAAACTGCAAACTCAAAAAAATTGCCGCGCTTTTGGTTTTTTCAAAAAAAATTAAAAACTGTTTTTGGCCTCATATCGTATAAAGTTAGCATGACAAACCATCTATTTCTTAAATCCTTGGTCAATTTGAAAATTTTTTTGGCCAATTAATTGCCGCATTGGGTTAATATAAAAACTGCAAACTCAAAAAAATTGCCGCGCTTTTGGTTTTTTCAAAAAAAATTAAAAACTGTTTTTGGCCTCATATCGTATAAAGTTAGCATGACAAACCATCTATTTCTTAAATCCTTGGTCAATTTGAAAATTTTTTTGGCCAATTAATTGCCGCATTGGGTTAATATAAAAACTGCAAACTCAAAAAAATTGCCGCGCTTTTGGTTTTTTCAAAAAAAATTAAAAACTGTTTTTGGCCTCATATCGTATAAAGTTAGCATGACAAACCATCTATTTCTTAAATCCTTGGTCAATTTGAAAATTTTTTTGGCCAAATAATTGCCGCATTGGGTTAATATAAAAACTGCAAACTCAAAAAAATTGCCGCGCTTTTGGTTTTTTCAAAAAAAATTAAAAACTGTTTTTGGCCTCATATCGTATAAAGTTAGCATGACAAACCATCTATTTCTTAAATCCTTGGTCAATTTGAAAATTTTTTTGGCCAATTAATTGCCGCATTGGGTTAATATAAAAACTGCAAACTCAAAAAAATTGCCGCGCTTTTGGTTTTTTCAAAAAAAATTCAAAACTGTTTTTGGCCTCATATCGTATAAAGTTAGCATGACAAACCATCTATTTCTTAAATCCTTGGTCAATTTGAAAATTTTTTTGGCCAATTAATTGCCGCATTGGGTTAATATAAAAACTGCAAACTCAAAAAAATTGCCGCGCTTTTGGTTTTTTCAAAAAAAATTAAAAACTGTTTTTGGCCTCATATCGTATAAAGTTAGCATGACAAACCATCTATTTCTTAAATCCTTGGTCAATTTGAAAATTTTTTTGGCCAATTAATTGCCGCATTGGGTTAATATAAAAACTGCAAACTCAAAAAAATTGCCGCGCTTTTGGTTTTTTCAAAAAAAATTAAAAACTGTTTTTGGCCTCATATCGTATAAAGTTAGCATGACAAACCATCTATTTCTTAAATCCTTGGTCAATTTGAAAATTTTTTTGGCCAATTAATTGCCGCATTGGGTCAATATAAAAACCGCAAACTCAAAAAAATTGATGCGCTCTTGGTTTTTTTTGCAAAAAAGTTTAAGTTTATTTTTTGAGTCACTTTCCATATAAAGTTAGCAGGGCATACCCTCTGTTTGTTAAATCGCTGATTAAAATATAATTTTTTTTTGTTTTGCGAAATAATTGCCACACTTGGTTTTTTTGTAAAATGCAAACTCGAAATTCTTTTTGGCCAGTTTTTTATTCAAAGCAAAGGAAAAAAAAAACTACTATTTTTTTATGTAACTACATTCTTTGTTAAGTGGTTCCTATAAAGTCATAAAAAAAAACATTTTTGTTTACAAAGTAAGGTGTTCTTGAATTTTGTAGGTCAATCACATACACCATTTATTATTGTACTATTGTACATTCTAGAACATAGATTTTTATAACTGAGTGATAGTATGATAGACAGGATGTCGGCCTCTTACACGACGTACATGAGTTCGAGTACGGTGATGGGAACGAGTTTTTTTTTTTTTTATTTATTTTTTTTATTTTTTTTTTTTATTTTAATTTAACATAATTTGTATTCCATTAACTATTTTTATTGTTAAAGCGATATTCCAATGACTTGTTTTCAATAACAAGTATTGGAAGGATGGGTTTTTAAGTGGCAACAACAACTCACTGCTCATAAAGCAAAGTATCTAAGTATTAATATTTTAAGCATTTCTAAAATTGTAATAAACGAGAAAAAAATCTCTGCGAGGACGTAATATATAATTGCTTCTATTACACTGGTTTACAAAATTAAACTTTTTTTTTGTTGCCGGAACAAAAATATACTTTTCTGAAGGTTTTCGGTGTGCTGAACTTGAATCCGAAGTCAAAAAAATTCTAGCAGCTCCCGTTTTTGAGATATTACCGTTAGAAAGTGCAGCACTTCGGACCTTACTCTTTTATATAAGGAAAATTGTTTGAGCATATTTAGTAACGGTTTTTATAAGAACTATTTACCACCTTTTTAAATCTGTTTAAATCTCTCCGATATCTTTTTTACTTCCCGAGATATCCTCAGTTGTTTGATATTTTTAAAAATTTTATAATGTCATTATCTTCTTTATGATATATGAAGCCAAACCCACTGACTTCAGTTTAAGATATCTCGGGCAATACATAAGATATTGAAAAGATTTAAACAGGTATCGAAAGATGGAAAATAGTTCTTATAGAAACCGTAACTAAATATGCTCAAACAATTTTCCTTATACAATAGAATAAGGTCCGAAAAACTCAAAAAAACGTTTTTTTTGCATTTTCTAACGGTAATATCTCAAAAACGGGAGCTGCTAGAATTTTTTTGACTTCGGATTCGAGTTCAGCACACCAAAAACCTTCAGAAAAGTATATTTTTGTTCCGGCAACAGAACCCTTGTTAACCAGTGTTATAATAAAAGTAATAATAGTCTTTAATAGCTGTTATTGGGATGGACGTCTGTAACGTTATTCTGTTAGCCAGTGAAATGTTAATTGCTCAAACGAAAAATTACTATCTTATAATATATGTAATAGGTAGCTACCTGTTATTCGGATGGAAATAATCTGCTTTATCGAAAAAATGGGCCTAATAATAGGAGTTAATTTGAAACTCGGTGAAACGCAAATTAGTCAATCGAAAAGTACAAATGCACCTACCGAAAAATATTTTCTTTTTCCATATCTCTTTTACCTATATCAGGAAAATATAAAATCAGGGAAAATACATCAAAAATTGTTCTCGTCAGAAAATAAATTCCATAACAAGTGGCGAGTATGAGTTCAAAATGGCTTTAACACTAATTTTTAGCAAAAAGTATGTTTTGCAACAGTTAGAGTGTAAACTCCGATTAATTTTATGGAAAATACCGAAATTTCATTCAAAGTTGTGTTTGACACATGATTTCTTGCAAAAAGTATGTTTTGCAAAAGAATCAGTGTAAACTCCGATTAATTTTATAGAAAATTCCGAAATTTCATTCAAAGTTGTGTTTCACACATGATTTCTTGCAAAAAGTATGTTTTGCAACAGTTAGAGTGTAAACTCCGATTAATTTTATAGAAAATACCGAAATTTCCTTAAAAAATGCTTTTGACAAATGTTTTTCGCAATAAGTATGTTTTACAAAAGAAACAGTGTAAACTCCGATTAATTTTATAGAAAATTCCGAAATTTCATTCAAAGTTGTGTTTGACACATGATTTTTTGCTAAAAGTATGTTTTGCAACAGTTAGAGTGTAAACTCCGATTAATTTTATGGAAAATACCGAAATTTCATTTAAAAATGTGTTTGACACATCCGAATAACAGGTAGCTACCTATTACATAGGTATATTATAAGATAGTAATTTTTCGTTTGAGCAATTAACATTTCACTGGCTAACAGAATAACGTTACAGACGTCCATCCCAATAACAGCTATTAAAGACTATTATTACTTTTATTATAATAGAAGCAATTATATATTACGTCCTCGCAGAGATTTTTTTCTCGTTTATTACAATTTTAGAAATGCTTAAAATATTAATACTTAGATACTTTGCTTTATGAGCAGTGAGTTGTTGTTGCCACTTAAAAACCCATCCTTCCAATACTTGTTATTGAAAACAAGTCATTGGAATATCGCTTTAACAATAAAAATAGTTAATGGAATACAAATTATGTTAAATTAAAATAAAAAAAAAAAATAAAAAAAATAAATAAAAAAAAAAAAAACTCGTTCCCATCACCGTACTCGAACTCATGTACGTCGTGTAAGAGGCCGACATCCTGTCTATCATACTATCACTCAGTTATAAAAATCTATGTTCTAGAATGTACAATAGTACAATAATAAATGGTGTATGTGATTGACCTACAAAATTCAAGAACACCTTACTTTGTAAACAAAAATGTTTTTTTTTATGACTTTATAGGAACCACTTAACAAAGAATGTAGTTACATAAAAAAATAGTAGTTTTTTTTTTCCTTTGCTTTGAATAAAAAACTGGCCAAAAAGAATTTCGAGTTTGCATTTTACAAAAAAACCAAGTGTGGCAATTATTTCGCAAAACAAAAAAAAATTATATTTTAATCAGCGATTTAACAAACAGAGGGTATGCCCTGCTAACTTTATATGGAAAGTGACTCAAAAAATAAACTTAAACTTTTTTGCAAAAAAAAACCAAGAGCGCATCAATTTTTTTGAGTTTGCGGTTTTTATATTGACCCAATGCGGCAATTAATTAGCCAAAAAAATTTTCAAATTGACCAAGGATTTAAGAAATAGATGGTTTGTCATGCTAACTTTATACGATATGAGGCCAAAAACAGTTTTTAATTTTTTTTGAAAAAACCAAAAGCGCGGCAATTTTTTTGAGTTTGCAGTTTTTATATTAACCCAATGCGGCAATTAATTGGCCAAAAAAATTTTCAAATTGACCAAGGATTTAAGAAATAGATGGTTTGTCATGCTAACTTTATACGATATGAGGCCAAAAACAGTTTTTAATTTTTTTTGAAAAAACCAAAAGCGCGGCAATTTTTTTGAGTTTGCAGTTTTTATATTAACCCAATGCGGCAATTAATTGGCCAAAAAAATTTTCAAATTGACCAAGGATTTAAGAAATAGATGGTTTGTCATGCTAACTTTATACGATATGAGGCCAAAAACAGTTTTGAATTTTTTTTGAAAAAACCAAAAGCGCGGCAATTTTTTTTGAGTTTGCAGTTTTTATATTAACCCAATGCGGCAATTAATTGGCCAAAAAAATTTTCAAATTGACCAAGGATTTAAGAAATAGATGGTTTGTCATGCTAACTTTATACGATATGAGGCCAAAAACAGTTTTTAATTTTTTTTGAAAAAACCAAAAGCGCGGCAATTTTTTTGAGTTTGCAGTTTTTATATTAACCCAATGCGGCAATTAATTGGCCAAAAAAATTTTCAAATTGACCAAGGATTTAAGAAATAGATGGTTTGTCATGCTAACTTTATACGATATGAGGCCAAAAACAGTTTTGAATTTTTTTTGAAAAAACCAAAAGCGCGGCAATTTTTTTGAGTTTGCAGTTTTTATATTAACCCAATGCGGCAATTAATTGGCCAAAAAAATTTTCAAATTGACCAAGGATTTAAGAAATAGATGGTTTGTCATGCTAACTTTATACGATATGAGGCCAAAAACAGTTTTGAATTTTTTTTGAAAAAACCAAAAGCGCGGCAATTTTTTTGAGTTTGCAGTTTTTATATTAACCCAATGCGGCAATTAATTGGCCAAAAAAATTTTCAAATTGACCAAGGATTTAAGAAATAGATGGTTTGTCATGCTAACTTTATACGATATGAGGCCAAAAACAGTTTTTAATTTTTTTTGAAAAAACCAAAAGCGCGGCAATTTTTTTGAGTTTGCAGTTTTTAAATTAACCCAATGCGGCAATTAATTGGCCAAAAATATTTTCAAATTGACCAAGGATTTAAGAAATAGATGGTTTGTCATGCTAACTTTATACGATATGAGGCCAAAAACAGTTTTTAATTTTTTTTGAAAAAACCAAAAGCGCGGCAATTTTTTTGAGTTTGCAGTTTTTATATTAACCCAATGCGGCAATTAATTGGCCAAAAAAATTTTCAAATTGACCAAGGATTTAAGAAATAGATGGTTTGTCATGCTAACTTTATACGATATGAGGCCAAAAACAGTTTTTAATTTTTTTTGAAAAAACCAAAAGCGCGGCAATTTTTTTGAGTTTGCAGTTTTTATATTAACCCAATGCGGCAATTAATTGGCCAAAAAAATTTTCAAATTGCCCAAGGATTTAAGAAATAGATGGTTTGTCATGCTAACTTTATACGATATGAGGCCAAAAACAGTTTTTAATTTTTTTTGAAAAAACCAAAAGCGCGGCAATTTTTTTGAGTTTGCAGTTTTTATATTAACCCAATGCGGCAATTAATTGGCCAAAAAAATTTTCAAATTGACCAAGGATTTAAGAAATAGATGGTTTGTCATGCTAACTTTATACGATATGAGGCCAAAAACAGTTTTTAATTTTTTTTGAAAAAACCAAAAGCGCGGCAATTTTTTTGAGTTTGCAGTTTTTATATTAACCCAATGCGGCAATTAATTGGCCAAAAAAAATTAAAAATTGACCAAGGATTTAAGAAATACAGGGTGTGTCATGCTAACTTTATATGGAATAGGGTTAACAAAAAATACATTTTATTTTTTTTTGAGAAAACCAAAAGAGATATATTATTTTCGATTTCACGGCATAATTACGGCAATTAAACTTTAAATAATTAGCGAAAAAAAAATTTAAATTGATCAAAAATTAAAATTTGTCATGCTAACTTTATATAAAGTTAGCATGACAAACTTGGTTTACCGATTCTGACCAAACTAAGCGCGCGGCAATTTTTTTGACTTCACGGCATAAACACGGCAATTATGCGGCAATTACTGAGCCAAAAAAAAATTAACTTTTCAAAAGTTGTCATGCTAAGTTTATACGGGTGATAATTTTAGTAATAATACAGTCAAATAAGGTGAAAAAAGGGGTAAACCTCGGAATGAATGCTAATAGAAATTTTTTTCTGCTCAATACCTTCGTTTTGGCATTCCATAACATATCTCAAAAGTCTAGAAAAATCTCATGTCCGCAAGTCGCGATTTTGAAGGGCAAAGCGCGAAATGGAGATTTTCAAAATTAACAAAAATAGACGATGGTATTATATACACATATGATACATGATTTCAATGTATTTTTTAATGTTGATTCCAAAAAAAATTAAAATCAAGGCAATCTGACGTCTCTGAAAAAAGTTATACCTGTTTTTCATCTGTCAACCCATATTATTATAACAGTTTAAAACTTACTACCGAAAAAACCCTTAAAAGTTATGGTAGAGGGACCAAATTTTGCATGAAGGTTTTCATATCCATTATCATATAGAATCAAAACAATTCAATGAAATAAACATTCATATCTATGAAAAATTGGTATTTTTTGAAAAAAGGGGACATTTTGGGATATGCACTAAAAAACATCCTGGTACAATCTTGGAATTAGTGCTAATATGCCAATTTTTTTGTATCTATGTTTGTTTGGATATTCTATAACTCATATCAAAAGTCTAAAAAAATCTCATGTCCGCAAGTCCTAATTTTCCAGGTTAAACTAAAGTTAGGTGCAGATTAAAAAAAATAATAAGAAAACTTTAGATTATTCCAACAAAACTCACAAACAAGTCAAGCTGACCATCCCTGAAAAGGAATGCACCTTATTCATCTTGATCTGACACCAATATCTGAAGTGTAGTTTTTCACTTTTTTTAAATCTGCACCTTATCTTCAAACCAGAAAAATTAGGACTTGCGGACATGAGATTTTTTTAGACTTTTGACATAAGTTATAGAATATCCAAACAAAGATAGAAAAAAAAAAAATTAGCCTATTAGCAGTAATTCCAAGATTGTACCAGGATGTTTTTTAGTGCATATCAAAAAATGTCCCCTTTTTTTCAAAAATTACCATTTTGTCATATATAATATATGAATGTTTTTTGCATTGAATTGTTTTGATTCTTAATGACAATTGACACAAAAACCTTCATGCTAAATCCGCTACCATAACTTTCAAGGGTTTTTTGGTAGTAAGTTAGCAAGTGTTATAATAATATGGGTTGACAGATGAAAAACAGGTATAACTTTTTTCAACGACGCACTGTTGTCCAAAATGACTTATCTCGTTGCAAAAATCATAACTTTTGAACGGATTGAGGTAGCGGTACAATTTTTTTTTTAATTTGAAGGAAATTTCCAGGGCTGTTACACCAATGAATTTCAAGAAAATTGTTTTACAGGGTGTTTAGGAATCATCGGCCGAAAACCGATTTTCTTAAAAAAAAAATATTTAAATTAAAATTGGTATGCCATTTTGTAGAAATCACTAATTCACATCTAAAAAAAGTTCAGATTACACTTTTCCATGATATTACGATTATAGAGAATGCCAAAAAAGTTGGTCCCGGAAGTCCGTCTGTCTGTCTGTCTGTATAAGGATCTACAGCCTAAACGGATGGACCGATTGACTTCAAATTTGGTATGTAGCATTTTTTGGAGACCCTCCAGAGGGGTTTTTGGAATTAATTTTTTTGGGCTAAAAATAACGGTACTTGTCATACACCAATTTCAGTAAAGCTGTAATTGCTCAAAAACGGCTCCAACGATTTTGTTTAAAAAATTCAAATGTAAGTTTGAAAACAAGGTCTATCTTCTAATGAAAAAAATTTTTTTAGAAAATCATTATTAACGGTACCTGCCATAGAACGGTTTTTTTTAAATCCGATATTCTCCGAAACGGCTTATTCGATTTCAACGAAACTTTTTTTGAAGAAGCACTTATATAATTTAAATATAGGCCAAAAATAAAATTTCAAAAAAAATAATTTTTGGATTTTTAAAAAAATTTTGAAATTTTTTTTTGAAAAATAAAATTTTCGAAAACGGGACATTGTATTTTTTTGAAATTTTGTTTTTAGATGTGGATTAGTGATTTCTACAAAATGGCATACCAATTTAAATTTAAACATTTTTTTTAAAGAAAATCTGTTCCTTCTGCCTTCATTTTTTTTCAAAGTACAAAATCTCGGCAGTGCGCAAGCATGCGCAGCTAAATATTTTTATTTTGGATCAACAATTGATTGGTACACATACCCTATTCGGCTTAATGCATGGAACCGAATGGATTTTTTACGGTACCTGCCATAAAACCGTTTTTTTTCAAATCCGATATTCTCCGAAACGGCTTATTCGATTTCAACGAAACTTTTTGTGAAGAAGCACTTATATAACTCAAATATAAGCCAAAAATAAAATTTAAAAAAAAATAAATTTTGGATTTTTAAAAAAATTTTAAAATTTTTTTTTGAAAAATAAAATTTTCGAAAACGGGACATTGTATTTTTTTGAAATTTTGTTTTTAAATGTGGATTAGTGATTTCTACAAAATGGCATACCAATTTAAATTTAAACATTTTTTTTAAAGAAAATCTGTTCCTTCTGCCTTCATTTTTTTTAAAAGTACAAAATCTCGGCAGTGCGCAAGCATGCGCAGCTAAATATTTTTATTTTGGATCAACAATTGATTGGTACACATACCCTATTCGGCTTAATGCATGGAACCGAATGGATTTTTTACGGTACCTGCCATAAAACCGTTTTTTTTCAAATCCGATATTCTCCGAAACGGCTTATTCGATTTCAACGAAACTTTTTGTGAAGAAGCACTTATATAACTCAAATATAAGCCAAAAATAAAATTTAAAAAAAAATAAATTTTGGATTTTTAAAAAAATTTTAAAATTTTTTTTTGAAAAATAAAATTTTCGAAAACGGGACATTGTATTTTTTTGAAATTTTGTTTTTAAATGTGGATTAGTGATTTCTACAAAATGGCATACCAATTTTAATTTAAACTTTTTTTTTAAAGAAAATCTGTTTTTGGCCGATGATTCCGAAACACCCTGTGAAATAATTTTATTGAAATTCATTGGTATAACAGCCCTAGAAATGTCCTTCAAATAAAAAAAAAAATTGTACTGCTAACTCAATCCGTTCAAAAGTTATGATTTTTGCAACGAGATAAGTCATTTTGGACAACCGTGCACTGTTGTCCAAAATGACTTATCTCGTTGCAAAAATCATAACTTTTGAACGGATTGAGGTAGCGGTACAATTTTTTTTTTAATTTGAAGGAAATTTCCAGGGCTGTTACACCAATGAATTTCAAGAAAATTGTTTTACAGGGTGTTTAGGAATCATCGGCCGAAAACCGATTTTCTTAAAAAAAAAATATTTAAATTAAAATTGGTATGCCATTTTGTAGAAATCACTAATTCACATCTAAAAAAAGTTCAGATTACACTTTTCCATGATATTACGATTATAGAGAATGCCAAAAAAGTTGGTCCCGGAAGTCCGTCTGTCTGTCTGTCTGTATAAGGATCTACAGCCTAAACGGATGGACCGATTGACTTCAAATTTGGTATGTAGCATTTTTTGGAGACCCTCCAGAGGGGTTTTTGGAATTAATTTTTTTGGGCTAAAAATAACGGTACTTGTCATACACCAATTTCAGTAAAGCTGTAATTGCTCAAAAACGGCTCCAACGATTTTGTTTAAAAAATTCAAATGTAAGTTTGAAAACAAGGTCTATCTTCTAATGAAAAAAATTTTTTTAGAAAATCATTATTAACGGTACCTGCCATAGAACGGTTTTTTTTAAATCCGATATTCTCCGAAACGGCTTATTCGATTTCAACGAAACTTTTTTTGAAGAAGCACTTATATAATTTAAATATAGGCCAAAAATAAAATTTCAAAAAAAATAATTTTTGGATTTTTAAAAAAATTTTGAAATTTTTTTTTGAAAAATAAAATTTTCGAAAACGGGACATTGTATTTTTTTGAAATTTTGTTTTTAGATGTGGATTAGTGATTTCTACAAAATGGCATACCAATTTAAATTTAAACATTTTTTTTAAAGAAAATCTGTTCCTTCTGCCTTCATTTTTTTTCAAAGTACAAAATCTCGGCAGTGCGCAAGCATGCGCAGCTAAATATTTTTATTTTGGATCAACAATTGATTGGTACACATACCCTATTCGGCTTAATGCATGGAACCGAATGGATTTTTTACGGTACCTGCCATAAAACCGTTTTTTTTCAAATCCGATATTCTCCGAAACGGCTTATTCGATTTCAACGAAACTTTTTGTGAAGAAGCACTTATATAACTCAAATATAAGCCAAAAATAAAATTTAAAAAAAAATAAATTTTGGATTTTTAAAAAAATTTTAAAATTTTTTTTTGAAAAATAAAATTTTCGAAAACGGGACATTGTATTTTTTTGAAATTTTGTTTTTAAATGTGGATTAGTGATTTCTACAAAATGGCATACCAATTTAAATTTAAACATTTTTTTTAAAGAAAATCTGTTCCTTCTGCCTTCATTTTTTTTCAAAGTACAAAATCTCGGCAGTGCGCAAGCATGCGCAGCTAAATATTTTTATTTTGGATCAACAATTGATTGGTACACATACCCTATTCGGCTTAATGCATGGAACCGAATGGATTTTTTACGGTACCTGCCATAAAACCGTTTTTTTTCAAATCCGATATTCTCCGAAACGGCTTATTCGATTTCAACGAAACTTTTTGTGAAGAAGCACTTATATAACTCAAATATAAGCCAAAAATAAAATTTAAAAAAAAATAAATTTTGGATTTTTAAAAAAATTTTAAAATTTTTTTTTGAAAAATAAAATTTTCGAAAACGGGACATTGTATTTTTTTGAAATTTTGTTTTTAAATGTGGATTAGTGATTTCTACAAAATGGCATACCAATTTTAATTTAAACTTTTTTTTTAAAGAAAATCTGTTTTTGGCCGATGATTCCGAAACACCCTGTGAAATAATTTTATTGAAATTCATTGGTATAACAGCCCTAGAAATGTCCTTCAAATAAAAAAAAAAATTGTACTGCTAACTCAATCCGTTCAAAAGTTATGATTTTTGCAACGAGATAAGTCATTTTGGACAACCGTGCGACGTCAGATTGCCTTGATTTTAGATTTTTTTGGAATCAGCATTAAAAAATACCTTGAAATCATGTATCATATGTGTATATAATACCATCGTCTATTTTTGCTAATTTTCAAAATCTCCATTTCAAAATTTGAGATATGTTATAGAATGCCAAAACGAAGGTATTGAGCAAAAAAAAATTCTATTAGCACTCATTCCGAGGTTAAACCCTTATTTGACTGGATTATATAAGAAAAAAAGTGATTCTCCATGATTTTTTCTTGATAGGCACTCCTAAGGCTGGGCCCTCAATATTCATTGAATTAGATGACGAAATAACGTCTTCTACTTATTTTATTTTTGTTCATTTAGGTATTCCACATTTTTTAAAAGTCACACACAAAGGTACAAAATTTAAAGCTTTAACATAAATTTATAAATTTTCAATTCAATTCAAAAAACGTTTTTACCTCTCGTAAACAAATCCAAAGAAATACTTAAACTTAAATATACATGTTGTGTACTTTCTCTATTATAAAGCACCAATATAGCAACAATAATTTCCATTCTATAATCTTTTTTCGATTATCTCTTCTTTTCAAGCAGCAGCAGCTGATGTCTCATCCTCAGCCACGACAATATCATCATCAAATGCTCGTAAAGGATTAAGAGCAGCAGCAGGACAACTAGTGTCTCTTCTACATCGACTTGTTGTGTCCACATCATCCACATCATCCGCATCATTGTCATCAATAACAAATGTCAGTAGACGAATGCTAAAAGGTCAAATTGAAACTGCTGCGGAAACGCCTCCTGCAGCAAGGATCTTCTGTTTTATTGTCATGTCTATGTCTATGTCGTCGCTGTCGTCATCCTCATCATCGTCCCCATCATCGTCACTGATGACAGCGGCAACAGTCACTTCTATAACATCAGCAGCTATCGTCGTCGTCTCCACCACCCCAATGCCAAAAGTAGCAGGGGTACATAGTAGACGATTTGACGACAATGGAGCTAGAGTTTATGCACCAGCGATTATCTTATTCACAGTCACTGTTATTGCAGTCGCTGGGGCACTCGCTGTCGTCGTCATTTTGACTTTCTTTATACGATGGCGATTTAATGATTTCCTGTCAACGGCGAAAGGATATTATCATTCTCCGCGGCGACAACGCCGCAATTCACACAATGAAATCGATACAAATCGACGAGAAGTGTTGTCTTCTTCGACGGCACACAGACAACCAGAAGAACATCAACATGGCTATCAAAAACAGAATCACCATCAGCATCGAATGACGACGACAGCGATAAAGCTAGAGCAGGAGTCTTCTCACTGCCACATACGAAGCCAACAGTTGATACTATTACCAATGGCATCACCACTGTTGGCCCTTGAGCAACCTCCAAGAATCAAACGGACTTACAAATGCTGCTGATGCTAGATGAGGCACACTGCCCCATCAAAGGATGCACACGTTAAATGTGCGTTCGGATAATAATTAGCACACAGTCTGATCCTCTTTCTCTACTCATTTTGTAAAAATAATAAAAAAAAAGAAATCCGAATGAAAAATAAAAAAAAAAAAATATAAATTGTTATCTGTTATAACTTATTATTACTTAAGGACATGTGAAAAAAAAAATCAAAACAAAAACACAAAAAAAAAAACACTAGTTAATAAGGAAATATGAAAAAATGTTAAATAAAAAATAATAAATTCATAATTTTTATATAGAAAAAAAAAAAATTCAAAAAATGCTTCTTTTAAAGTCGCTAAATGTCTTGAGAGAAAAAAAAAAATAACAAAATCTATGTTTTATATAAGTTAAACTTAATGCGCTGTCAAGCTTCTAAATAAAAATAAGTAAAAATAAAAAAATTAAATAATTAAAAATATAAAAAAAAAAAAAAACAAAAGAATAAATGTATTTCTAATCTATGATTAGTGTTGTGCAAGCTGTCTTCCTTAAGTTTAGAATGGTTAGCAAGAAAAAAAACAAAAGAATGCTTCTAGAAATAAAATCAAAATAATGTAAAATTAAAACAAAAAAAAATTAAATAAATGCTAAATATAAAAAAAAAATAAAAATAATTAATTAATCAATATTGTATGTAGACTTAAGGAAACAAAAAAAAAAAAATAAATAAAAAATTGGTTTTGTAAAGAGTATTCATTTCCGTCCTTATAAAAAATTCTGTCACATAAAATTATTAGTTGTACTTAAAAATTCTGTTGAACGGATTTTTTTCTTTTAATTTTGCAAAATGTATTTTATTTTTACTTTTTCTTTTTACTTGCGATATAGGTACTATATATATATCAAGTTATGCATTCGTAAAAAAAAAAAAGTTGAGATAACATTTTTCCATGACATTAAGATGATAGAGAATGCCAAAAAAGTGGGTCCCGGAAGTCCGTCTGTCTGTCTGTCAGTCTGTCTGTCTGTCTGTCTGTATAAGGAACTAGAGCCTAAACGGATGGACCGATTGACTCCAAACTTGCTATGTAGCAGTTTTTGGAGACTCTCCAGAGTTTTTTTTTGAATTAATTTTTTTGGACCAAAAATAACGGTACCTACCTGTCATACAAAAATTTCGGAAAAGTTTAATTTCACGAAAACGGCTCCAACGATTTTTACCGACTTCCAAAAAGGAGGAGGTATTCAATTCGTCTGTATTTTTTTTTTTTTTTTTTATGTTTGTTACCGCATAACTTTGGACTGAGTGAACCAATTTTGGTAATTCTTTTTGTATTGGAAAGCTGGTGGCTGCAGTATGGTCCCATTGCAATTTCGTTAACTTTAAGCCATAGTAACTATTTTAAAAACCATAAAACCCAGTTTTGATCCATGGAAGTCGGTTTTGTTTTTTGCTAAAAATGATTATGTTATAAAAATTCAAATGTTAGTTTTTAAACAAGGTCTATCTTTTGAAGAAAAAAAATTTTTGAAAATCATTATTAACGGTACCTGCCATAGGACCGCTTTTTTCAAATCAGATTTTCTGCAAAACTGCTTATTGTGTTTCAACGAATTTTTTTTATACGAAAGCAATTATATACTTTATATATAAGCCAAAAATAGAATTTTGAAAAAAATAATTTTTGGATTTTTAAAAAAAATTTGAAATTTTTTTTTTGAAAAATCAAATTTTCGAAAACGGGACATTGAATTTTTTTGAAATTTTTTTTTTTAGATGTTGATTAGTGATTTCTACAAAATGGCATACCAATTTTATTTTAAAACTTTTTTTTTCAAAAAATTATTTATAAAAAATTAGTTTTTTAAAAAACGGCTCTAACGATTTTGAATTTTTTCTTTCTAAAAATGCACCTTAATACCTATATCAAATAAAATTGCGTACTTGTTTTGTGGGGCGATTTGATTTCAGATATCGTTTTATTTTTTTGAAAAATGAATTTTATTTTTTTTTTTGTTTTTATATACCTACATTTTCCAAGTTTCTATATAAAAAGTCTTAAAAACTTAAGCAACTTGAACTCTAAGAGCAGGTTCGTGCGACCCAGTCGTGCATTTTATTTAATTTGCCTCAAAAAACTAAAAGATCTAAGAGTACCCTTCATTTTGATTTTAATTTCTAACTGAATGGACTTGGAACAAATATTTATTTAATTGCATATTTTTTCACCAAAAAAAAAAATCTTGATTTTTTTTCGAAAATAAATTTTTTAATTTTTTTGCATATTTTTTTTCACTGTGTTCACCATCTTTAGGTAAACCAAAACTTTTTTCGAAACTTTGCTCTGCAGATATCTGCTCCGACTACTGTAAGAAAAAAAATAGTATTTGGATGCAAATAATTCAGAAACTTTTCGTTTTCAGTTATGAATAGAGTTTGAAGCGACAAGCGACCTTTTAATGTGGCCTGTTAACTTTGAACACATATATCTGTAAACCAAAACTTTATTCGAGATTTTGGTCCGCAGATACATAACTTTCTCCGTGTGTTGGTGATGGACGACCAAAACCCGTAATCCCAAAAAGAAAATCCCCAAAGCCAAAATCTCCAAGACAGATGAGTAAAGACAAAATCTCCAGGAAAAAATTAAAAAAAAAAAACTATCTCGGAGAGAAAATCCCGAAATTTCAGATGCGCAAGCTGTGTATCAAGCAATCAAATCGTGCGCTCAATTTGATTGCTTGATACACAACTTGAGCATTTTTATTTTGAAAAGACCTACTTTCACTCATATTTAATTGTAAGCTGCGATAATTAACCTCAAACGTTATGCTTAGTTCAACTGGCTGTATCGTACAGTGTTGTTAAGGCACACGAATGGTAGGTCAAAAAACGAAGGTTCAAATCATGGTTGTTTTTTTTATGCTGTTGCGTTTTTACAGAGGAGCCTTTATGATTTTAAAATTTTCATGTTCAGTTCTGAGTTTCCTTTGACTTAAAGTGCTTTTGTATCATTCTATACCGTTTTTGTTTTTGTTAATTGGAGGTTTTTGGAGACTTAAAGAAAGTGGGAGAAAAAATTACTTATTGGAGATTTTGTCCATTGGTTGCCTTTTCACTGATATTTTATCCATGGGGTCAAAAAATTTTCTGCAGATTTTATCCGATTGATAATAATTTTTTATTAGAGACAACTGTAAGAAAAAAAATGTTTGGATGCAAATAACTGTGCAACCATACATCCAAGAAACTTTCCGTTAAGAATAGAGCTTAAAGAGACCTTTCTTTTGATGTCTCACTCGATGGATTTGGAGGAAAATTTTGAAAATTCATTATGATATTGTTCAAAAAGAATTTTTAGGTATGTATAGTATATACCGTGAAAAAAAAAGAGTACGTGTTGTACACTCACATGTACACGCGACTGAAGTTATACTTCTTCTCACTCAAAATATGTAGGTGAATTTCATTTGATATTTTTAATTTTTATTATTTTTGTTCTATGTTTTCATTAAAATAATCAAACAGCGTAATTTTTTATCAATCTCAGCTTAGGAAATTTTTTGATGCTAGCTCTTCTTAACCCAAAACAATCTGACTTCCCTGAAAATAGTTTTGCAAGAAAAAAATCTTTCCACATGGAAATTACTTAATTTTTAAATACTTACCTACGTACTGTCAACTCTAAAGCTGAAATGACAGCCCTGATGCCCAGTTGTCAGTCTCGGAGATGGCGAACGCGTCTAATCCCTTTGACATTCTTGTCAAAAAGTAAATTTTCATGGCTTATTGCCGCAAAAGAAGCATAACTTCAAAAATAATTTTTTATTTTAATCTCTTCAAAATAGACAAACACTTTCTACTTCGCCTTGTTCGAAGTTCTTTTTTAGTTTTTTGGAATGAATTTTATAATAATCATTGTTTTAAGGTGTTTAAATCGAACTCATTTCTATAAGTCAGTTGTCGCAACACGAGTCCTGTGAACTGGAACCCCTATCGTGTAAAAGCAGGAACTCTTTCAAACACTTTTCTCTGCTCTTGATGGCTTCTTTAAAACCTACCCAACTGTTTTTTTACTTGGTCTATAGGGCAAGTATTGGTTTAGTGTCAAAAAAAAAATTCGAGGTTTTAATAAAAACTAGCATTACGATGATGGAGAAGTCCGAAAAAGTGGTTTTCGTCATGACGTCCGTCGGTCTGTGCGTCTGTGCGTTGTCAAAAAAAGCTGTAGGTACATGAAGCTGCAGCCTAAACGGGTGGACGAATTTTCTTAAAATTTGGTACAGATGATTTTTTCGTAATTTCCAAGGTTGGTTTTTTTTTTTGTTTTTTAATATCTCGCTTAGAACATATACCTTCCATACAAAGTGTTCGAGGTATTGCAATTTTCTCGAAAACGGCTCTAACGATTTTGATTAAATTTAACACACGTAATACTGAACGTAAATCTAGCATAATTACGTTTTAAGTTTTTCTCAAAAAATACGGATACGGTCGGCTCTTCCCGTACATCGTGATTGAGTTATTACAACTTTCTCGAAAACGGCTCTAACGATTAATATTTAATTTAACATCCATAATGCTGTAAGTGATTTTAATATAATTGCCTTTTTTGTTTTTCTCAAAAAATACGGGTAACGGAAATATGGCGTAAGAAATTATAAAAAAATAATTACATAGGTATTTTTGCATTTCTTATGAAATTCCTTAAAAAATCAAATTAGGTATAACTAGCTAGTTAAAAATATTTTTCCAAAAGAGCTTTGACATAAAAGGTACTTTTATCATAAGAGCAAGTACGTGCGACCCCAGTCGTGAATTTTATTTTTTTTTTTATGTGCAATTGACACATTTCTTTAAAATTATTTAATTACTAAAATCCATTCTATACCCAAAAAATAAATTGTAGCCATTAATTACCCAGAAACAAATTGAACAATTTGACTTCCAATAGGTTGTCAGATAATGATTTTAAAAAAAAAAAAACAATTTGATAAATTTTAATTTTAATGAACTTATTTTCATAAAGGTACGAGTATTAAACATTTTAGAAATATATACGTAATTAAAGTATATACAAATAAACAGAATGTTGCCATATACAGAATAAAATCATGTATATTTTTAAATATCTTAGCCCCAATGATTTCACACTCCATTAAATTTAAAAATATTTATTTCATTATAATTATACATTCAAAAATTATAATCTTAAATCAAAATAAATAGTAAAAAGGACATTCTTAATAAATGATAAAACTAAAAATGTAATATAAAAATAAATATTGTAAGAACAATTTTTGAATAAAAAAAAAACATTAATTAAGCTCTTAAGAAATTTCATTAAGAAAAGAATAAATATTTTTTAACCAGAAATGTAAATACGTATATAGTTTCCAAAAATAATAATAAACAAAAAAAAAAAAAAACAGATCATAAAGTTATTTACATATTGTGTATATTATTAAAAATGAGTCAATGAGTGTTCATATCTATTTGCAACCAAAAAAAAAATCAAAAAAAACCAAATAAATAAATGGAAGGATTTAAATAAATCAATAATAAAATAGTTTTAACAAATTGCAGTAAAAAAAAGGCATTAACATGTATTTTGTTTTATTTGGGATATTAGATAAAAGTTTGGTTTTAAAAATGATAGAGCTCATAATGACACGTACATAGATAGTAAGATAAGTTCAGAAACCAATTTTGGAATTCTGTGGAATTTTGGCTCATCGATTGCCAACTTAATACCCACTTAGAAGGGTTTAAATTCACAACGCTGCTTCTCTATTATAATATACAAAACAAAGTAGACACATTAATTTAAAATGCAAACGAATTTTATAAAATTCCTTTAATAAGTTTTCAAACAATTTTCGAAAGTTTCTTCATTTTGTAAAATAACTTTCAAAAGCAGTTTTTATAAATCCAAAATTTAATGAGTGTTCAATGTAAACATTTTGAGAAATTGATTGAGTTCTGAAAACAAATTTTGCTGGCTCCATCTTTGCCAAAAATATTCTTCTTAAGCAAAAAATACTTGTTTAATGCTTGACAACAAAGTCAAGCATTAAAATATTAAAAAACGGTTTTTACATAATTTTAAGTAAGAAAATATCTATCGTTTCACATCGAAATTCAAATTGCTATATTGAGTAGTTAATGTTGTATTGAATAATATTTTTGAGCAATTTTGGACATCAGTCAGTTTTTGGTCAAAAAACTTTATTTTCCCCAAAATCACAAAAAGTTGATTTTGAAAATGTTAATAAGCAGGCTTTCACTTATATTTTGAAGTTTGACCTACAATGCTATATTATATTTTTAATATTTCAAAATAAATCGTATTAAAGCGGTATCACTTTTTGAAAATAAGCATTGCAGCCAAAAGATCTATTCGATTTTGTTGTATTTGATCAAAATGTTGATATTTTTGAAAAAGTATACAAATTGTGACTTTCAAATAACAACAAACTCAGCTATTATATTGTTTATTAAAAAACAAAATTAATAATAAAATAACGTCTGAATTTGAAAAGATTTTATTACAATTAATTTGACACCAATATCGTGTTTTAGCTTTACCACCTAAGTACCTACGTTCTTTTAAAACTCACCCTTTTTCACGCTTTACATTAAGTTGCAGTAAAGACGACACGATAATAAAAACCCGGGGCATGTTCATATGTTCATGGAAATTACTGATTTGTTAGATAGTTGGGGCAAAATCCACAACTGGGTCTTACAATGGTAAAGATTTACATGTAAAAAGGACAATTTTAACTTATTTTGGAGAACAAAAAATTGAAAGATGTTTTCGGAACTGAACAAAAACTAAGACTTGTTTTTAAAATTAAATATCATTTTCAACAGTTTTGATCTTGTGTACCAAAGAATTTTAAGAATTTTTGTTTTTGAAAATAGTTGGAACCATTCAAAAAAAATTGTTTTTTATAAAGTAAAATTTTTAAAAAATTATAAAAAACAAAAATTGGAATGCCATTCTTCAGAAATTTTTATTCGACTCATTTAGAAAGTTTCAGAAAAATTCATTGGCTCGTTTTTAAACCCTTGTAGCCCCATGTGACATTTCTGTTACAAACCAACAAAGATCCCACAAAGGCTCTACAAACTATATTTTTTTCTTTTGAAACTTACAACATAATTTTTAAATATTGCTTTATCGGAGTAGTGCACCATTTTTCTAACAAATGGCACCAATAGTTTTTAATCGGAAGTTAATGTTGAAAGTTCGTTTTTTTTTTGAAAATAAGCAAATTTTTGTAAAAACTACGAGATTCAGGAAAATAGTTTTTCTGGATAAACTATCGGGTTTTATTTAAAGATTTTAGAAAAGTGCTTTAAAATAAGTACATACTAGATAATTTTTTGTTTGAATTTTTTCATTTATATACAAAAATAAATTATTTAAACTTTTTTTTTTACTCCGTAAAAAAATACGTGTTTTATTATAGTTAGAGGCAAGTCGATTGCCATTATATTAATTTTAAAATTTACGTTCTTGGGTTACAGGGGTTAAACAATTAATTTTTCAAAAAAATTAAATGTTTTAAATAATCCAAAAATAATTGATAGAATTATTTAGGAGAGTGTCAGAAATCAAGAAAACAGTTATATGACAGATACCGTTAGTAATAATTGGTCGAAAAATAGTTTTTTTTTCTTATCTCAATTGTAGAATTCTGCTGTAGCTTTAATAAACGCAATTTTTTTTTAAATGAAAATCGTTAGGACCGTTTTCGAAAAAATAAGCTTTTCTATTTTGGTCATATGGCATGTTCTGTTAATTTCTGCCAAACTGGCAGACAGAATTATTGTGAGATCCACTTTTGTAACATTCTGAATTTAGAAGCCCATCATCATTTTTATCCATAACTAACACAAAATTTAGTGAAGTTTAGTTTTTATTTCCTTTTGAATTTCCATTTCAGTAATTTAGTTTTTTTTTTATTTTGTTTTTTAAAGCATACTCATAGGAGCAAATGCGCATAAAAACGAGTATTTGTAATAAACAGTTAATTTTTTATTTCTATCAAAATAAAATTCATTTTTTTTGTCAGTTTGGAATTTGTTTTTATGCTGTGTTTACTCATATATATAAACACAATGCTCAGTTCTATTTTTAAATTTATTTCGCCAATAAAAAAAGGGGAAGGATCATATAGTCATTATTCTGAAAACTTGACACAGAACCTATGAGTGTCCTTTAGATTAAATTAAAAAAAAAAATTAGAAAATATATTGTTTTTTGTTGATTGATTACTCTTTTATTTTGCATATTTCTATTTTTAAAACATTTTTTGAGTTCATTAAATTGTTGGGTTTTGGTATTAATTTTTTTATTTCACATATTTTTAAATAAACTTGATATGGAATTGAATATAACTCTTTAATTAATACAGTTATATGTTATATGCAATCATTTCATTTTCTTTTTTTTTTTTTTTATTAAATTAATTGGAATTGAAAAATTATACGCGTTGAGCTGTATACAACTGAAAGTTACATTGTTAAATTTGATTTGACGTAATATTTTCTTTTTTGGCAAAAAGACTGTAATGTAGCGAGGTGTTGCAGTGTGTTTGATGAATTAAAAATCACGATAAGGTTTTTATATAGGTATAATAAAAAATAATAAATATTGGCAGGTTCAGTCATTCGAGTACGTTTGTCTGAATTTTATTTAAAACGCTTTTTATATAATATCCAGATATAATATAATACATACCTTTATAGATAATAATAATGTTCAGTATTAAAGAGACTTGAACGCATTTTTTTTTTTTTTTTTTCATAAATTCATTAATACTCAAAATCAATTTATAATTTGCAGACAACTTGACAGTCAGTAGACAAAATTGAAAATATTTCGCTAATATATCGTTTTTTTTTTTTAGGGATTATCACTATTATTGAATTTTGTAAAATAAAAGAAAATTTTTAAGCTCATTGGTTGTTATTTAGTAATAACTTCTAAACCACATTTCCATAGCGCTGTTTTACTTGTCATATACCGATTTTAGTAAAGTTAAAATTACTCAAAAACGGCTCCAACGATTTTGTTTAAAAAATTCAAATGTAAGTTTTAAGACAAGGTCTATCTTTTAATGAACAATTTTTTTTTTGGAAAATCGTTATTAACGGTACCTGCCAAAGAACCGTTTTTTTTTCAAATCCGATTATTTCCGGAAGTGCTTATTCGATTTCAACGAAACTTTTTGTATATAAGCCAAAAACAAAATTTTGAAAAAAAATAATTTTTGGATTTTTAAAAAAATTTGGAAATTTTTTTTTTTTGAAAAATCAAATTTTCGAAAACGGGACATTAAATTTTTTTGAAATTTTGTGTTTTTCCTTGGAATGACTTTGGATGCAAAGCTAAAGTGGAAAGAGCACATCAAAAAGAAAAGAGAAGAACTAAACTTGAAATATAGAAAAATGTACTGGTTACTTGGTAACAACTCTGATTTATCAACCCAAAACAAAATAATGCTGTATAATCAAGTACTAAAGCCTGTTTGGACCTATGGTATCCAATTATGGGGCTGTACAAAGAAAACAAATACCGAAATCATCCAAAAATTCCAAAACAAAGTCCTTCGTGGAATAGTTAATGCACCTTGGTACATAAGAAATAGCGATCTACATCGTGACTTACAAATAGAAACGGTTACAGAAGTTGTTAAAAAATACGCTGTATCCCATAATCAGAGACTGCAAAGTCATACCAATTCTGAAATGGTGTCCGTCTTGAATACTAGAAACCATGTTCGGAGATTAAGAAGAACCAAGCCTCATGAGCTTATGGTCTAAAAAAACATGGGAAAGTATTAAAAGTTTAAACTTCCCCCAAAGTGATTTTACAAAGTTAAGAAAGAAAAATCTGATGTCGATCTCTCAAGATTGGTCCTGATAAAGAGGTGGTTTTAGTGGTTAAGAGTCCCACACTACTTGGTGTCGAATACTGCCAAGTGTCTTTTGAAGATTTCCTCCCGTCAAAAAAAAAAAAAAAAAAAAAATAGTTAATTTTTCTTTTTTTTTTTTTCTTTCCCATATTATAGTAGGTACCTACATTTTCCAAATTTCTATATAAAAAGTCTTTAAAATTTAAGCAACTTGAACTCTAAGAGCATTTTATTTATTTTATTCGCAAAACAAAAAAAATTTCACAAGTAAGTATTTGTTTTGTTTTTATTTTTTGAATAAAGTCAAAATATTATGTACATAATGAGTAACTACTGAGTTGTAGAAAAAACACGCCTAATTTTTAATTTAACTTATATTTATTTAAAGTTAAAAAATTACTCATACAATGGTCGGGAAAAGTATTTTGACAAAATGAACATTTTTCTAACTGATGAGAATAATCTGTAACGGTTAAGCAGAAAATAAGGAAGTTGACGGTTATTTATTAAGTATATTATGGTAAATCTCATGATGATCAATGTCAGTCATATAGTTGGTATTATGCTTCTAGGCTGCATTTTTTGTATAAAAAGTACTAATTTTTGAGGGAAAAAAGTATTTTGACAAACGTTCTTTTTCAACGTTGGTAAGGTAAGGTAATGCATTTTACGTGTTTCAAGCACGTATACAACTGACAGACTTGTTAAGGCCCCGATTTGTAAAAAATTGGGCAAAACGGCGGGCGGAACCTAACATTGAAATTAGTGCATCTTCTGTTGCAAGTCATAACTTCTGTGTGTCTGTTAAAAAATCTGTGGAGAACTGAATTTATCGCGGGAAACTAAAAATTACCAAATATACCAACACAAAAATATAATTATATTATTCAAAATTTACCACAGACGGCCAAAAAATGAAAAAAATGCACTTACAAAAATTGAAGCATTTTGAAGAATTCACTTTATCGCGGATTGACTACAAAAAGTCTGAATTTGGAAATGCCATTCTTTCATCAAAAACTTTGTTAGCAAAAGTTCCCTTTGCATTGAGCTCGAAGAAGACAATTTTACCATGTTTATGGGAAGATAATACAGTATTAATCTCACAAAACAAAAATCGAAAAAAAAATTGAATAATTCTCAAAGGGACATGTTGTTGTGCTTTTCGCTTCTGGAATAAACTTGACCAAATTTTTACGGAGCTTCAACAGTTCCTTTTCGTTTCCCGGATCATTGAGATAGAAATTTGTGAGAATGTGGTCCATAAAACTTTGTTTTTGAATGAAAGAAGCATACCAATATGTTTTTTTCAGTTTTTTTCAATTTTTTTTTATGAGGTAAGTACTGTATTATCTTCCCATAAACATGGTAAAATTGTCTTCTTCGAGCTCAATGCAAAGGGAACTTTTGCTAACAAAGTTTTTGATGAAAGAATGGCATTTCCAAATTCAGACTTTTTGGAGTCAATCCGCGATAAAGTGAATTCTTCAAAATGCTTCAATTTTTGTAAGTGCATTTTTTTCATTTTTTGTCCGTCTGTGGTAAATTTTGAATAGTATAATTATATTTTTGTGTTAGTATATTTGGTAATTTTTAGTTTCCCGCGATAAATTCAGTTCTCCGCAGATTTTTTAACAGACTCATAGAAATTATGACTTGCAACAGAAGATGCACTAATTTCAATGTTAAGTTCCGCCGTTTTGCCCATTTTTTTACAAATCGGGGCCTTAACAAGTCTGTCAGTTGTATACGTGCTTGAAACACGTAAAATGCATTACCTTACCGTACCAACGTTGAAAAAGAACGTATGTCAAAATACTTTTTTCCCTCAAAAATTAGTACTTTTTATACAAAAAAATGCAGCCTAGAAGCATAATACCAACTATATAACTGACATTGACCATCATGAGATTTACCATAATATACTTAATAAATAACCGTCAACTTCTTTATTTTCTGATTAACCGTTACAGATTATTCTCATCAGTTAGAAAGATGTTCATTTTGTCAAAATACTTTTTCCGACTGTTGTAGGTAAAAAAACGCTCAACTATTTTTTTTTTTTTTTTTTAATTACATTATTTACTTTTGTAATAATCATTGTTTAAGAGTTATTTGCAAAAAAAAACATTAGGTAAAAAAATAACTAAATCTCCCATTTTCAAAAATTTGATATTTCAAAATTTTTCTTTTTAATCCAAAATTTTATTTTTTTCAAATGATATTAAAGACACAAAATGCTTTTGTATTAAAAACTAATTTGAAATTGAATAAGTGCCTTGGCAGAATTTAATTCTATGGCTAGTACCGTCAATAATGATCAAAAGATAGACCTTGCTTAGAAACAAGCATTTTAAGTTTTTCATCAAAATCCTTTTAGTCGTTATTGAAAAAATGTAACTTTTCCAGAGTTACCGTTGCTTTTTGGTCAAACAAAATTATTTCCAATAATTCCTCTTTAGAGTCTCCGAAATTCGCTAAAGGAAAGAACCTGAAAAAACGTGTTGGATGTATCCAAATGGTGAACCTTCCCCATGGTTTTCACGCGCCTAGTCATCATGTTGCCGGTCGTCACCTTGTGGCCCTGAGGTATTTTCGGCTCATCGCCCTATTGACTATTTGCAGTGTATTAATATGAGAGATTGAATCTCTTTGTGCAACACTATAATATAAGTACCTAAATAAAAAAAAAAAAACAACCAATAAACATTCCTCATTTTGCCTCAATTAAATTATGGTTTTTCCTCTTATGCAATTAAAATTTTCAAAAAATCCTTAATTGACCACAGAATTATTATCTACTCAAACATTTATTCTCCTCATTCCTTATAAATAAACTCATTCAAGGACATCTCAAACCAAAGAAGCTTACCGCAGACAAAGAATAAAAAAAAAACGACCTATATCTCTTTTAATGTCCTTTTTCCTGGAACATAATGTCCTTGTCCACTAAATAGAAAGAAACCTTATTTTTTATTACTTTTTCTTTGGCCTATTGGCCGATTATAATAGTCTTGCTTGACCGCATCCGTCTCAAGGAAGTGATTGTTCAAAATTGAAAAGATATTTCTTTTGTGTCGAGACATTTTTGTCTGACGTCTTCCTTATGAATAGTTTTTTTTTTATTTATTTATATTATTTAAATAAAAAAAAAGATAAATAGAAATCCTTTGAAACTTATTTGATTTATATTTTAACTAAAAAAATAAAATAAAAACTGCTGGACAATAGATTGTAAGGTAGTGAAGTGGATAGACATTGTTGTTTTGTTGATATAAGCGACATTGAGAATGAATTGTCAATAAAGAAAGAAGACACGATTAAGGATAATATTGAAATATTTATGTAAAATAAAACTAAACGATAAAAGAAAGTTCACCGTATAAATACGAATATGCGATAAGAATGAGAAGAGGGTAGGTATGGATTTTTTTTTTTTTTCAAAAGCTTCCAAGTTTTGTAAAGGATTTAAAATATTTGTTTTCACAGGATAAGAAGGCTTATTATTATAAAATATTGAAGCTAGCATTATTTTAATAATGAATATTTTTAGTAGTTTTTAGTTTTTGAGTAGGATTGCCGAGTACATGCTCGTAATTTATTGATGGCATCCGATAAAAGATAGAGTCTTAGCTAAAATCCGATGTATTGTGTAGGCTTTTATAGTTCTGTATCAAATATCATATATTTTGCTTAGAAATTTTGTATTTTTAGAACTCCATACAAATAAATGTCAGAAATATGCCTGTCTATAGATTAAAAAATGGGCAGCATAAAGGTTCCTTCCAGAACATCAACCCATGCGTCAAGCGATCGTTGTAAGGATGTTGCATCTTAATTTTTGATGGCTTATTCTACAGAATAGAATAACTGCTGCACTTTTGATCCCGTCAGTTGCCTTTGAAGTAGGGCTGAAATAAATATTCGCGTTTCGGACGCGTTTTGGACGCGTTTTAGACGCGTTCTGGACGCGTTTTAGAAGCGTTTAAGAAGCGTTTTGGACGCGTTTTAGAAGCGTTTTGGACGCGTTTTGGACGCGTTTTGGACGCGTTATGGACGCGTTTAAGAAGCGTTTTGGACGTGTTTAAGACGCGTTTTAGACGCGTTTTGGACGCGTTTTGAACGCGTTTAAGACGCGTTTTGGACGAGTTTTAGACCCGTTTTAGACGCGATCCGGACGCGTTTTAGACGTGTTTTAGACGCGTTTTGGACGATCTATTTCCTAAATAAGATGAAATGCATAATAAAAACGATTCGTTAAAACCAAGAGCTCTTAGTTTAAATAAAAGTGTTTTGTGACAAGGCTTATCGAATGCTTTGCTAAAATCGGTGAGCACAACACACAACTTGTTTATAATCCTCAAAAGCATCGAGGCTTTTGCCTTGATTAGTAACTGTTGATTTATTTTCAATGAAACCATGTTGATTGTCACAGATAATGGATCTACAGTTAAAAGACAAGATTTCACATAAATAATGGACTCGAAAATTTTTGGGATGACAGAAAGTTTTGCAATAGGACGATAATTGGCAATTTCTTTCTTAGTGAACTGGTGTTATAAATGCACTTTTCCACAATATAGGAAATGTTGAGAATTTAATAGATACATTGAAAAGAACACAAAGAGGATAGGTTAATTCAGACACACACTTCTTCAAAACACAAGATGGAACACCATCAGGGCCCGGACTGAAACAGTTCTCAAGATCATGAATTTTTTGAGTTATTGAATTTTCTTGAATGCCAAAATTGATGGAACTAAGGTGCGAAAAACTTAAGTTTGGAGAAAGTGAATACGAGGGTTCTTGAGAACTAGTTATAGCCCAGTCATTTTAGTCATTTTTAAGCCCAATCTGCGGAAAAATTCCTACTGGGCTGAATTTTGGTATACAGCTTAATGACGGCTTTGTTATGAAGATGTGAAAAATCGACATTGATATCCTGTCCGCGTTAAGAGTTATAGGGGTCAAAAGGTCACGAAAAGTTTTTCGCAAATATCTCGCGACCTATTGATCGCAGGTCATCAGAGGTTATATAAAAATTGATGGTCGTGAAATTATCTACAACATATGCCCAACAAATTTTTCTGTGAAATGAACCGTTTAGCGAGTAAAGCGCAGAGAAGGTGGCTAGATTGCACTCACATACGAAAAAATACATATTTTTGGTCTATTTTGCTTGATGTTTGAGGTTTTTATCGAAGTAGCTTAAATTTTTTTAGTTTTATTAACTTATCTTAGTACGTAGGGGAGAGTGGGGCCAAATGTAACACTTTTTTCTAAAATCGATGGTTCTCCTACAAATTTGAAAGTGGGTCAACCAGACCTTTTTTAAATTAAAGACCCATGTTTTAGCTCCAAGATCCATCATAAAAATTTAGCAAAACATAACGGTAATGTTGAAAAATAAAGCTTCCAAAAAAAAAATCGTGTTGTTTCAACTTACCCCACATACGGGGCAAAGTGTAACACATACCGGGGTAGGTTGTACCAAGAACTAAAAATAAGAGAAAAATACCTTTATTTGTTTATATTTATTTATTTTTAATTAATAACAATAAAAACAAACCTCAGTCATGAAATTTTGGTGCAAATTTGTAAAAAGTGGAGCAAATCCAAGATTTCCAGAGAAAATTTGACAGTAGTCTTAAATAAAAGTTATTCGAATTCATAAATTGTTTTATAAGCTTTATGAATTCAAGTGGTGGTTCAAAAATGTGTTTCCAATTTCAAAATAAATACAAATTCAATTACAAGCATTCATATTCAGGGTTGTTAATTATATTAGGTAAACAATTTTTCAGTATAGGTAGGTTTTTACATGGTACAACTTGCCCCGGAAAAATGTTACAACTATCCCCAGCATGAAATTTGGCACATAAAATCAATTTAAAAAAAAAGCGAAATTGATATAGACATAACATATACACGCAATTTGAGCCAAAACACAGTTGCATATAACAAAAAAACACTTAGCACTCTATCTTTATCGGGTAAAGAGGTAGACCAAAAATAAAATTAAAAAAAAAAGTTACAAACATGCATTTTTTGGGCACCACTAGTGTAACTTCTCACCCTGTCGTCTAATCTTCATCTGAAGAAAATGTGCCGGTAGATATGCAAAAATTGAGCATTTTTCTCCTTTACGCGTTTCTTAATATTGAAAGGAACATCGCTTTTTTTAGCTGTTAATTCTTACCCCTGTTACATTTAGCCCCACTCTCCCCTAAATACGGATTAACAAAAAAAAATAAAAATGTACACATTGGGATAAAAAATATTATGCAAAAGGGGGAACCACGTTTCTTGGAAATGTTGTATGTTTCCCTTTTTTGTACAATAAGTGCCTTCATTATTAAGAACACACTTTTTAAACATGGTTCAATTTTAGTTTTGAGCTTGTTATCAATTTTCCAAACATGAATTCCATAGAAAATGTCGTTTGGAGCTTCTCAAGAGAAAAGTTTCAGAATACCTTATAACAGTACAAAATTAGCTGCTGAAAAAGCTTAATGGTAACTTAAGGTTTATACCAAGCTGATCAAAAAAAAAAAAAAAAAAAAATAAAAAAAAATAAAAATAATTTTTATTTTTATTATTTTTTTCACTTTGTTTAATGTTGATTTTTCACATCTTCATAACAAAGCCGTCATTAAGCTGTATACCAAAATTCAGCCCAGTAGGAATTTTTCCGCAGATAAAACCTAAAATTACTGGACTATTAATAAAAAAAAAATTTAGTCGAAGGAAAGGTATTTGTCGGCCATTCTATCCTTCTGTTGAATCTTAATTTATTTGTAATTTATCTTCCAATCTTATAATGCAAACAAACTTACATAAATATGTACCTATGTATGTATCAAATACTTTTCAATTTCGATTTAAATAAAAAATAGATTTAAAAAATTAAAAAACAATTGATATGTATTTGAATTTAGTATAAGCGTTGGTATAACACATTACTTTGTGTTTTCTTGTAACATTTAAAACTTGAACTATTAACATCTTATTTGGAAGATAATTTCAACTATTACCTATAAATAACTAGAAAAAAAAAACCTTACTTCAGTATCGACAATACATATTCTCAAGAACAATACACAACTGCAAAAAAGAACAAATACTAACCTACATAAATATCAAATGGTCATAACCGGCTAACAAAATTAAAAAAAAAAAAAACACTCAACCTTATAACCGATAGTTTCAATAGCAAAATATTCCCAAACCCTAACCCACATAAAACAACTCAAAACTATCGTATAGTAAAATCGCACGAAAAACTTTTGTTGTAAATTTTTTGTGTAAAAAAAAAACTCAAACAACTTTTCCTGTAAAAAATGGAAAATCTATGAATAAACTTTTATATTTGATTTATAATTTCCAATTTAAAGTAAAAAACTTCTTCAATTGTCGGCCATAAGTAGTTTCAGTAGCAAAGTCAAAAATGTTTGGCAAAAAAAAAAAAAAAATAATAATAAAACAAAAGCATTTCAAGTTTCAGCAACTCTTTTACAGCCCCCATTTATCTCAATTTGAAGAGAGCCTAACCTAACCGCATTACTATATCAAAGAGCGCGCACACAGACTGGCCATTATTCTAAACTAAATGAAGTGTAAAGGGCTTTTATCTTTTGCCTCCACTTTTGGTCGGTCTTGGACGCGCCGCATTGTTCTCTTTATGGTTTGAGAGGGTTGGCGGGGGAGAGTTGTTTGCTTTGTCTCTATAGATGATGATGACCACCAACAACCACCGCAAGGATAAAGATAAAGGTGCAACCACCACCATTCAACACAAGACACTGTGAGTAGCTTAACCCCACAAGGTACTATAAGCAAGTTAATGAGGTGCAAATGGTTCATCCATGAGATATTACATCCAGTTTTTAGGAAGAAAATAAAAATGGATTCACTTTTCATCTCTTATGGTTATAAATATAAAATGACGGACTTTCTTCGAGATTCTATCTTGTCGCATCTGCCAAGTTCAAGCTTGAGGATAAGGCTATCACGGCAAATAAAGCTATCAGCTTTACTACCTAATAACGTGTATTATTCTTCAATAGTTTATGAAGTAGAGTTACAAATTTTTGAAATAATTTTTTTTTTAAGTACTTGATGTATTGAAAAATTTCGGGGTGAAAGTTTTTCTAAGTAGAAAGGAAACTATCAAGAAACGCAGTTTTTGAAGTCTCAATTTTGCAGTAAATGTAATAAAGTTTAAGGATAGTAAGATAATGTAAATTTTTACATGAGAGAAACTTTCTTAAGTTTTCGATATAAACCTATTTGTGTGAGTGAAACTCGCCTTTAGCGTTTATAAAAAAGTTATTTGAACAATTCCATTTTTTTCAGTCACAAACTATAAATTTTATTACTGACATAGATATAGTCTTGGAAGATAAAAAGTACCTTCATTTCTTAAAAGAACTGGAATTTTTTTTCATTGTTTTTATAGGTGAAAGGTCTTTATTTCCTTTAAATGACTTATGGTGTGGCGTAAGTGATTTTGATTTTATTTTTGACTGTAACAGTTGGACTTATAAAGAATCCGATAGTGTTATCTAGCAAGAAAAAATGTCAAAATAAATCTCGTAAAATAAAAAATATGTTTTGGGGTTTATAGGTTATGATAGAGCTTTTGATTTTTCAATATTGAGATTGATTTATTCTCAACACATCCAACATAAAAATCAGCATGTGGATGAAGAATTATATTTTTTAAGCAGAAAAAGAATTGAATACCAAAAACTCACCTACAAACTGTAAAATAAAATCCACGACTGGATTGCACGTACTTTTTCTTATGTTTAAAGTTGCTTAGAATAACAAATACTTTTATAATAATTATGTAATAGCTAATTTTAGTTTTATTTAAAAAAAAAAATTTTAAGAAATTATTAAAAGTTGTTTTTTTTTTTTTTCAAAGTACGAAAACACCTTTTCATTTTCCAAATAAGATGTTACATTTATTCTTTGTCAAAGAGTTTTTGGAAATACAAAAATAAAATTTTTTTTTTTACGTGATAACGTCTTATAAATCGATGAACCATGGCAGCCAACACAAAAAAGTGACGCCATTTTCTAACGTTACACTCTCACACTTTCGCAGTGCGCCAAAAAATTTCAATTAAAAATTAAAAATAAACTATTAGAGATAAAAAATCTTCTATATTTTATTTGAAAGATAATAACCTAAAGCTTAATTCAAATGAAGGATTTTTGAAAATTCCGTCATTTAATAGGGTAAACAGGTGTAAAACGGAAAGATGAAATTTGGACTAAAATCTAAACGCGAAGTCGTAGATAATTGATTTTTTTTTCCTTTGGATAGATGAGATTAATTTAAGAATAACTGCATTTAAGAAAAAATTCTAAAAAATTTTGAAACTAAGCTATAACGTTTTGTTTTAACGTTGTACACGTGTTGGGGCTATGACAAAATGATGATTTTGGGTAAAGGAAATTTTTTGATAATTCTTAAGATGCCAGATGAAAGATGAGGGGAAAAAAAATTAGGCGTCTGATACGGATTTTTTTCCAACACTCTGCGTTTCGAAATATGAATTTTTGAAAAACACCTCGTTTTTTAGGGGTATTTTTGGGTAATTTTTGATTTTTAGCTTTTTTTTTGGAGCGTTCAAAAAATCTCAAACTTATAGGACATGTAGGTTTTGGCCTGCATACATATGCAAAAACTTGGAATCGTTTAGTGAATTTTGATTGAATAACGGAAACAAACAAATTTTTAAAAAACACGTTTTTTTGGACCGTTTTTAACCGATTTTCATCGTTTTTTATTTGTATCTTTTTTCTTTAATAGATACAGGAATAAAGTATATGGAGTAATGATACACCATGACTACGACTATATGTGTGCGAAGTTTCAATCATTTTCGTAAACACAATTTTGAGATAACTGTAAAATAAAATTTTAGAATTCAACAGGTTATAACTTTTGACCAAGAGCAGATAGAAATTATTAAACTTTTATGAGCATCCTGATACAATTAACTTACATTTGGTAAATCACACATAACGGTAGACTAACTACAAGCTATACAATTTTAAATCAAGAAACTTGCGAAAAACCTCAAAACAAATGTGGAGATCTGTTGCCCCCCGAACAGCCACCAGTGTGGGAAGTACGCTAATCTCAGTCTGGAAATTCGACATGGTTGGCTTTAAAAAATTTTAACTTCTCTTGTATGCATCTTTGAAATGAGATTGATATGTCATATGAAAGGTGAAATAATAAGCTTTCACATGGTATATATTTTTAATAGGTTGTAAAACAAAAAAATTGATTCCATAGCGTGAGAACATAAAAATAAATGTTTTTTTGCTTCTTTTAATGAAATTTGATCGAGTTCAAAAAATTCTATCTCTTTTTGTAGATGTCTCATAGACCTGATCGATATATATATTTTGAGACAATAAGCTTTCAGATGTTATAAAATTTTGTATAGGTTGTTAGGGGGAAAAAATGGAATTAATGACGTGAGAAGATAAAAATTCATGTTTTTTTTGCTTTTTTTGATGAAAATGATTGTTTTCAATAAATTATTTTTATACTTTTTGCGCACTGTAAAAATTTAAAAATGGTTTTATTCGTAAGAAGAAATACTTGGCTTTTAAATTGCATAATTTTTTTTGTAAGCTTTTCAAATAAAAAACATGAATGTAATGAGAAAAGAAAAAAGGTATTTTTTTTAGCTTTTTCTTGTAAATTATGATTGTTTGAAAAAAGTAAACGCTTTAATTGACTCATTTTAAACAAAAGCACACAACCTGTTTTCTGACGACGTTGTCACGTTAAATCATCGTCCGTAAACCGGCTTTACAGACAGACAACCTCTTTTTTTGTTTAACAAAAAATTCTCAAATTTTTTTGTAATTTTTACCAATTTTTAAATTATAATTAATAAAAGGCTATTCTTTGAAATAGGTAAAGTCGTTTACGATAATGTCAGAAATAAAAAAAAAATCGCTTGAGCCGTTTTCCAGAAATTTTTTTGGTCCATTTTGATCATATGGCCATCATATCGTAATATCATGCCTTATTGTTATCTCGAGTTAAATTTTTTTACGAATCCTTAACTTGGCCTATAGAACCTATGTATATCGCAAATAAAAAAAATTAATTATGGCTTAGGCATTTTGTACATGCATTATAAACGAAACTGCTGTAAACTGGGAAGAAAAAACCATTTCAATTGCTGGTCGATTAATGGAACCTATTGGCCTATTTTGACCATTAATTTTCTTTCCTTGTGTATGGTTAGGCATTCAAAGTTATGAAAACATGCATGAAAGTTTTCAGGTTTCCTGCAAATCTCCAAAATCTTCCATTCAAATAATCCTAATCCTAATAATAAATTTTAAGAATCTACTCATCCATAAGTCATATTTTCGCACCCTCACGTACATTTTAGTTTTTTTTTTTTTAAGCATATACATAGGTAGTGTCCCTGAAAAATAATGATTTCTTATATTTTTCCATTACTTTCTACAAAATTTAATTTTTCTGAAAATCCCATAAATAAATCTCAAAGTCTAGACGAAAGCTTTGCATTGTTTCGCAATAAATTTCATTTTAACATTTTAATTCACCAAACACACACAATTTCTTTAATGGAATCTTAACCATCTGAAACTAATTCGTATAAAAACAAAAAAAAAAAAACAAAAAATATTCCCATCACATTGACTTTCAAATTCGCATATATCCCAAACATAACCACATTTCATTTTAGCAAAAAAGGATCTTCAACAAAAATTTCATATAATTTTTTTTTTTTTTTTTTTTTTTGTTGTTTTTATTTTGAAACAAAAAAGAAAACGCGACAGAATATGCACACGTTTTCTTTCCAGATGATTTATTGTAATCACAGTTTCCACTCACTTTACAAAACTTACAATATTCAAGCATATTATATACATATATTTTCTTTTGAAACAAGAAGGAAAAGGAATCTGCCTTAAGAGGAAAATAAAATATATGGTCTCGTCTGCAGAGAAAGAAGGATATGAGTGTGGTATTTCTGGAACATCTTAGCCATTAATTTATTTTTTTTTTTTCTGTCGTCATAGAAGTCGTTGTTGGCGCTCTCGTCTAAGAATGAATAACAGTTAATGTGCATTTTGTCGGCTGTGGTGGCACAAAAAGGACATTTTTACAAATGTAGTCAAAGTCGCATGTTAACATAATTCATTGTTTCCTTAAGCTGGATAAATTGCGTTACCCTTTTTTAAACTAGGAAGTTCCTATTGGCCAACCATATGATGATTTTTTGGCCAGAAAAATGGGTTAATTACTTCCTAATTGATGGTCGGTTAAAAATAAAATTCAAAAAGGATATTCGTAGTTTTTCAGTAATATTCACAATTTTTTTTATTATTTAATTTTTTTTTTTTTTTTTTTCGTTTTGATTTTGTTATAATTACAAATGTGTACAGTTTTTCGTTTAAATATAATTTTTAATAAAAAAAAGGATGAACAAAAAAATTTAAAGGACATCCTTGGCTTTGTCTTAGCGTTGCTGTTAAAAAAATATATAAATTGAACACTTATGATTGACAAACACTTTTTTTGAATTTTAAATTCATCATCTTATTTTTAAGCCACAGGATATAAAGTCCTTACAATTATTTTTTTTTGTTTGTTATTGTTTATAAATATAATTAAATTGTTACAGAAAGCATGCAAACTTAAAAGCTACAAAAAAAAATTAATTTTAAATAAAAAAGAAAGGAATCAAAGGTTTAATTTTGTTGGGTACCAAAGTATTTCATGCAAGGTCCCATATAACCTCATTTTTTGTTTCTTTTCTCTTTTTTTACCCCTATAAATACAGGATAGCCCTGCAAATCCTTTTAAAGGGTATTTTTTTTTTATATGAACAAAAAAAAAAAAAAATTCTACCATCCATTAGAGGTACGTCTCTCGGCACCTGGCGCAGCCGATCCAGAGAAACGTGGCGATGAATTAGATGAAGATGGCATACATAGAGCCGCAACCTCATTTGCTTGCATTGTATGAATGGCAACAAGGAGTTTCTTACGTGCACCAAATGCCGTAATGCCCATTTGAATAAGGTCGTCTTCAGTCAGTGTTGTGAACATTTCCAAATCAATTTCGTTCGTAACGAAGGTTTCTGTGGAATTAGAAGAACAAAAAAAAATGAGGTTAACGGAGATAATTAAGTCTAGACAGAAAGTTGATTGTTTTCTTTAGAAATTGTGATTTTGAGAATAAGAGTGTTCATCTTGTAGTGGGTCAGTTCAAAAGTTTTGATGCGATACCTACTTTAAGAAAGCAAAGTTACCAAGTTGAATAAACACCTTATTTTTAACCTACAAAAAAATTTCCTGGACTTTTGAGAAAAAAGTATTTATTTTCCATGTCATCAGAAATACAGCCATTTTTATACAAGATGAATATTATTTTTTTTTAAAGGATGATTAAAATTATTGAAATACTTAAAAATTCAAATTGGTTTTATAAAGACGATGTCACACTCAAATTTTTATAAGTTTGAGTTTTCATTTATCAGTAAGAAAAATTATTTATAGATAACTTAACAATGATTTCTGTTTTAATTTCCCGCCAGCTATTGAAAAATCGGGAGAAAAAAATTATAATTTAAGTACATTTTTTATGAACAATAATTTAAAAAAACAGTTGTTTTCAGGGTTCATTTTAATATCATTTAAATTTTAATATTTCAATTAAATTATTGGTAACGACAATATACTTTAAACGTTGTATCACATTATCACCTCAAAATTCTGGAAATTATGGACTAACAACTGATTTTAGGAGTTAAAGAAAGAACTAAATATTCTTCGAAAGGAAAATGTGGTTTTTAAGAAAAAATCGTTCTTTTTCGCAAAAAAAATGAAGGCCTGAAAAAAAAAATAATTCTCAAAAAGAATTTAAAATAAATTCACTTAATAGAGTCTAAGTTGTTTAGGTACATTTTTAAAAACTTTTTATGTACTTATAGGTAAACGTAAACGGAAAAAAAATTGAAAGGAATTTCTTTTATTAAGGGGTTATATCTAGTTGTAAGTGCAAAAAAAAACCTTCTTTTTTGTGGATTTTAAACATAAAGAATACATATCCATATAGCAAATTTAATGTTTTAAAATAATTCGATGTGTATTTAAAAAAATATAGGGTTCCGTTATTTTTGTAGTAGATCTCCTAGACGACCTCCAAAAAAAAGGTGTCTGGCGGTGAGCAAAATTTCTCCGAAACGGCTAAAGTAATCGGCTTGAAATTTTTACACAATTTTCTTAGATACTTTTGTCAGGTAATGAACGAAAGAAAAAGGTTTTTGACAATAATTCGATTTTTTAAGCCACTTTAAAGTGTAAATTTTCGTGAAAAACAACGATTTTTTTCTTTGGGAAGCCGCGATTTTGTCAAAAATCAACATTTTGACTATTCCTTTGTTCATTACCTGCATTCGTCTATCCTGAAAATGAATCTTTTGGTTTTTTTTAAATTTTAAGTGACTTGGTTGAGAGATATCTTGCTCACCGCCAGACACCTTTTTTTCGGAGGTCGTCTAGGAACTAGGAGATCTACTACAAAAATAACGGAACCCAATATTTTTTTAAATACACGACGAATTATTTTAATATACATTAAATTTGCTATATGGATATGTATTCTTTATGTTTATATAATTTAATGCCTCTTCCCAAAAAAAACAACAAAAAGAAGGTTTTTTGCACTTACAACTAGATATAACCCCTTAAGGTGCATTATTTGAGTAAAAAAATTGTCAGTTTTTCAAAAAAAAACTTATTTTTGACAAATAATTTTTTTTAAAAGTTCGTATGCCATTTTGAAGCAATTTATTAAGAAATATCTTAAATTCAAAATTTCAAAAAAAAAAAAAAACAATGTCCTGCTGTCGAAAATTAATTTTTCAAATAAGAGAAAAACATTTAAAATTTTTTTTATGAATCAAAAAATTATTTTTTTTTTTTTCAAAAGTTTATTTTTAATTTATAGGTATATTAAAACTCATATAAAAATAAATGTTTTTGTTAAAAAATTTCTTTGCAATTAAGTTAGTCGTTCGGGAGAAAACCGATTTAAAAACTAGAAGCTAAAGACCAATTAAAATCGAATCCAAGGGAATTTTTGAACCGATTTTGGAAAAGTTAAATTTTCTGAAAAACAGATGCAACGATTTTGTTAAAAAAAGTCATATCTTAGTTCTTTTAAAAGATCTAGGTACATAGCTTTATAAAAAATTTTTTCGTATATCTTTATTAACGGTATACCTTTCATAAAACCTTTTTTTTTTTTTTTGTTAAAATCTAATTTTCCTTCAAATTGTATCTACTTTTTTATATACCTACAATTTTTAAGAAATAGATTTTTGAATTTTTATTTTTGAACAATTAAGTTTTCGATTTTTTTTTATATTTGAAATTGAGTAGATATTGGTTAATAATACAAAATGACTTCCAAATTTTATTTTTTTTTTTTTTCAAAAAATAAATTTTAAAGAACTAGTTTTTTAAAAAACCGCTTAAAGATTTTGAAATATTTTTCTAAAAATGCATCATTTTTTTGATTTTTTTTCGTATCAAGAGGTAAAATATAACTAAAACCCATGTGAAAAACTTGATACACTGATGAAATTCGGCATGAACAAAGGATCCATAAGGTTCTAAATAAATTTTTTGGTGAAAAGGTATTTTTTTTAAGGGGTTTAAGCTGACATAAATTTTGAAAATTTTTTAAACTTTTTAGAAAAGTTTCGTTTGTTATAAGAACTAAGAATCTATGGAGTTTACAAAATTATCTTGAGTGAAAGGGTGTTTTTTTTTTTAGATTCAGAATAAGTACATAACTATCACAAAAATTTATGAAAAAAATGTTACCCCAATGAAAATTGGAAGGAATGTTTCATGTATAACATCACCAAGAATCTAAGCAGCCTTTAAAAATATTTTAGGCGAAAGATTGTTTTTTTTTCCGAAATAAGGAAAATTTGGATTAATCCAATAAAATCAATCATATACCTAAATGGTACCGCTAAAAAAAAAAAATCTTAAAAAAGTGTGTCACCCTAATGAAACTTGGTAAAAACGTTGCATTTAAGATAAAAAACAAGAATAAAAAGTTCTCATAAAATAATTTTTGTTGAAAGGGTGTTTTTTTTTCAAAAAGTAAGTAAATTCAGCAATCGGTCCCAAATAAGCCAATAATTCATTTTATTTTTTGTTCCGATATCAAATTAAAAGTTTGCACTTAAGTTTTTAGACGTTATTTAGGAATCTTTGGCTTTTTGGGACCAATTGCAGAATTTACTGTCTCTTCGAAAAAAAAAACACCCTTTTACTAAAAATTATTTTTATGAAAACAATTTAATCTTGATTTCTATTCCATATCATAAGAGGCCAATTTGAAAACCGTTAACAGTACAAAATCAAAGAATATGACCTAATAATCTGGCTAGAAGAACACTCTGATGCTAGATAATACAAGAACACCCAAAAAAATTAAAAGTATAAAAACATATAAGTTTGTTTTAGCAATAATGTCATACTTATGTAATGTTCCAATCCGAGAGTAGTCAATAGAGAATGCATATTCTTATGCTGGGACATTTGTATACGGCGATTTAATGGTGTTGAATCAATCATTCCAGTTGTTGCACCAAGGCAATAAGGAGAGATTGGTATTCCTCCAGTTGCAGCAGCAGCAGCACCAATTGCTGCGTTTGCATTATTATTGGAATTGTTATTATTTCCGCCATTTCCATTCCTTCCTCCTCCTCCATCAGCACCAGCACCACCACCTACACTCGCACCACCAGCACCAGCATTTGGAGCAACACCACATCCACTACTGCGATTCCATGCATTATTGTCGTCACCCGTTTCCAACGGTGCCGGCGATGTGCGACTCAGTGCCAAGCCAATCCAGTTGGCATTTGGTGTACGGAGCTCACCGCTAATCGGTGCTCGTTCCATAGCCTTGAAGCCCATAATACGCTTCATATCAAAGTCAAAGACACGTTGCTATATTTTTGAAAGAATACAAATAAAATTTCGGAATCAAAAAAGATGATTTTAACTCACTCTTAGATCAAAATGTTGATTCCGATAAATCTCACTCCCAGGTCCAAATCCAACTGCTCCACCAACGCCTCCAGCTCCTCCAAGCCCCAACAATACACCATCGCTTGACCGTCGTCCTCCGCGACAACCAGCTTCACTACTATAAGTCGAATCTGGTGAATATGGGCCATGACTTTGGCCACCTTGTCCCTGTCCCGAATACGGTGGATAGGCTTGCTCCAATGAAGTAGTGCTACTACTAAAACTCTGATATCCACTCGTATTGTGACTATTCGCATTAGCATTTGTCGCATTCGTGTTAGTCTGACTGCCCCGAGAAGTGTTCAAAGTATTCCTCGGTGAGATACAGTTAACCGGAGTAGATGGCGACACTTGCAAGTAATTGTTGTTATTATTCGGCTGATTACGATGGAAGCTATTGTTATGAGCTTGGAGATACTTTTGAGTTGGAGCACAAATTCCCGTGGGAGTGCCATGGTATTTATTAGCGGCATAGTTGTTCATGTTTTGAGTCATGGTATTGTTGTTGTTGTTGTTGTTATTGAAAGCATTTGCATTCATTTGTGGTGAAACTGTCGATGACGAAGCCTTGGCAACATTGGTCGGTGTTAATGGACTGTCTGGATAGCTGGCCAAGAGCGACGTCAATGATCGACGATAAGCTGTTTCGACTTCTTGGTCTTTTGGTGAGAAATATAACAATGGAATTTCGGGTTTTACGAGTAGAGTTTTTAGGCGTAGAATTTCGTGACGAGCTTCGTAGATTTTATCTTAGGAAAGAAAAGTTTGATTTATTTCTATTTTTGGAGACTTCCTGTAAGGCTTACCAATAAATTTCTCTACACCTTTTATAATGATAGCCATTGTACTTTGTCGTTGTTTTTGTCTTAGAGATATGAAAACTCCATATTTGGTACTAAGGCTCATTATTTCCATTGCATCATTTTGATTGTCAGGAAAGTCAAATATCAAAGCGATTGGAAGGTTTCCCTTAAAAAAAAAAAAAAAAAAAAAAAAACAAACAAAAAACAAATTCACATCAAACTTATTTAGTTTTGAGTGAAAATTTAAAAAAAATTACCACCAATTGCTGTCTAGCTTTATAGACTCCACCAATAGTTCCAGTTATAACAACTTGAGATCTTCTAATTGGTTTAACATTAGCATCGCAAAGTTCGGGAAATCTTATCTGTTAAAATAATTGTTGTCATTTAGAAGACAGTGGTTTTTATGATATAATTCTACACAGTTTTTAAGACATATAGGATTGACAAATTTTATTTAAAAGACGAGAGGGAAACAAACTGACACAATCACAAAACAGACGAACAAGTTGATGAAAACCTCAGTTTTGGTACGCTCCATAATGGTCACTAGATTTCCATTGTTTTTGCCTTTGACAATTTCATGATGTTGTGGAGAGATTTCTAGTTGCATTTGAACTAACATTTCACCCTGAAAAAAAAAAATTATTGCAAATTTGTCAGAAATGTTAAAATCATGTTTTGATGTGATTTTGTAAAAAAAAATTGTAAAACAGTAACGAGTAGTGTAAATGGCTACAAAACATTATAATTTTTTTGTAGACTTGAAGGTCAGCATTTGATAAAGGCTTCACTACAAATTTTATACAAAAGGTAATTTTACCAACCCTCTTTCTTATGTAACTTCTAAATAACATCTGCTCAGCTAAATTAAACTTTTTTTTTTGTTACAGAAACCAAGGTATAGGTGTCAAAATTTGAAAGCGATTGGCAAAGAACTTTTGGAGATTTGCTATTTAAAGCAAATAAACATGAGATATAAGATTTCTCGAAATAGAAAAGAGATATTTAAGAGATTTAAACGGATTTAGAAAGAAACCGTTTAGAAATCGTTAAAAATTTATTTAAAACAAATAGGTAACCAAACGTTAAAAAATAATCTCGAAAACTGGTAAAAAGATGCATTTTCGATTTTCTAACGGGATTATCTTAAGAACGTGATGTAATAGAATTGTTCTGACAGATTCGATCTCAGCACCCAAAAAACCTATAAAAAAGTATATCTTGGTGTCTGTAACAAAAACCTTGTTGACCAGTGTAATTGAAGTTGAAGACATTATAAGAGGCCAGCCAGAAGCTTGCTGATTCTTGGAGTATATTGAAATCTTGGAAATGCAACCCAAACTGGTGTGCAATAATTATAAATTTAAACCGCTATAACTCGAGAGAAGAGCGTTACGAAAAAAAACCTCCAAGTTTGTTGTCTAAGAATTACCTCAGGAATGCATAGTTCTCGGCTGTGGCGGTGATTGTGGAACACCTTGTGCATACTGATGCACGCGGTCCACAGAGTAGCCTTTGGTGCTTTTTGGCAGCAATAAATATTAACATGATTATACTTTATAACGAATAGTTAGGAAGTTAAAGGATAATACAAAACAGGCACCATTTTTTTTTCTTCATAACTTAATTTTAAAATACTGTTCTACCGAAATAGTACAACATATTTCATAGAGAGACCGATATATCATGTTATTGAGAGTTTATTTTGGAACTTTGATTTTCTAGAAAAAAATTACCCATTTTTACAAAACTAAAATTAAATAAAACTAACCTACCTAACCTAACCTACAAAATTAAGAAATTCAGAAAACATGGTTTTTCTTCCTTAACTTACAGGCTTTTCTTTTTGGATTTTCGAAAGCATTTATAAATAAATATTTTATAGTTTGTTGTCTCACTTTCGTATTTGTATAGCAGAATATAATATATGTATTCCATTTAAACTTTTTGTTTTGATCTCTAAATGTCGGAATAAATAACTAAATAATAAAAAAATTGTTTTTTTTAATTATGTGTTTTATAGTTATAGCAAGTGCTTATTCGTTATTAATTTTAAAATATACGGTCTTGAACAAAAAAGTGTTTAACAATTTCAATCTAATACAAAAATATTGCTTTTCAAACAAAACTACTACCACCCACATTTTTGATTAAAAAAAAAATGTTTGTTTTTTTTCCTAATGTTCGAAATTATTAAAATTTTTTTTCAGTCGATAGTCGATTTACATAAAAAATATATACATAGTTGAATTTGGAAATAAATATTTTTTAATAAATACGAGTATATTATTTAAAGAACATGTGCTGCATGAGCTGTTATAAAATCGAACTCAATGTGAAAAATAAGTACATTTTTGATGTTATTGAATTTATTTAGTCCAGATTCGTTACTAAACAACATGTGTTATACATCGTTCAAAATTTCTGAATTTTAATTAAAAAAATAAAAATCGATTGAACTTTGACGAAGATGGAATTTTTGAAATTTTTAAAGGCAGGAAAAAATAGCGGGCAAACTTGTGCCACAAAATTTGATATAGGTACATACCTATATTTGTTTTCAGAATAAATATTCTAATTTTTATGACTATTACTGTCATTCAATAAAGAATCGTTTACAAAATTGAGCTTTTGTTTGCTTGCATTTTTAATAGTTTTATTTCTACAAAGTAATTTATTTAGCTAATTGATAATGTAAAAGACGTAAAAATTAAAATTATTGAAAAATCAAAAAAATTATTTTTTTTTTTTTTTCATTAAAAAAAAACTCAAGATAACTTGAAACATAAGAAACATAAAATAAAAAATAAAAATAACAATATTGCTATGATAAAAAAAAAAAAAACAATAAAGAAATAGATTTTTACATTTTTCTAAATATTTTTGATTATCAACAATTTTCACCCATAACTTTTTTCGATAGCTTCGATACTTTGGGAGAAATTTTAAAAACCCCGCTTAATCCTTTTATTTATAAAAATTTTTTAATTATATGCATTTATTTTTCGAGGAAAATTCTTCAAGTTAAAACCCCAACCTATACGATATAGGAACTCGAGATAACAATTTTACGTGACATTATGTTGATGGAGAATGCCTAAAAAGTGGGTCCGGCAATTCTGTCTGTGTGTCTGTCTCTATCTGGAGCTGCAGCCTAAACGAGTGAAGTGATTTTCTTCAAACTTGGTATTTAGCAGTTTTGGGTGATTCCCTAGAGGGGAAATTGGAATTTTATTTTTATAACCAAAACTGACGGTACCTACCATATAACGGAAATAGAAAAGTTAATTTTTTTTTCAAAAACGGCTCTAACGATATTGATTAAAATGTTTGTGTGAACTATACACATAAGAGCCAACTTTTGAAATACAAAAATATTTTTTTTACCGTTATTAACGGTACCTGTCATAGAACGGTTTTTTTTGATTATGAATAACTCGTACAAGACTAATCCGCTATCAACGAAAATTTTTATACAAGAGCGTTTAGGTAAAAGTAATATTAAAATTTAAGAAAATTTTCAAAAAAAAGGTTTGACGAAAAATCTTTAAATTTCTTTTTTCTGTGTAAATAAATTATTTCTTCAAAATGGCATAGGTAATAACTTTTTTTTTGAAAAATATTTGAAAATTTTTATTTATAAAAAATTATTTTTTTAAAAAACGGCTCCTACGATTTTCGAATTTTTTTTTCTAAAAATACCTTTTTATACAAGAAATAAAATGGCATACTTGGTTTTTTGTAAAAGATCATTTAAAACGGGTTTTAATTAATTATAAAAAACAGATTTAATTTTTTATACTACCTACTTTTGAAAGTTCTTCAAAATATCAAATTTTAAATTTCTTGAATAAAAACAAAAAGCTTTAACATTAGAGTTATTTTAAGCATAAGAGCAAGTACGTGGGACCCCAGTCGTGCAATTTATTTATTTTTAACTTACCGCATGTTTTCCACAAGTACAATTAATCAAAAGCTGAGTAGCTTCCTGCACTTTATCAGCATCTTTTTCAGATCCTTTAACCAAAACTAAAGAAGAATGCAATTTTGGTCTTGATGAAAAAATGACCTAAACATACAAAAAATTAGAATTATTATATTCTATTATTTTTTGTTTTCATTTATTTATTTACCTGAACATTAAATTTAATTTCAACCTCCTTTATATATGGAGTATCATGATCCGGAATAGGTTCACCTTCAGCTCTAATTGGCAATTCAAAGGACATCAATAATGGCGTTGATAAACGCACTAATGCCCTAGCACGTTCAACTCCCTCCAAACTACCGCACAACGACACCTGATTACTTTTCTCCGTTGGATTCGATCGATTCGAATCGGGAAAGTGTATATGGGTGGCAGTGTCCTCCATAATACGTTTAATATTGTTACCACCACGTCCAATGATGTACGAATGATCGGTATAGGAGACGTCCATTTTCATTATAACTCGAGAACCCTTAAAAAAAAAAAAACAAATACAACACAAACATGTAAATTAACCCTTTCAACCGCAAATTAACATCGCTGAATTTTATAAATATAAAGATATACGTACCCTCGAGTCGAGGTTTGCCAGGATTCGTTCTTTTGCCCGATTAACATCGTCCGGTTTGCCAACTATGCGAACATGGGGATCTGGAAAAAAATAAAATAAAATGTAAAAGAAGGATATGCACAGGATTGTGGCTATTTATTGTGTGAAAAGGATACTTTTTATGTCAAACGAATTGTTGACTTCTGAAAAAAAAAATAATAATTAAGCCATGAAACTTACCCTTTTTGCTCTTGGCTCCAATTTTGAGTCTACATGGCCAACTGATATAAGTCTCAGTTGTTTTCATGACCTTCAAAGAAATATAATTTAAAAAATAATTATATTATTTTTAAATTTAAGCAATTTTTCAAAATAGATTAAAAAAAAAAAATCCTTACGCTTTCAAAAAAATACTCAGCGCTATTTAGTCCTTCAATGTTACTCTCAACTAAATAAAACAAAAAATAAAGAACATTGTTTGCATTTTATAAAAATATTTCAATTTTAATCATCATATACCTTTTATCATATTCTCAAGCTTATGACGGTCAACTTTAAAACGTTCCGTATGCAAGTCCTCAGGATTGGATACTCCAAGTCTTACGGCTATTGCTCGTATGTCACTCCAGCCGCTATCTGCTGACGATATCTCACTCTGAGTCTCGCTTGGGGCATCACTTGTTGTAGCTGCTGTCGCATACAGCAGCTTGTTAAATTGTAAAGCTGATGCCATCATTTCGACAAATTGGGGCTATGTTTTGATGTAAATTCAATTCACGATATGAAAATCAATCAAATTTCTAAAGCAAAACCTTGAAGGGTTCTCGTTTTGATTTTTGTTTTTTGTTACAGAATCACGTGTAATGTGTGTGTTGAAGATGATAAGTTTGATAATTGATTGATGGCTAGAAAATCAAGAGAAAATTGTTATTATTAGTTCAAATAATATTAAATTTAACTAGAGCTAAAATCACAAAAAACTTCAAAATTCGAAAATTTTTCATTAGGTACATAACGAAATTTTGATTAATGGTTCAGAAACAGAGTTTTTTGCATTTTAATTATTTATTTTTATTTGCTGTTGCATTGAAATGTTGGCAATATGAATTCAAACATGTTATCTTTATATTCTATTTGGAAAAATAACTTTCAACAAACAGAAAAATGATAAATGAATTTTTGAAAAAGTATAAAAACAATATAATAAAAATTGTTTAAATTGTTAAAGCTTTTCAAGTAAAAATGGGAAAAAATTAATTTAAATTTAATGTTATAAGAAAAAATATTCAAAATTTTCAGCAATTTTTTAAATAAATAATAATTATTTATGATAAGAAGCTAAAGTACAAAATGTCAAAACATTTTTTTAAAGTGTTTTTTTTTTACAAAAAAAAAAATTTCTTGCTCAAAGAAAAATTCAAAATCTTTCGAATCCTCCCAGTTTTAAAATTTTTTAAATTGTCTGATCGTAGGCAGAGAAAACAAGATAGGTACTTTTTAAGGAAATGTTATACCTAAAAATATGGCCGTTATTGTAAAGATACAAAATATTAACTATTTTTATTATTTGCCAAATTTGTGTCTTTATTATGATAGCAAGCTGAATTTTTATATAACTTTTTATTAGAAAATTTAACTATCAAAATAAATTCTTTTAAAAAATTTACAAATAAATCAAATTTTTAAAGTTTTAACTAAAAAGTTTATTTTTATGTTCCGGATACATTTTTTATCTTTTAGCATGATGGACAAAAAATTATATTCGGCTAAAATTTGATGAAATACGGACTTTAAAACTTTTTTTGGTCTTATTTAAAAAGACTCCTTTTAACATGTGGTAATAAAAAAAAAACATTGACATTATTAAGTAAGAAAATATCTTAAAAAAAAACCAATGAATTTTCGAAAATGTAAAAAATAAGTTGAAATATTGTAAAAATGATTTATTAATAAATTTTTTTTGGTCAAAAATGGTTAAGTCATGAGCGTTAGGTTTTTTATTTTAAATACTACCATATTTTAACAAAATTTACAAAAGATTCATTAAAAAACATAATAACAAAAAGCCGGATTTTACCGGATTTTACTTTTATTAATAGTATTCTACGTGAATTATGAAATTTGTTCTTCAAAAAGAATAAGTCCCTTCTATAATAAGTAGTTACCTACTATAATAAGTCCGCGATATATTTCGACTAAAATTACATTTAAGTCGCTGATGATGATATCTCACCGATACCAAAACAATTGTTAGAAACTTTGTTTTTCCTAATTTTGATAATATATTTACTACTTAAAACATAAATGAGTTTTTATGATTTTTTATTGATAACATCGAAGATGCATTTGTGTTTTATTACCAATAAAATAAATTATTTACTTCAAATACAAACATTTTGCATGAAAAAAAAAAATCAATTCAAATGAAACATTTTCTTATTGAAAAATAAATTGCAAATAAAAAATAATTTCTACTGCAAAATAAACTAACATTATTTTTAGTGAAAAATATTTTTTTTAATGAAAAATATTTTTCTTTTGCAAAAATAGTCCTGTTTTTTCTACAACTAAGTAGCTTCTCATTTTTTTATTTTATTCGCAAAACAATAAAAAATTACACAAGTAAGTATTTGTATTGTATTTATTTTTCGAATAAAAAACACACAAAAATGAGTAGCTACTCAGTTGTAGAAAAAACAGGGCTAATATTATTTTTTAATTTGTCGTAATGCAAATTATTTTTACAGCAATTTTTTCTTCTTCTTATTTCTAAATGTAATTGCAAACGAAAAAAAAAGCATTGGAAATAAAAATAATTTGTAATACAAAAGAAATTTATTAAAATTAAAAATTTTCTGTGTTGAAAAAAAAAAAATTCTAAGCAATAGTGTGCATTTAATATTTTTTTTAATATTCGTCGAATTTCTTACAATTTTGATTATTTTGCCTTATACTAACTTCAGTATTATTTTGTGTACTTGAAATAGCAAATTTATGGTCAAATAGCCAAAATTGTAAGAAATTTGACGAATAATGAGAAAAAATACTTGAAGCACAAATTTTGCATTAGAAAATTTCTAATTTGCAATAACTTTTTATTCAAAGCAAAATATTTTAACTGCAATAAAGTTTTTTTTTCAATGCAAATATTTTTTTTAATGCAAATCTTTTCAGTTGTAACAAATATAATTCTTTATTCTTTTTTGTTTCTGTTGTGAAAATATTTTTTTTTTTTAGTCAAACTTAATTTAAAGTTACAGTTAAAAAAAATTAGGATTGCAAAAATTTTTTTATTGATTTCACTACTCAAAACTATGTAGTTGTCAAATTCCGAAAATGACAGAGAATAATACGTATTACATCACATTTTTGGGATAATTTTTTGATGATATTTTTTTGTTTAAAAAAATTTTAATTTATTTCATTTTTTTCAGTGGCCACTTCAGAAATATGCCAAGGCTTTTAAGGATAATGATCCAACTTTCTCTTTTTAACAACTTAACAGATACAAAAAATATATAACTAGTCACTAAATGTCTTTTAACTTTAAATATATCATGCGAGTAATAGGAACAGAAATAGAAACATGAAGCTTCCATTTTATTTTATTTACCACAATTTATTCAAATAAATTAATTCTATTTAAAAATTTTAATTTGTAATAAATTCCAAAAAAAAAAAGAACACTAAAAAAAGTCTTTTTTAACACAATAGAAGCTAATTTTACTTAATTAGGTAAGTTGTATTAATTTTCTTTTTTTTTAATTTATCAACACACTTTTTTAATTTCTATTTCACTAAAATAAAAAAAAAATTTTGGATTTCTTTTTTAATTTTTACCTATTTTCATATTTTTTTGCACCAAATTAGTTCATTTAATTATATTTTTTATTCTTTTTTATCAAACGGAAAATCAATTGAAATTTAAACGAAAAAAAAAATCAATAAACTCAATTTCAAAAATCCAAATCAAGACCAATTAGTCAATTATTCAAGATAATGTCCGTCTGTCTTGTTGAATACTCAAAATTGAACTAATAAATTAGATATTCATGATGACGGTACAATTTTAACGGACTTTTTTCTGAGTTCAATGACCGTTTTATCTTCTGAAAAACATCAAGAAACAATTTTCAATAAAACAACAACAAAACATTTTTTCAAAGTGCTGCAATAAAAAGGTCAACGACCCTAACAAAAAGCTTTAAGAAAATGTTACGAGATTCGTTATAAGAGATAGAGAGAGAAAGAATTTGAAACACAAATAAGAAAGAGAGAGAGAAAAAGAAGAATAAATTGTCTTCTTAAAATGTTGCTAAGCTAATGTATACATAAAAACAAGTGTATTTGTTGATATACACATGTTGTTGCAGGGAAATTATTCTTGAAGAATGAAAATAAGCTTTTATTTTCTTTTTTTTTCAGAATGATGGAGAGTGACAAGGACTGATATAGGAACAACAAATAAAATCCACAAATGAGAATTAACAACATTTGGCACAAAAAAAAATAAATAAACAAGTTAAAGATCTCAATATGTTTTTTTTTAAGCATTTACATACACACCTTTAAATATTCACTCGATCACACTTAAAATGGCCGATGGAATAAAATATTATTTACAAAATGAATTCACAATATTTTTTTGATCAACAAAAAAAAAATATTCCCCGTCCAAAAAAAAAATTTAATATTTACAGTAAATGAATTTATTTTTTTTATGTGTAGATTATTTATACAAAAAAACACGCGACAAACAAAATATTAATTAAATGGTTATTATTTGAATAAAAATTGAGTGGGAACAAGAGTGTTTAATTCTTTTCCCAAAAATATGAGAACGAAGTCAAAATGCAAAAAAAAAAATTATGAACGACACAAAGAAGAAAACTACGAAAAAATAATTATTTTCTTTAATCGTCGAAGAAACAAAATTTCTAATTGAAAATTAGAAAGAAATAATAAATAAACCACGAAATAAAATAAAAGTTTGTGTTGATGCTCTTTATATTTGTTTTATATTGTTTTTTTTTTAAGTTTATTTTTTTTTTTTTAAACTAAGCGACAGAGTGACCTGTGTTGTAGACCGGAGCGTAATTGTGTTCGAGCTGAACTAGAGCTTTATGAAAGCAATTGCATTGAAATAAAAATGACATATAACGGAAAAATTAACATTCAAATTTTTTATATTGCTGAATTTATTCTTCTGAAAAATTTTACGAAATTTCTACAGTCTTGTGAGAAAGTGATGCAACGTACGAAATAACGTTTGGTTAAGAAATTAAAATTAAATTGTAGGTAGATACAAACATATCGTAGCTTTCAAGGCAAAGTGGTATAAGTCGAAATTTGTCATTTTTGATTTAAACTGATTTAAAAAAAACGCAAATTGTCTGTGTAATCGGCGTTTTTCTACTTCTTCTAGTTCCCATGTTATGATAAAGTGCCGATGTTAATTTTCACAAATATCCCTGTCATTTTGTATATATTAATGGCATTTCTTTAGCTATGCCGTTATCGTAGATAGGATTGAAAATGTCACATAAAAAAAAGAACAACCCGGTAAGATTTTTTCATCATTTCGGCTTTTTTGTCGTATTATACTGTTCGTAAGTCCGGTTCTGTAACTGAGTTAAAAAGATGAATTTAAATAAGTTTTTGTTTATGTTTTTCGTTTATGCTAGAAAAATCGCATTTTTTGTATCTTTTTCGTTATTAAATAAATAAAATTGACTTAAAATAATATAATGTTTTTATATTTTTAGTTTTGTCTCTTAATAACGTGTAAAACGGCAATGTTTCCATAGAATGAGAAAAAATAACAATTTCGAAAATAGTTTAATTTTTTCGAAAAACGGCATAGCTCCAAACTATTTTTTTTTTTTAATATTGCGTTTTGTATAAGACTTAGTATACCATCTTGTAGCAAAAAAAAATGCAATTTTCAGTGTATATAACTTTTGAGTTTTGTTTTTTATTGACAACGAAAATCATTTTTTAATTATTCAAAAACTTTTAATGTCTCTGCTGAAAATTAGCAAATTCCGACTTATGCCACTTTGCCTTGAAAGCGACGATATATAAAAAAAACACAAATTAAAAAAAAAAAAAACAAACTCGTTTTTCAAAAAAATAAAACAACATCCTGAGCTTCAAATCAAGTATGAAATTTCATATTTTTTACTAAGATGCTTTTTAGAATAAAAAATTTCAAAATCGTTGGAGCCGTTTAAAAAAAAAAAAAAAAAAAAAAAAAAAAAACAATTTCTTATAAATAATTTTTTGGAAAAAGATTTTAAAATAAAACTGTTATGTCATTTTGTAAAAACAACTAATCCACATGTTAAACCAAAATTTCACAAAAATTCAACATCCTGTTTTCGAAAATATAATTTTTCAAAAAAAAAAAAAAAAAATTCAATTTTTTTATAAAATGCTAGAATTAATTTTTTCAAAATTTATATTAAAATGGTATAAATGCTTTAGCATACAACAGTTGTTTAAATCGAATTATTAGTTTAGGAGAAAATCAGATTTAAAAAACCATTTAATGGCAAGTACCGTTAATAAGGATTTTTTTATATTACCTAAAGATAGCAAGTGTTTAATAACCTAACATATGAATTTAAAAAAAAAAAAATCGTTGGAGCCGTTTTTGAGGTACCGTCATTTTTGGTCCAAAAAAATTGATTCCAAAAACCCTTTTTTCGTGAATGGGTGTTTTTTATGGTGCCGAGTTATGTGCGAGAAAGAGTATCATTAACAGCTGACATAAATTTTGTTAGTTTTTTTTATTTGGTGAAAAACTTTCGTTTGTTATAAGTACTAAGAATCTACTAAGTCTAAAAAATTATCTCGAGCTTTTTTTTTTTAAGAAATAATGAAATTCGGAAATAGTACTACAAAAACAGGGACAAAAATGGTACCGCAAATGAAAATAAATTGGTACAAGTGTTTCAAAAACCAAGAATCTAAGAAGGCTATAAAAATATTTTTTGTGAAAGGGTTTTTTTTTTTGGAAAATCAATGGTAAAAAAGCTACCCTTACGAAACTTACTTAAATTAATAGAAATTAAGAATAAAATAACTCTATACATTTTTTTATGTGAAAGGGTGTTTTTGTATGTGTAGTAAAAATGTGGGTATAATTTAAAAACTAAGTAATAATATTGGTATTCTATTCAAACTAAGCAAATATGTTACCTGCTTTTGAGATTGAAAACAAGAATCTACAGTGTCTATAAGAATATCATGGTTAAATGGTGTTTTTTTTTTTTTGGGAGAAAACAGGGCCACCCTGATGGAATTTGGAAAAAATGTTGCATTTGGGACAGAAGGAAAGATTAAAGAGTATTCATCAAAAAATTTTAGGTGAAAGGGTGTTTTTTTCGAAGATATAGTAATATCCTCTTCGAAAAAATTTAAAAGATTAATTTTATATTTTGCTTCGATGACAAATTTAACGTTTATACTCAAGTTCTTAGACGTTATACACGAGTTTTTTTTTTTGTCTTTTTGTGACCAATTACACATTTTACTGTCAAATCGATAAAAAAACAACCTTTCACCTAAATTTTTTAAATGAAAATTCTTTATTCTTGCTATCTGTTACTGAGAAATTAAAGTTATGTATAATCACAGCACATTGTCAAAATTTGATCATAAAATTTGACAAAATTTGAGACCACGTCAATTTTTTCATTTTTAAATTACCGACGTAAAACAAACAAAAACTAGATAAACCACGCGCACAACTAATTTTTTAACAATATTTGACCACTTTCCGGCAAGAAGCACAAAGAAAAATTGTTTTTTTTTTTTTCAATTTATAATTTTTTCAAATGACATTTGATAAATTAAAACAAAAACAAATTTCCTCTTTACTGCGATTCAAATACAAAAATTAAAGGCTGACCTGACCTGCGTTTCAATTTGACAGTCAAACTTAATTGAATAAATAAATAACAAAACTTACTTTGACTAGCCCTTTAAGCTCAATAAACTCCGCAATATAAATACTGCACAAAATATGTATCCGAGTTCCCAAACATTACGAATATCCTTATTATTCTTTGACTGAAATTTGAAGTCATTGTCCTCATTTCCATTTTAACTATATGCGAAATGTTTACATTATTATTATACTCTACACTAAAAATTGGGTTGACACTTTTGGCAGACTACAAGCCTTGAGCTATTTTACTAAAAAATTGTTCAATGTACTACATACTGTTGCTATTTTGCTGTGTATATGCACCCAACACAACTTTATTACATAAATATATATAAGAATTTTATGAAACGCAAGTTACCAAAGATCATGATGTTTCACTACATACATACATATGTATGAAGTTTCCTGAAATAATATGAAAATCAAATAAATTACTTATATGGATACTACTCCAGTTATAATGTTGTTATTGTTGTATGTGAAAATGGAGAGAGAAATGGACAATATAAGACCGGAAATTCAGTTCTCTAGATGATTTAGATTCCTTTTAGCTATAATAATGTTGTCCTCCTGCGCTTGGCGTTCAGTTATGTTTTTTTTTTTGTGAACAGGAGTGAAATTAGTGGTTGTAAGGCCTTCACAGACTTGAGTTTGAAAAATAGGTAGGTAATTGAAAAAAGGGGAAAAATAAGATTTTTTTAAATTCAAAAAAATTATACCACTAATGTAAATACATATTATGACTTTTAATTTAATCTTTTTTAATGAAAATTTTGTTTTTAATTACAAACTTAAAAAAAATAAAATGCACGACTGGGTCGCACGAACTTGCTCTTGGAGTTAAAGTTGTTTAAATTTTTAAGACTTTTTATATAGAAATTTGAAAAAAAAAAATAAAATTCGTTTAAAAAAAAATAAAATAAAATCTGAAATTAAATTGCCCTCCAAAACAAGTATGCAATTTTGATTGATATATTAACGTCCATTTTTAGAAAAAAAATTTTCAAAATCGTTAGAGCCGTTTTTTAAAAAAACAATTTTTTATAAATAATTTTTTGGAAAAAAAGTTTTAAAATAAAATTGTAATGCCATTTTTTAGAAATTACTAATCAACATCTAAAAACAAAAATTCAAAAAAAATCAATGTCCCGTTTTCGAAAATTTGATTTTTCCAAAAAAATTTTCAAAATTTTTTCAAAAATCCAAAAATTATTTTTTTGAAAATTTTATTTTTGTTTTATATTTAAATTATATAAATGCTTCTTCACAAAAAATTTCGTTGAAATCGAATTAGAAGTTTAGGAGATATTCGAATTTGAAAAAAACGGTTCTATGGCAGGTACCGTTAATAATGATTTTCAAAAAAATTTTTTTTCATTGAAATATAGACCTTAGCTTTAAACTAACATTTGAATTTTTTAAACAAAATGGTTGTAGCCGTTTTTGAGATATTTCAATTTTACTGAAATCGGTATATGACAAGTACCGTTATTTTTGGTCCAAAAAAATTAATTCCAAACACCCCTCTGGAGAGTCGCCAAATAACGCTACATACCAAGTTTGACATTAATCGGTCCATCCGTTTAGGCTGTAGCTCCTTATACAGACAGACAGACAGACTGACAGACAGACAGACAGACAGACGGACTTCCGGGACCCACTTTTTTGGCATTGTCTACCATCGTAATGTCATGGAAAAATGTTATCTCAACTTTTTTTTTTGTACGAATGCATAACTTGATATATAGTACCTATATCGCAAGTTAAAATAAGTTAAAAAAAAAATCATGTGAAACCTTAAAAAATCATTTTTCTTGCAAAAAAAAAAAAATTGAAAAAATCTACCTATTTTTATTCTATCACCTTCAAATCCATGTTTTTTATATGACAACCTATATAAATTTTATATCATCTGAAAGCTTATTGTCTAAGCTCAAAATCTATATATCGATCAGGTCTATGAGACATCTACAAAAAGTGCTAGAATTTTTTGAACTCGACCAATTTCCATAAAAAAAAGCGAAAAAAAACACGTATTTTTGTCTTCTCATGCTATTAAATGCATTTTTTCCTTCACAACCTATAAAAAATTTTATACCATCTGAAAGCTTTTTGTCCAAGCTCAAAATATATATATCGATCAGGTCTATGAGACATCTACAAAAAGAGCTAGAATTTTTTAAACTCGATGAAATTTCATCAAAAAAAGAAAAAAAAACACATTTATTTTTATGTTCTCATGCTATTAATTCAATTTTTTTGTTTGACAACCTATACAAAATTTTATACCATGTGAAAGCTTTTTGTTTCACCTTGTATAATGATGCATAAATCTTATTTCAAAGATGTCTACAAGAGAAGTTATAATTTTTTAAAGTTAACCATGTCGAATTTCCAGACTGAGATTACGGTACTTCCTTTCCTACACTGGTAGCTGGTCATCGCCAACAGATCTCCACAGGTGTTTTGAGGTATGTTTCAATTTTTTCAATTTAAGATTGTGTAACTTGTAGAGCACGTACCGTTATGTGTGATATATCAAATAAAAGGTTATGTTATCAGCATGCGTATTAAAGTTAAATCAAATTTGTATGTGCACTAGATCAAAAGATATAACGTGTGTTGGAAAAGAACATCTTTTTACCGTTATCTCCGAATTTTTAATATGAAATTAATTGAAATTTTGTACAATCATAATTTATTTAATTAAAAAAGTTATAACAAGCTGAAGTCGTGTCGCGTTTTCGTTTCATCTTGTTTCAAATCACTACGATACTAAAGAAGTTTTCACTTAAAAAAACTTAGAGCTATTTTTTTTTCAAAAAATTTAAGTAATAAAATACTCTTTTCGTAATTATTTTATATACCTATTTTGAGTCAAACACAAAAAAAAAAAACTAGAAAACTAAAAACGTCCTAGAAACTTTTCGTTTTCAATAATAAATAATAAGAGAGATCTTTCTTTTGATGTACCACTCGATGGATTTGGAGGAAATTTTATATAGTATTTTTTTCAGGCAATTTTTTTCTCGAAAAATCTGAAAAAAATAAATTCGTTATCTTTTTTACATAAAAAGATAGGCCTCATAACTGTGAGCGCATATCTGCAAACCAAAACTTGTTTCGAGACTTTGTTCAAAAGTTATCGGCTTCGGAATGTAAGCAAAAGACTAAAAAAATATTTGTTTGTTTGGAAATATCTTACGAGCTAGACCTCCCAAAAACTTTTAGTTTCCAGTTATGAATAGAACGTAAAGAGCCCTTTCTTTTGATATCTCACTCGAAAGATTTGTAGGAAATTTTTGAAAAAGTATTTTTTTCAGGCAAGGGGTGTTAACCTCAATTTTTTCTCGAAAATCCGAAAAAAATAAATTTGTAATTTTTTTACATAAACCTCATAACTGTGAACGCATATCTGTAAACCAAAACTTGTTTAGAGACCTTGTTCAAAAGTTATCGACTTCGGAATGTAGGTGAAAACAAAGAAAACAAATATTGTTTGTTTGGAAATATCTCACAAACCAGACCTCCTCGAAACCTTTAGTTTTCAGTTATAAATACAGCTTTAAACGACCTTTCCTTTGATGTCTCACTTGATTAAGAGAAAAAAAATAATTTTGCCCAGGAGCCCCGACGGGCAGCACAACGTAGGTACGCCTTTGCTTACTCACATAAATAAATCCAGCCCTGTATTTAAATGGCATAATGCCCTTTCTTGGTCAAATCCCTTGTAAAAATTTAATTATTTGTCATAATAATAATGCAGTGCAGTGTCGTTGTTGAGCTATAGTTGTTGATTTTCTGCACTCCAAAACGAAGTAAAGTTCTATATTCTGTATATGGACATGGAGTTCATTTCATCGTTTGTGATTTACAAATTTATGAGCCCAATGACTTCTTCGGTCCGCCACAATAGTTGTTTGTCTGTGTTGTCTCCTCCCTCAAAATTCGAACTGCGGATATGCTTTGTGTGCTAGTTCTTCTGGTAAAACTACTTGCAAATATGTGATCACACACATAAATCTTGACTATAAAGTGTATAATGATTAATGATATGAGTATTGTAAGGATATTTCTCATTATCATTGCCGCATGAAACGAATATAGAAGGCATTTTGCCAATTTTCTCATTAAACTATAAATGAGGAAAAGCCATCGCCCCCACATATGTCATATTCAAATTATCGTAAGTGTGTGTGAGTGTGTGCATGTGTATAAAATGCAAATAGTTCAAGTCTCCAGCAACAGGATCTCAAGTTTCAAATGGCTGTCCTTAAAATGTTCCAAGGGTCATTGTACAACATGGTTCGTTCTTTCATACTCCTCTCTTATCATCATCATCCACATTATTATATTGCAATGATGAAGAGGAATATGACTCTGTGTAAAAGGATCCCTGTGTGTATACTTGACTCTCTGCACTTAACACCTTCAAGCCGGCTTGTAATGACTCTGCATTCTATGATGTTTGTTGAACAGACTCAAAAAAAAAGTTAGGGCAACGCAGAGCACACTCTTAACGTTGCATAATTTAATAGAAACTCGATATAAAAAGGGATTTGCAATTAGTTTTTTTTTTTTTTTTTTCTCTGTGTGTTTTCTGGGTTTGTGTTTGTTTTTTTTTTTTATTCAATTTTTGTGTCCTTTTTTTTTGTATTTAAATTTTTCACACACTTTATGTTTCCCCTTTGGCCCTTGTGCATAAATTATGACACTAATTAGCACACGCGAGATATTAAACAAGAGTAAGTGCTGCTCTTATGCAAAGTAGGTAAACAAACAACGAACACCATTTCAGTAGGACATCACACTACTACCTATATAACTAAATACATATTTATTTTTTTTTTATTTAATTTTTTATGAGCGTGAAAAAACGAAAAAAAAAAAATTGTAACAAACTTTGACTGGCAGTAGATTAATTTTATACTTAAATAAATCTCTATAACAATTTAATTTGCAAAAATGTTAAATGATGTTCAAGAAGGTGGCAACTGAAAGCTGAAGGGGGTGTTGGTTGGATTAAATGAATATTTTTTTTTTTTTTTGCTTTTGCAACACCATAATGAGTAATGTGCATAATTTGTAAGGGATAATATATTTACCCTCCAGTTGCGGGTTATATATATAAATATATGCTATTAAGGATGAGTCAAAGCTTTAAGCGCACTTTTTGGATATCCTCTATACACATATGTGTCATGTCATAGTAATTAATAAATTAATTACCGTTAAGTGTTAATGGATTTGCTATTGTATATAAAAGCGGCAGCACAGGATTTTAGAATATAATTCTGAATGGAAACTGTTTATTGATTAATTCATGGTCAATTGTGTAGAAGAGAAAATTAAAGGGTAACGAGAAGAGTTTTGTAGGGTTTTTTTTTTTGTTGTTTATTTATATCTAATTTTTTTTTTTTATTTTCAATCAATTATCTGACATTTTCCAAAAATCCAGCAACTTAATATTTGATAACACTGGTTTACAAAATTAAACTTTTTTTTGGTTGCCGGAACAAAAATATACTTTTCTGAAGGTTTTCGATGTGCTGAACTTGAATCCGAAGTCAAAAAAATTCTAGCAGCTCCCGTTTTTGAGATATTACCGTTAGAAAGTGCAGCACTTCGGACCTTATTCTTTTATATAAGGAAAATTGTTTCAGCATATTTAGTAACGGTTTTTATAAGAACTATTTACCACCTTTTTAAATCTGTTTAAATCTCTCCGATATCTTTTTTACTTCCCGAGATATCCTCAGTTGTTTGATATTTTTAAAAATTTTATAATGTCATTATCTTCTTTATGATATATGAAGCCAAACCCACTGACTTCAGTTTAAGATATCTCGGGCAATACATAAGATATTGAAAAGATTTAAACAGGTATCGAAAGATGGGAAATAGTTCTTATAGAAACCGTTACTAAATATGCTCAAACAATTTTCCTTATACAATAGAATAAGGTCGGAAAAACTCAAAAAAACGTTTTTTTGCATTTTCTAACGGTAATATCTCAAAAACGGGAGCTCATAGAATTTTTTTGACTTCGGATTCGAGTTCAGCACACCAAAAACCTTCAGAAAAGTATATTTTTGTTCCGGCAACAGAACCCTTGTTAACCAGTGTAATCTATGCAGCTAAAAGTGGACGTTACGATTAATATAAACATTGCTATAAACAAACATTAACATGGGTTGATTGTAGATGGATGAAAATTTAAGTTGTATGCATTTTTCAAATGCTGAATTATACAAAAAAGAAAAATTTATTGGACCACACTAACCATTTAAGGATATGGAAAATAGATGCTGGAAGAGGAAACATAATTTCATAAAAATCGTTCAAAAAAAAAAAAAATAAAAAAAAAACTTCGTTGGACCACCCTAACCAGCTCGAGGTATGATAAATAGATTTTAGGCTTTTCTCAGACCTATCCGTATGCACAGAAAAATTTAATAAGACTTGTTTCAAAAAATTAAAAAAAAAAAATTGATTGGACCACCCTAACCATCTAGAGGTATGAAAAATAAACTTTGGACAATTCTCACAACTCAGACCTATCCAATTTGCACACAAAACTTCATAAAAATCGTTTCAAAAGATAAACAAATAATTAGTTGGACCACCCTAACAATCTATCATACGAAAAATAGATTTTGGGCAATTCTCAAACCCATTCGATGTGCAAACAAAATTTCATAAAAATCGTTGCAAAAAATTAAAAAAAAAATTGGTTGGAACACCCTAACAATCAAGAGGTATGAAAAATACATGGATGTTGGCCTATTATCAAAACTTTCCAATATGCACAAATAACTCAGCAACCAGATCAAATAAGAACTTTTAGTTTTCATTCATTAATAGAGCTTAAAAAGACCTTTCATTTGATGTCTCGCTCGACTGATTTGCAGAAACATTTTTTAAATGCATTTGCGATAATGATAGAATTCCAGTGAGCAGCCTTCAAACTGATTGTTAATTTTGATATTTTGATAAAGATGTTCGGAAATAGAGTTTATTCGAGCTGTATTTTATCAATACACGAAGAAAAAAGGTTACCTTAAAATAAGATGATGTCCGTCTTAAATCCCAAGCTCTTAAAACAATACGATTTCCGCTAAAAATAAGTGGAATCCTAATTCTGTTGATCTGTTGAACTTCATTTCATTTTAATGTAAATTTTTATCTTAAAAAAGTATACTCGCCTAATGGCTCAACAAGGTTCGATCTCCAGTTTTTTTTTTTATTAAAATATTTCCACTTAAAAATAAGATGTTTTTCCGCTTAAATTAAGTGGATTTCTTTTAAATTTTCACATTCAAGAAATTGAAAATTTCAGACTGAAGTCAGCTTGGCAAAAAACCATGCAGAAATCTGCTTAATTCAATGTGGTATCTGCTTGTTTTTTTAGGTTGATAATTTATCTCCGTGTAGAATTGGAGTCATACTCATAATTTTTATGAAATCTAACTGATTTCCTGATCTATATTAGGATTAGGAATTTTTTACGGAAGTCGTCAAACACCTTTCACTAACATAACACATACGTAACTCATCAAAAATCTCTCATTTCTAACTTTTCCAATAAATCCTTAAAAACCTCAACTTATCACTGCTTTATACACAAGTCCTTACTCCATCATCACCCTTGGCCCCTGATTAGCCCCCATAATCATTTTAAGTAATTTTATCAATTTGATGTTTTTTTTTTTTCCTTCACCTTAAGAAGCCTTCATTTTATGAACGATTATGTCTCCATGGAGCCATCATTTTATTCCAGGCAATCACCTGCCATCACATTTTTTTTTCGTTTATCCTTTTTTGCACATTTTGCTTCTTCTTCTTCTTTTTTCATTTTCATTGAATGAACAGGAGCTTAAACTTTGTCAACGAATAAAGGAAATTCCTTCAAAGAAAAATCATCTAGCACAAATACAAAAAAAAAAAAACACGTTAGCCATATTGACTGAATATATACTCTTAGCCAGAAAAATCAGGAGTCGGAGTAGTTATACCATGGATAAATGTGAAAAGAAACCACAGAAAAAAAAGTTAAACTAAAAATCGAACAAAAAAAAATGAAAACAGATTTTCATTTTTACTCAGAGACAGAAAGAAAGATGGAGGGACATTTTCTTCAATTTGTAAAAAGGAAGCAAACCAATTGATTGTGATTTAATATGTTTTTTTTTTTTTTTATTTTCCTCATTTAGATACAACTGTTTTTCTGTTTTCCTTTCCATCAGAAAGGTCCTTTTAATAATCGACAATAATTGAGGTAAGATTTGCTTGCTGCTGTTGCTCAATCTCATTTCCTTTGGGGATTGAATTTTATTTTTATCTCTCTTATAGTGATGGGAACTATCGAATAAAAACTATCAAACTATCGATAGTTGTAAAATATTCATTCATTCGATAGTTAAAAATCATTCATTCGAATAGTTTTTTCGTTCGATAGCTTTTTATTCGATAGTTTTTTCGTTCGAATAGTTTTTTCGTTCGATAGTTTTTTATTCGATAGTTTTTTCATTTGAATAGTTTTTTTTATTCGATAGTTTTTTCATTCGAATAGTTTTTTCAAACGATAGTTGAGGACTGAAGAAAGATGAATGATGATACACATATTGTGTGATCTTCCAAATGATATCTTGAAAGTTTTTCAGGACTGAATTTATGTGTTTTATGTTGGAGTGCCCATTTTTTCAAAACAAAGGCGGTAAAGAAGAAAAAGAGAGGCGACACTGTGCATGAAAAGAATAGAAGTTATCTGTCGGTCAGTGCGGTGTCATAAAAAAGTGACAAGAGAGAAAAAAATAACTCTTTGACCTGGAAAGCGGAACATGTTGATTGTTCAGCCAGTGTATAGTTTATGATCCTAATTAGTGGCAAAACCCATCTTTTCAATCACTTGAGACATGGCGCTGGAAGAAGCAAAACATTCGCGCACGCACAAAAAGCAGGTATCTGTGTCAACAAGTGGATTTTGTAAAGGGTTGTTAATCGGCTAGACAAAAATATGATGCAACTGTGTGGTTGGTTTGGATTATTGTATATACATACTTTTGATATTTGCAATTTTGCATGTGGACGAGCAAAAATAGAAAGTGTAAGAAAAGGAAACAAATCCTTTCCCCAGTGATCATTTCTCGAATATTTTTTTTTTACGATTTTTATATTATGTACTTCAATGTATGATGGATGCTTCTTTCAGATGAAATCGGATGAAAAGTGAAAAACTTGATAAAATATTATTTTTAAATAGCAATTTTGATATCTAAAAGTTTTATTTTATTCGATACATTAATTGATATTCATTTTAATTAATATGTTTTTTTTTTATTAATTTTTGTTTTGTTAGTTTTTATAGTTCCAAAGTTTATAAAAATTTTTTGTCTTTTTTTACTATTTAATATTTTTGTTAACCAGAACTATAATTGGCGGATGGAGTCGGATGTTAATGTCAATTGTTGTTGTTTACCATAAGTTTTCATCCGTCGAGTGCGGTTGCGAGCGCACTCGTCGGATGAAAAGTTATGGAAAACAACAACAATTGACAGTAGCATCCGACTTCATCCGCCAATTATAGTTCTGGCTTTATTTTCCCTTAAATATATATCATATATTACCAAAAATTCGGCTATCTTTTCGCAACGTAGAAAAAATTAAGCAACAACCATCTTCCTTTCTGATTCAGTACTTGTTATTTATTATTTAATGTAACCTCAGTTGAGAAATAGTATTTAAATTCTAGTTAAAAAACTGCAAACAGTGAAATAAAGTATGTCCTTTTCCTTTACAAGGTCAATATATATTAGTAAAAACTGGAAAAAATAAATCGGATGAAAAAATTGGGAGTAAAAAATAACTGAATATTTGATAGTTTTTATTCGATAGTTTATTCGATAGTTTTTATTTGATAGTTTATTCGATAGTTTTTATTCGATAGTTTATTCGATAGTTTATTCGATAGTTTTTATTCGATAATTTTTATTCGAATGAATGAATGAATGAATGAACTATTCGATAGTTCAAATCATTCAGTTACTAACTATCGATAGTTCAAATCATTCGATAGTTCCCATCACTACTCTCTTAAGAAGAAATTGAAGTTGAATTTATCAGATAACCATCAACTATTCAGTTTTTCTGAAGGACTATTGATTTTGTTGTTTATTTGCTCACGTGATTTATCTTTGTTTTTGTTTTGTTTTAGGTTTCTTTTTCTTCCTGATTATTTGCAAAATTTGCAAAAAATTATTTCTATAATTTCTCTCAAGTTAACAGATTTTTTTTTTGGTTTTTGAATTGGACTTTTTGTTTGATCTGCAAAATAATATTAATAATTTGTATATTGTTTAGAAGTCAAGAAGTTTTTTTTGGGGGCCGACCAAAAAAGGAGGATATTTTAAGGAGGAGTGATGACAAGAATGTTTTATGGCAACTATAAATAAATGATGACATTCGGAGCACGTTCGCTATTTTGTACGAGTATATCTTTTAAGATGGCCTGGACATGCGGGGTTGTCGTATTATAGGATAACGACCAAAACGACCATTATTTGCTCTATCCTGGCTGGATTCAATTTTGGACAAAGTGTTATTCGCGTGGTTACTGTGATTCGATGATTGATGCGACATTGAGTGAATATAAGGCTATAAAATATGTAAGCGAGGGGGAGATTTAAGATTAAGGAGGATTTGTGATTGATTAGGTTCAGTGGATTTGTTAAGGATAAGAAAGTACTTTTAGGTGAAACACGGAAATAGACAGTTAGGGGCTATGTGAAGTTGGCACCCCCAAATGATTATTATTTTTTTTTTTTCTAAACCAATTTGTTTCGATTGCCCAAGGTTAGCCCAAGTTTTTTTTTTAGCTTACTTCTAAAATTATAACGAAATTATTTTTTTCGCACCAAAAATCAGTGGTTCGTTTCTCCAAGTTTAGACCAGGCTAAACCACCATTTATTTTCGACATCCCAACTATAGTTGGTTACAAACGCCAAATAATTTCGTTATTTTTTTACACAAAAAAAATATTACGCATACACCATAGTGACCTTTTTAATTTACAATTTGGACAAAGTAAATTTACTGGTGTGGACACTGCCATTTATTTGACTTTCTTGTTTGAATGTAGTCCATATAACAAAGCTGTTAAGAAGCTTAAATTGATTTGTTTATTTCACCTTAAAACCACAAAATACAAATATTTTTTTCAAGTGAAACAATCATTGATTTTTTTTTTTTTTTTTGGTTTATTCCATCTATCCAAACAACAAAAAATATAAAATGGTATGTGAGGTGATTTCTTTTTCAAGACACGAACAGTGCTTTTTAAAGCTTTCTCAACTAACCATGATAATTCGAACAAATTCCATCACTTTTTTTAATAGCCCACCCTAAGTTGAAAAATTATGACAGAAAACATTTTTCAAATTACCAACCTCTTAAATATCAAAAAAATTTTGTCAGTGTAAAAATTTTCCTTATTACACTTTTTCTAATTAACCATTTAATTTTCAAAAAAATACGGATTTTTTTCGCAAATTAAATTTTTGAAAACGGGTCAGTGAATTTTTTCGAAACTTTGTTTTCAGATGTTAAGTAATTTTAACCTTTTTTTTTAAATAGGACTGTGGTAATTAGTTAAAATAGTCGACATAAGTGAAAATCAATTTTATTTGCTTAACATGTTCACCTTCTGGGTCTCATTTCTCTACGCCAAATAAAAACCGTTTAATTAAAAAAAAACCAAAGCAGCTTAAGTATTTTTGGACAAAAACTGCATTTGCATAATAGCTTATGTATTATGTTGAAATAAAATTGTCCAAATCTTTAAAAGAATACATTTTTTTTTAAATCAGCTTAAGTCATGACATAAGCTATTATGACAATTTGAATTCAAATATATTCATCGCTTAGGTCAACATAAGCAGTGGCGTATTGAGGGGGGGGGGGGGCTCAGGGGGCTCAAGCCCCACCCCCCCCCCCAAGCCTTCAAGATCATGTTTTTATTTAGCTAATATCATCATAATGTACATGATTAACTGAAACTTGTTCGTAAATCTTAGAGATTTAGAGGCAGCCCAGATGCTCGAGCCCCCCCCCCAAATTCTTAAGCTGCTGCTTATGTTTTTTTTAAATAAGAGCCTTAGCTGACGATGAGGGTTGTGATAATTTTTTTTTCGGATTTAAGTCCAATAGTCCGAATTCCTTAGAATTTTTTTTTAGTATTTTGACGTCCAATTAAATTTTTGCAAAACTTCTTATGCAATCTCAAAACGCCGTATTTTTTATTAATAATATTTTTCTTAAAGATATTGGAAATAGAAATTTTTGATATCTCAAAATCTAAGTGGTCAACAGGTTTATTTAAGAAAATTACAGTTCGCGCTTCCGATTTGGATTAAAGAGCAACAAAAGAGAAAGAGCAAAAAATCGGAATCAAATAAATCATTTTTATTAAAAAAAAAAAACTGCAATGGATAAAATAATGTTTCTTCAGGTCTCATCTAAAAGCTTGAATATTTTACTTTGAATTGTTGGCAAGAAAATAAAAATGCGTACGATAATATCATCGCTATTGGTCAATAAATTGCACTTAATTTTTTTTAAATGTTAAATTTTTTTGACACTCTCTGTTACTATTGACGTTATCTGTCAATAAATTGCATTTAATTTTTTTTTAAATGGTAAATTTTCAGATACTCTCTGTTTCAATTTCAGTTTTTTTGTCCTTACATACTTCATTTATGTTGATTAGATCTTTATAAAGTGAACGGGTTTTTAAGTTCCTAGCATTGATTTAAAGCTTTTGTTTTAAGCTTTTTAATGGTGCAATTAACATCCACGTGTGCCATTTGCATCCTCACCAATTATCGTTTTTACAGAACGCAAAGTTTGATTCCATTTTTTTTTGCCCTTAAGTGTATATTTCGGATTAAACATCAAAAAGAATTTCATTCAAAATTAGTTTTTGAGACTTTCAGTTCTGCATTTCACTTTTTGTGTATTTACTTGCCGAAAGTTAAATAGGTGTTCTGCATTTTTTCGCACTCATTTAGATTTTCTAATCGAATTCAATTCACTATGTTTCTGTTCGTGAATTTGGGGGCCTTTTTCAATGAATCTGCAATTTGCAGTAATTTCACTTTAGAAACAAAATAAAAATGGAAGATCCTTCAGTTTTGACAGTTAGAAGCAATTTCGAAGTTTTCGAAAACGATCGAAATGAAGAATATTGATATTTCATATTTCACGTGAAGTTGAAAGGTGATTTGAATTCACTTTCATTCGAATTGCGGAACATGGCCGTATATAACGAAAACATTGATGAGTAGGGATAGGATGTTGTGGAATTTGCCTTTTTTTCTTGCTTAATCGTACGACATTATAGATTAAAAACAAACGCGTTTCACGTCCCTCTAGTGCCAAATATATGTATTTTATTTTGCCTTTTTTTTTGCTTTTTCTTTCGTTATTGCCTTTTTTTGCCTTTTCTCTTGTTATTGCCTTTTTTTTGTCTTTTCCTATGTTTTTTTTATCTTTTTAGCGTCTTAAGGGTAATGCCTATATACACACAAAACACTCAAATATTAAAACAAAAAGCTAACTTACTCAGTATATTACTTGCTCAATATATCTATTCTATATTAAAAATTCACTAATTACCCCACACAAACAAAATTCGAATGAAAAGATCTACCTATGCAACTTGTTTGTCTGCTATTGCTACCATTTATTGTCTTCTACGTTCTATTGCGCGGCCGACAACCGACGCGTATTAGAGTTCAAAAGCTAACTTACTCAATTTACAATACTCGATTTGAAGAAGTTCTCCAGATTTTGGACATAATCAAGAGAGATTTGGAAGCTGCGAAAGGGGCAGTCGCAAAAGATGTTTTTTAAAAATGCAGATCATTTTTCTTTTTGGCAAATAAGGGACTCGAAAGAGTTGAACAAATAAATTGCGTAATACATTGGAACACAAATCCAGGGGTCAAACTACGGCATACGTACGTTAACGTATTGACGCTTTATGTCTCTATCATTTTCTTCTAATTAAATAGAGAAAGAAATAGTCAAAACGTTAACGAACGTATGCCGTAGTTCGACCCCAGAGCTCCCGGCAAATGTTGAAGTGGGCGATGTCGAGTTCTTTAATTGGGGTCCAGTCGTCTCTACAGATGTAGAGAGATATTTTAGCTCCTTTAGAGCACTCTTAAAGGACAATCGCAGGCGCTTGTTAACTGAAAATTTTAAAAAACTCATCATTGTTCAAAATTACAGTATAATGTATAATGCAGTATAATGCTATTGTACCACTTTCAGTACCGCAGCACAGCGTTTAACTCTCAATCAAAGATTAATAAAAAGAAATGAAAATTTTTTCGCACATTTACCCTCTAAAAAATGTTTGAAAAATTTTCCAGCCCAAATTTTTTTCTAGATACGCCACTGAACATAAGCTATTTTAAACTTGTGGTCGAGTTAACCATTTGTCTTCTTGAAAAAATGCATTTTGAACCAAACCCAATTTTGCAAAACAGCTTAAGTATAGCATAAGTTTCTTGAAATGTCTGCAAAATCGTATACTTAAGTCAAAATAAGCTACTTTTTTCAAATGTAAAGGTCGTCCCGAACGTTTTCAAGAGAAAATATCTATACATATGACAATTAAGGGTAGGTTGGACAAGCCTGTATCCTGAAAAAAAAAAATTTTTAGTCTAGCGGCAACAGTTTTAAAAGTAATCGCAAAAAAGTAAAAAATAATCTAGTCCCCAAATTTCATTTGCTAATACTGAAAAATGATAAAAATTTACTTAAGTTCTTTTAACTTATTATATTAAAATTTTTAAAGAGCCATTTAAAGAACGAATATTATTTTTATGTACCTACTTTATTTTTAATTAACAAATTTGAAATATGTAGTAATATTCTCATATATAATTTATGGATCCAAGCGGTTTTATATATCTTATTTGTTACGTCATTTGTCATAGTAATTTAACGAATAAATGAGTCTCTTAACATCATGTACAAAAAAGATGATGGTATAATTTGTATACCATCTTTTTTGATAAATACACAATTTTATTCAAATTTCTCAATTTTACACCGAAATTAATGAATTTACACCAATTTATATTGTATTATATTTTAATTTATCAAAAAAAAAAAAATATATTATATACACATAAACAAAATCAAATAAATAACTAATTTTAAGTATATCACTATGTAAATTATTTTTTTACACGGAACATTTTATATTTTTAATACCCCTTTTTTATAAATTAATTTTTATATTTATAAAATTGTATTTAAATAATAATACCTAATCAATTAAAAATATAATTTTTTGTTTTATTTCACAGATTTATTAATACATTTATTTAATTTATTTCAATTAAATAAATTCATAATCACATCAATAGCAACTGGTGTAACTAATAATATCATCCCCTTTTCTACTTTTCAATTAGTTGCAAGGAATTTACAAAATAAAACAACTTATTTCTCAGTAAATTGCCATAATTTCCAACTCTCGTAAAAATCCCATTTTAGCAAATACACAAACCACTTCTTCTTTAATTGTACAACCCATAAGAAAAACAACAAAATGTTTAAAATTTTCCTCTTCAAAATTATTTTTCGTCGTTTTTCTTCATCAAAATCTTAACTCACCTCTAGTACTAAGAATAAATTGGGTTTCTTATTCAATTGGTGCAAATCTTTCTTCCAATTAGACATTTTGAATAACTCATTTGCCTTTTTACCTACCTCAACAATTTAACAATTATCCCATAAATTATCCCAAACACAAACTAATTTATTTTTTTGACCCTCGACACAAAAAAGGGAAATTTCAAATATTCACCACAATAATTCAACCATTACACATGCTCACCATTTAAGGAGAATTGTATAACACTTTTTCCCCTTTTTCACTTCCCCTACCAAACACTTGTTGGATCACAAAACTTACTATACCAAATGGGTTGAATGAAGCACGTGCTAGTTGGGGGTGGTTTTTAGCTCAAATGATAACAGCTCTCTATGGTGAATTTGGTATAAAAAAAAAACAGCCAGTAAGTGGTGAATTAGTATATGAAATTCCTTTGTTCGTTGGTATATCCTCAATATGAATGGGTGGTATGAAGGACTCCTTTTAATATCCTGGTGGTAAATGAATGCCGAGATTTGTCTTCAGTTCAAATTTCAATGTCCTGCCAATTGGATGGGCAGCTATAACGGTCCGGTCGTATGTCTATTTGTTGGTTTTTAACGGTTTTTTTTTTCAAGAAGTTCGTTTTAGGTCCCAATTTCGGTTGTTTTTTTGTGTAACTAATAAAGTTGCGAACGGTACGAAAAGTGTTCTTTTTTTGTTTTAGTGCGTGTGGTCACTTAGACAAAAAAAAAGTTGAAAAAATAAAAAAAAACCGGCACATTTACCGGTTTACAAGTTTAATGGCTATCTAATTCCCTTTAAGAAAATTGTAATAAAAAAAAAAATTCAATAAAAATAGAAATTTATATTTAAGTTTAGTGCTTAAGTGTGGTGAAAGGTGTTTACTTGTTTTTTTTTTTTTGTCTGTGTGTAACTATAAAGGATAATTCAAGTCATAAAAAGGATATTACTCTACCTGGACGAAAAGGAGACTTAAAATGTAAATTATGGGTATTTTTTTTGTTCTTTTTTTTTTATAATCTTAACAAGAAAATCTCCTTGAGGATTCCTACAGGAGGACAATAAAAACCTTTTTCAACACTCTGACACATAGTAGGTACATTAGCACGTGTGCTGGTTGGTTTCGTATAGGCACAGACAAGTAGTTCGGTTTTATTGCATTAAATATTCAATCGTTCAACTTTGAATATTTAATAAATAAAAACACACTCTGTAACTGGTAAGAATTTCTATGTTAGGAAAGGAAACAAGATCTTTATGGTTTTAGATAGGTAAGAGGTTAGGGTATAGGTAGGTTTGAAAATGCAAGACATGACCATCAACAAGAGAAGGATACCTACCAATTCTATATCTACCAGAATATAACATCCTGATGCTGCTCCTGCATGTTGGTCACATACGATATGTTTTTGTGGTAGATAGAGAGACTGAAAGGATGTTGAAGGCCCAAGGAAACATCATCATCATCATGCAAATGGGTTATCTTTCAACATTCTCACGTAAAGGTGGTTCGAATGAAACGTCCAATTATACGGTAACTGAATCTATACATCTTCTTGTAAATTTGTTGCTAAGACACATGAAATTAAATCGAAGAAGATGAGAGACGAGAGACGAAAAAGGAACACAACTTTTCATATATAGAGTAGTTATATTGTGGGTTAAGTTCTTGTTTTATCTTAGTTTTAGATTTTTTATAGAAAAATAAGGAGGAGGAGGACCTTCAGATGGTACACAGTATAGTAAAGTGCTTTAGGAAATTTGAGTGCATTTTGTAAGATTTAAATATATATTTTTTGTTGTCCCCCCCTGCAGATGCTATAGCTCAAGTGTTCTTAGGGTAAAAATCTTATAAAATCAACATTCAAAAAGTTGTGGTTTATGCAAAATTACTTGTGGATAGGATATCAACTACATTGTTGGCTGGCATGATGGTATTACTTGAAATTGAATGCAAGAAGTTTTATTTTTTTTTTTTTGTATTTTTATAAGGATGATGGTTGAGTGGAATTTCAAGAAGAGGGGGGTTTTTTAAGGATTTTTGCCTACTTTTTTGATTCAATAAAAGATGTTGGGAAAGAAGGCAATCTATAATATATGGATGTTATAAGGTTTTTAGAAATAAAATTTTATTGAAATACAATATTAATAATATTTTGTATGAAATATGATATAGAGTGGAAGGAATTGGATAAAAATAGGAAAAATATTTTTAGAAGGAAAATTGATAAGTATTCTATAAATGTTATGGTTCATTTAACTGACCTTTAGTTGTTAAAGTAATTCTGAATTTTGAAAATAGTTTTTGCAAGGATCAATTTTAATAAGCCATACATTGTTAGGGGATCACAAAGTCAGTATATTGAAATAGTGACCAAGTCATGATCGACTAAACTAAAGGACCGCTCCTAAAATAGGTGCCCATGGTGCAAAAATTAACAAAGTCGAATAGGTACCATAAAAAAAAAATATTTAGCCTGTAATTGAAATTAATCACATAATATTTAATTTTTTTTGAAATGGTTTGCGTTTTACCAACCAACAGCTGTCAAACCCTTATTGTAAATCTCGATTGATGCCTTTTATAAAAATTAAAATAACATTGATTTTTTCATTTCCATCAAAGGATGACTTAAAATAGCAATAAGTTGCTTTATTTTGAGACTTTTTCCTATTAAATTGTAGAATTTTTCCGTTGGCTAAATCTAAATATTTTTGAAATATTAACCAAAAACTACATCACAAGAATTTAAAGTTATTAAATTTACCTATACTAATATCCTAATTACATTGAATTATTATGGTATACCTAAAGTGTGAACATTTTTAATTTTAAAAGACATATTTACACGAATACGAACAAAAAATACGAATGAAAAATTTAATTTTATGAGAAATTTGATAAAAATTTATAAATAATAATAAATTAGTATAATCAAACATTGTTTTTAAGACTATCAAAATATCTTTTATACTTTTGAACATGAAACAAAGCTATTTAATTTATCTTGTTACAAAATTTTTTTAAGAAAACGAATTAAAAGCCATTAGAGCCATTAAAATAAAATAGTTTCTTAGTAGCTGGAGAAAGTCAGAAATAAAGTCAAGATAAAATATTTTTAACAAAAACAAAACAAACTTCTTTCTTATCAATGAAACACTCAAAACCGGACCAAATTGAAATGGGGTCACACTGGAAGTTGCTTTCAAATAAAGATTTGAGGTAAAAATATAAAAAAAAAAATGCAGTCGAATTGAGAACCTCCTCCTTTTTTTGAAGTTGGCTTCAAACGGTTCTATCGCCAGGCATATCGTTAATAACCCTTGTAAAAATATTTTTTATTTAAAAAAAAAAACAACCTTATTAGTTATTATATAATTTTTTTGAAAAAAAAAAAAAAAATCCATTTTGGTCAGTAAATATTTGATTTTGGCCCTATAGAAACCTTAAGCATAAGCTTAGTTCGTCAACTTTTTATATTTAATTTTTTTTTTTTAAATTTAAAATTTAATATTGGTAGCTAATTAGTTAACTTGTACAAAGTAAAAGCAGAAAAAATGAACTTAGAGAGTTTTATTTGATATTTGTTTAAGACTGTTTCATGGATTTTGTGTTAAGAATCGTGTTTAAATGGCCCTTATTAATAGAGCCGAATTTAGCAAATCTCGATTGTAAGAAAAATATCAGTATTAAATAAGTAAATAAACAGGTAAATAAATAAATAAAACATAATGTACATCTCATTTCCAAACTAAGAAGACGCTTAGAAACAGTTTACCTCCTATAACTAAGTCCATTTTAAAATGATAGATTTTTTTAAATATAAATGTTTTACAGACGAAATTTTTATTTAAGAAATAAACAAAGACTTAATTTACAAGGTCTTGAAACATCCAACTTGTAGAGAAGATAATTGAATCGGTGATTGTTAAAACAACATAAGTGAAATTTAAATTTTTTTGTAGGAGAGAAAAAAACCGCTATAATTTCCATGACGCGACCGAATTTACAATGTTTTGACAATTTTAATACCTCAATTGACATTCTTAGACTTCAAATTGACTATTTTAACAACAAAATTGGCTTTCTTTTCAAAATTATAGCAGTTTTGGTCTCGCCTTATAAAAAATTTAAAAAATCACTTATGTTGTTTTAACAATCATCGATTCAATTTGACCTAATATTATTTTGAACGCCTCAAATCTCTGTATAAATTAAAGTTACTCTAATGTTTATGCTTTTGTTTTTATTCAAATTTGATATTTTGAAGAAATTTCAAAAGTAGATAGTATAAAAAAATTAAATCTGTTTTTATAATAATTAATTAAACACCGTTTTAAATGATCTTTTACAAAAAGCCAAGTATGGCATTTTATTTCTTGTATAAAAAGGTATTTTTAGAAAAAAAATTTCGAAAATCGTTGGAGTCGTTTTTAAAAAAAAAATAATTTTTTATAAATAAAAATTTTCTAACATTTTTCAAAAAAAAAGTTGGTAGGTATGCGATTTTGAAGAAATAATTAATTTACACATAAAAACGAAATTTAAAGATTTTTCGTCAAACCGTTTTCAAAAAATTGATATTTCGAAAAAATTTTTGAAATATTTAAAAAAAAATCCAAAAGTGTGTTTTTTGAAAATTTTCTTAAATTTTAATATTAACTTTACTTAAACACTCTTGTATAAAAATTTTAGTTAAAAGCGGATTAGTCTTGTACGAGTTATTTATAAATCAAAAAAACCGTTCTATGACAGGTACCGTTAATAACGGTAACAAAAAATATTTTTTTACTTCAAAAGTTGGCTCTTATGTGTAATACTTCACACAAAAATTTTAATCAATATCGTTAGAGCCGTTTTGGAAAAAAAATTTACTTTTCAATTTCCGTTATATATCAGGTACCGTTAGTTTTGGTCATACAAATAAAATTCTAATTTCCCCTCTAGGGAATCACCCAAAACTGCTAAATACCAAGTTTGAAGAAAATCACTTCACTCGTTTAGGCTGCAGCTCCAGATAGATACAGACACAGAGACAGACAGACAGAATTGCCGGACCCACTTTTTATTCATTCTCCATCATCGTAATATCACGTAAAATTCTTATCTCGAGTTCGATTTTTTTTTACGAATCCTAAACTTGCCCTATAGTACCTATATCGCAAGTAAAAAATGCACAAAGCCTGTTATTTAGATTAATGTTGCATCAAGAAATTGGTCTATTAGTATTTCAAACCCGAAACTCAAAAACTGATAAATCATGTTTATTTTTGAAGAGTAAACACTTTTTCGATTGGGTCTGTAAAAGTATAATTAAAATCAAATGTGATCAGATAAAATTATCTGTCTTTGCAAGGTAAACAACAATTTTTTGTTATTAAATAAATTAGCATCACTTCAAAAGAATACATTAAAGAATTGCACACGTTCTGGTCAAATTTGTATAAACTATTCTTTTAGTGTGGTCACGTTTTGTTTTGCTTTATGTTTTATTGAACACACTACCAGTGTTGCCGCGATGAAAAAAGCAGACAGGGCCATTTTGAATTTTTTTGAGGGCCATTTGACAAAAGTGTGGGCCAAATATTTTACTAAAAAAACTTTTCCTTTTCCGATTTCATAAACATTCAACAAGCTTTTAAAATTTTAAATGATGTTTTTTGTATGGGACAAACATCATTTTAGGATGTAAAAGCCTGATACATATTTCAAAGGGCTTTATTGGCCATACATTTGTTGAATCTTATTAGTTTACAAAAGAAATAAAAGAAAAACACAGATGTAGGGGAAAGGTGCGAACAGTGAGACAGTGCAAACAGTGAGACAATCCATTTTTCTCTTTTCTGAAAATAAGCACAGTAACGCTAGTTTGGGTCAAATAGTTTATTTCTCCGTCTGAGTCTTTTAATTTTGTCCCGACTAAATTAAAGCTGTCCATTTTCCTACACCGTAAAATATCAGACAAAATCAGGTGAAAGTAGTTTTTGGAGTATTATAAAAAGAGTGTATAACACAAAAAAATCTGGTTAGTGGTATGTTCTTTCATAAAAAAATATCATGTAATTAGAATTCCTTCTCGGTTTTTTTGTAATTTTATATTTTTCCGAAAAATGACAAAAAGTAAACAGTGAGACATAGATTTTTAAAAAATTTATTATTTTAGCATGACTTCGTAGTGCATATGATTTCATAGTGTTTTTTCTTTCGTTTTTTTTTTGGCTTTTTGTTATTTTTTTTTTTGAAAAAATGGGTTAAAGTAATATAAATTAATTAATTATATACTTGTCAATTACCTAATTATTTGACGTTTTCGTTAATTTTTTTTTCACCTAAGAATGTCTCACTGATCGCACCCATTGCAAACAGTGAGACGTTTTGACTTTTTCTACATTTTAGTCCAATGTGATGCTCTCATTCATTCTTTAACTACAAGTTTTTTTTTGCAACATTAAGATAAAATATGTCTTAAACTGACTTCAAAGTTTCGTTAAGCTATCTTGAAAACATTCTAAGACAGGGATGGAAAATGGCATTTTTTAATTGTACTGAAAATTTTATTTGTATTGTACTGATATGGGTACAATTGTATATATTGAAATATATTTTTCACACGAAGAATTAATTTAAAATTAAAAAAAAAACGTTATATTTGCAAAAACCCTTAAATTTTCCATATACATTTCATTATTTTCTGCATAAAAGTGTAATTTATATTTAATTTCGGTATAAAAGTACCTACATATTCACAGAAGACTACAAGTATTTAAAACATTTTTTAAAAAATGCAAAAACTGTGAGGACCCAAAAAAAAAATGCAATTTTGGTTTTTAGATTAAAATATTTGCTGATTAATGTCGAAAAAAATAACACAGCTTGATCAGTTTTATAAATATTTTCAAGACAAGTCACTACAAAAAAAAATTTTCAAAATCTTTGGAGCCGTTTTTTTAGAAACTAATTTTTTATAAATATTTTTTTGGAAAAAAAGTTTTAAAATAAAATTGGTATGCCATTTTGTAGAAATCACTGATCAACATCTAAAAACTAAATTTCCAAAAAAAATTCATTGTCCCGTTTTCCAAAATTTGATTTTTCAAAAAAAAAATTTCAAATTTTTTTTTTAAATCCAAAAATTATTTTTTTTGAAATTTTATTTTTGGTTTGTATTTAAATTATATAAATGCTTCTTCACAAAAAGTTTCGTTGAATTTTTTTTCATTGAAAGATAGACCTTAGCTTAAAACTAACACTTGAATTTTTTAAACAAAATCTTTGGAGCCGTTTTTGAGATATTTCAATTTTGCTAAAATCGTTATATGACAAGTACCGTTATTTTTGATCCAAAAAAATGAATTCCAAAAACCCCTCTGGAGAGTCGCCAAATAACGCTACATACCAAGTTTGACATTAATCGGTCCATCCGTTTAGGCTGTAACTCCTTATACAGACAGACAGACGGACTTCCGGGACCCACTTTTTTGGCATTGTCTACCATCGTAATGTCATGGAAAAATGTTATCTCAACTTTTTTTTTTGTACGAATGCATAACTTAAAATATAGTACCTATATCGCAAGTAAAAAGGGTGTCTCACTGTCCGCACCTCTCCCCCATACATTTTAAACTATTAATAATTCCTATCTTCGTGACCTTATTTTTGAATACAAATTCAATCCTAAGATTTAAAGCCAACATAGCGATGCATAGCGACGATTTATATGTAATTTTGTAAGGCCTTTTAATTATTGCTAAGCACGATATGAAGAGAAATCTACTAAAATTTGGATTCGTGGGCCATTTCTAATTGGCCCGGACAAAGGGCCAAAATATAAAATAGTGGGCCAAATGGCCCGATCGGGCACTTTGGGAAGAAAACAAGGCATTCTTTGAATTTCAACCCATAAATTTCTTCATTCCTCATCAAAAACCCTGCCTTTTTGTATTTCAAGTTTACAAAGATTACTTAATAAAACATGACAGACACAATTAGCATTATTTGATAGTTACTTAAAGTTCTTTAAATATCAATGAATAGCAGCTACCTACTTCCTCTTTAAAAGTTCATAAAAATTTACATTTCCGTAAAGTCTTTAAATACTTAAGACCCCCCCCTATAAATAGTTTACTAAATAGTATCAAAGACTTTTTGGCTTCAAAATAATAACAAAATCATTTAATTTAACAACAATAATACTTATAGTCTTTCTCTTTTATATAGCCCTTCCCCCAAAGAGGGCATTCGTTTGATACTTAAGAACATTTACCTAATTGAACTATACCTTGACTCTGCGAGAGTAAAATCGAGAAATCCTTTTATCCTATTAGGTATACAAAGTAAATAGATAAATGGTATACCTCCATTATATACAAATAAACAACCTTAGGTATATACACATTCTGCACCAAAAGCAAAACATAAGACTCAAAACCATTCAAAAGTATAACAATTTTTCTTTAAAGCTAAATCCTAGCACAACAAATGAGATTCCATTTAAAATTTTTCCCGTGAGAGCTTTTTTCTCGAAGAATAACAACTTAAACAAAATAAAATATAAGCAAAACAAAATCAAGAAAGAAATCTTTCTTTTCCCCTTTAAAACTAAGATGGGTATAGATAACATCTTGAGGCTATAATGTACCTACACATAAGCTGAAGCTCCCTCCCCAACCTATCAAAAAGGAACCTCTCTTTTTAGTCTTCGATAGTTTTCTTCTTTTTTTTTTTTTTAAGAAGAAGAAAATACTATAAATTTCCTTTTTCGTTTTGGTTCAAACACAGGTAGAAGAACATACCTGTACTCGAGTCGAAGAAGAAGACGAAGAAGTCGGAAGTCCTCTTGTGGACCCCAACTCTTTATCTCTTTTTATATTTGTTTCTCGTCTCTTTAGTAGTAGAAACTCCTCAGATTATGTGAAATATTTCCCTATAACGTACCCCAACGTTGGCTTGGCTGTCTGAACCAGAGAACGTCTCAACTCAATTGTTGTAATAAATCTTTGAGCATAGAATTTCCTTAAAAAAAAAAAAAAAAAAAAATACACAACAACTATATAATGCCTCTGTTATCCTTTCTACGTAAAGATTCTCTCCATAACAATAGACTATGGGAATATTTCAAATAAATTATTATAAATAAAATAAATTACCTGGGTCTTTGCCGTGTCTCACAACAAAAGTATTCTTCCTCCATAACAATAATGCAGAGAAAAGAGATATGGAAACCGATACAAATAAGTCGTTTGTTGACTATGGAACAGTGGCGTATTGAGGGGGGGGCTCAGGGGGCTCAAGCCCCCCCCAAGCCTTCAAGATCATGTTTTTATTTAGCTGATTTCATCAAAATGTACATGATTAATTGAAACTTGTTCGTAAATCTTAGAGATTTAGAGGCATCACAGATGCTCGAGCCCCCTCCAAATTCTAAAACGGCTGTTTGGGTTTGTTTGAGTAAGAGCCTTAGCTGACGATGAGGGTTGTAATAATTTTTTTTTTCAGATTTTAGTCCAATTCCGAATTCTTTAGATAATTTTCTTAGTATTTTGACGTCCAATTACATTACCATTAAATTTTTGCAATACTTCTTATGCATTCTCAAAACGCCGTATTTGATCATATATTTACTTTTTTTTTATTAATATTTTTCTCAAAGATATTGGAAATATAAATTTTTGATCAAAATCTCAAAATCTAAGTGGTCAACAGGTTTCTTTAAGAAAATTGCAGTTTGCGCTTCCGATTAGGATTAAAGAGCAACATATTACGAAAAAACATATATATTTCGAATTAAACATCAAAAAGAATTTCATTCAAATTAGTTTTTGAGACTTTCACGTTCTGATTCACTTTTTGCGTATTCACTTGCCGAAAGTGAAATAGGTGTTCTGCATTTTTTAACTCATTTAGATTTTCTAATCGAATTCAATTCACTTTGTTTCTGTTCGTGAATTTGGGGGCCTTTCTCAATGAATCTGCAACTGCAGTAATTTCAATAGAAACAAAATAAAAATGGAAGATCCTTCAGTTTTGACAATTAGAAGCAATTTCGAAGTTTTCAAAACCGATCGAAATGAAGAATATTGATATTTATTTCACGTGAAATTGAAAAGTGATTTGAATTCACTTTCGTTCGAATTGCGGAACATGGCCACATATAACGAAAATATTGGTGAGTTTAGCCCAAAAACTCTTGACGTGATAGGAATAAATCTGTAAACAGTTTTGGATTCAGCACATGACAAAGTTCGAACGAAATAAAGAGTTTTTTTAAGGATGACTCAACTCCTTGCTGTTTAAACTGTTTGGGACACAAGAACTTTGAAAAAAAACTAGGTACCTACTCTGAATGTGAAAGGAGGAGACAGTAGTACGAATCTGTCTAGAGCAGTATAATGCTACTTTACCACTTTCAGTACCGCAGCACCAGCGTTTAACTCTCGATGAAAGATTAATAAAAAGAAATGAAATTTTTTTCGCGCATTAACCCTCTAAAAAATGTTTGAAAAATTTTCCAGCCCCCTCCAACATTTTTTCTGGATACGCCACTGCTATGGAACTATTATGGAGTGGAGCTCGGAAGCCTTGAAGGCATAGAAAAGGATTTACATAGATAAGTCAATTGAATGCCGATTGTTTGGTTATAGGTCGCACACATTCACATTAATATTTTATATTGAGAAAAAAAAAAAATAGATACTTTTTTGGAATTATTATTTTTACATTAATAGCATTATGTCAATGTCGTAGGAAGAGTTCTTAGTTCATCATTATGGCTTAAAGGAACTTATATTTTTGTTTTTTCTTCCAACTCAATAAACTCAATAGAGATAGAATATTGAAGGAATAAAAAAAAGGGAAATTAACCTTATGATTGGATTGGTGGCGTGCAGATTGCAATAGCATTATCCTTTATTGGATTTTTGTTTTTTGTTTTTTTTTTTTTATTTGCGTTTGTCGGGGTTTTGTTTCTTCATCTGGATGATATCTTTAGGGAAATAATATTATATCAGGATTCTTTTTCTTGAGTCGCATATAAAAAAAAATGCAATGCCAAGCCATTTCTGAAACAAGTGGTGCGTTAAATCCGCAAAGAAGATTTGTTGAAGAGATGAATTTGAGATTTGCAGCAAATAAAAATAAATAAAGAGAGGATGAAAATAAACTTAACCGGAAAAAACTGATAAGGGATTTGAAAAGGAAAAAAAAAAATGATAAAGTTCAAAAACAGATGATGTAGTTTTTTGATGTATTAAAAATAAATGAAAAACTTGTTGATGGTGGTTTTGAGTTTTTTGTAGAATCAAGAGAGTTTCTTTGAAATTGGACTTTTTTATAAAATATTTTGGATTTTTATTTTTTTTCTAAAAAAAAAAATTGGTTCAACTTAGAACTTAAATTATAGTCAAAATAGACAAAATTGGTTTTAAAAGTTATACCTAGAAAAACTGATATATCTTGGCGGCATTGACCGAAATCAATCGGTTATTTATTGGTTTTTCCAAGTGGAACCACCTTATTATATAATCACATGTCACCGATACGAAGATAGGTTTTTTCTTTTACTTAAAAAGAGGTTGTCTGTAAAGCCGGTTTACGGACGATGATTTTACGTGATAACGTCGTAAGAAAACAGGTTGTGTGCTTTTAAAATGAGCCATTTGAAGCGTTTATTTATTTTAATACAGTAAAATAAGGAGAAAAAAGGGGTAAATCTCGGAATGAATGTTAGTAGAAATTTTTTTTGCTCAATATCTTCCTTTTACCATTCTATAACATATCTCAAAAGTCTAGAAAAATCTCATGTCCGCTTGTCGCGATTTCAAGGTCAAATCGCGAAATGGAGATTTTCAAAATTAGCAAAAATAGGATATGGTATTATATACACATATGATACATGATTTCAAGGTATTTTTTAATGCTGATTCCAAAAAATCTAAAATCAAGACAATCTGACGTCTCTGGAAAAAGTTATACCTGTTTTTCATCTAACAACTCATATTATTATAACAGTTGCAAACTTACTGCCGAAAAACCCTTAAAAGTTATGGTAGATGAACCAAATTTTGCATGAAGATTTTAGAATCCATCATTATTAAAAATCAAAACAATCCACTACAAAAAATATATATACCTACGAAATAATGGTATTTTTTGATGGAGGGGCAAATTTTAGGATATGCACTAAAGAAGATTCTTGTTCATCTTAGGAATAAGTGCAAATAGGCTAATTTTTTCATTTTAATCTTTGTTTGGATATTCTTTAACTACCCTTAAAAATCTAAAAAAATCTCATGTCCGCAAGTCTTAATTTTCTTGGTTTGAAGATAAGGTGCAGATTTGAAAAAATTGAAAAACTACTCTTCAGATATTTGTGTCAGATCAACATGAATAAGGTACATTACTTTTCAGGGATGGTCATATTGATTTGTTTGTGGGTTTTGTTGGAATCAGCGTTAAAAAATACCTTGAAATGATATGGGTTATGTTGGTATACAATATACATATAAGAATCTAAAATTTTCTTATTATTTTTTTTAAATCTGCACCTAACTTAGTTTAACCTGGAAAATAAGAACTTGCGGTCATGAGATTTTTTTAGATTTTTGACATAAGTTATAGAATATCCAAACAAAGATAGAAACAAAAAAATTAGCCTATTAGCACTAATTCCAAGATTGTACCAGGATGTTTTTTAGTGCACATCCCAAAATTTCCCCTTTTCTCAAAAAATACCATTTTGTCATAGATATAAATGTTTTTTTGCATTGCATTGTTTTGATTCTTAATGATAATGGATATGAAAACCCTCATGCAAAATATGATTCCGCTACCATTACTTTTAAGGGTTTTTCGGTAGTAAGTTAGCAACTGTTATAATAATATGGGTTGAAAGATGAAAAACAGGTATAACTTTTTTCAGAGACGTCAGATTGCCTTGATTTTAGATTTTTCGGAATCAGCATTAAAAAATACCTTGAAATCATGTATCATATGTGTATATGATACCATAGCCTATTTTTGCTAATTTTGAAAATCTCCATTTCGCGATTTGACCTTGAAATCGCGACAAGCGGACATGAGATTTTTCTAGACTTTTGAGTTATGTTATAGAATGGCAAAAGGAAGATATTGAGCAAAAAAAAATTCTACTAACATTCATTCCGAGGTTAAATCCTTATTTGACTGGATTATTTCAAACAATCATAATTTACAAGCAAAAGCTAAAAAAAATAATTTTTTTCTTTTCTCATTATATAAATTTTTTTATTTTGAAAGCTCACAAAAAAAAATTATACCATTAAAAAGCCAAATATTTCTTCTAAATAATAAAACCATTTTTAAATTTTTACAATGAGCAAAAAGTATTAAAATAATTTATTGAAAACAATCTTTTCTTATGAAAAAAGTGAAAAAATCACTTCACCCAAAAACTCATTTTTTTGATACAACAACCTATAATAAATTTTATACCACCTGAAAGCTTATTGCTTCAGCTCAAAATATATATAGGTATAGATCATGTCTATTAGACATGTATCATATGTGTATATGATACCATAGCCTATTTTTGCTAATTTTGAAAATCTCCATTTCGCGATTTGACCTTGAAATCGCGACAAGCGGACATGAGATTTTTCTAGACTTTTGAGTTATGTTATAGAATGGCAAAAGGAAGATATTGAGCAAAAAAAAATTCTACTAACATTCATTCCGAGGTTAAATCCTTATTTGACTGGATTATTTCAAACAATCATAATTTACAAGCAAAAGCTAAAAAAAATAATTTTTTTCTTTTCTCATTATATAAATTTTTTTATTTTGAAAGCTCACAAAAAAAAATTATACCATTAAAAAGCCAAATATTTCTTCTAAATAATAAAACCATTTTTAAATTTTTACAATGAGCAAAAAGTATTAAAATAATTTATTGAAAACAATCTTTTCTTATGAAAAAAGTGAAAAAATCACTTCACCCAAAAACTCATTTTTTTGATACAACAACCTATAATAAATTTTATACCACCTGAAAGCTTATTGCTTCAGCTCAAAATATATATAGGTATAGATCATGTCTATTAGACATCTACAAAGAGAGCTAGAATTTTTTGAACTCCATCAAATTTCATTAAAAAAAGCAAAATAAACATGTAAATTTATATTCTCACGCTATTAAATCAATTCTTTTTTAACAATCTATAAAAATTTGTACACCATCTACAAGCTTATTGTCTTAGCTAAATATATATATATAGACCAAGTCTATGAGACATCTACAAAAAGAGCTAGAATTTTTTAAACTCGATGAAATTTTATTAAAAAAAGCAAAAAAAAACATTTATTTTTATGTTCCCATGCTGTTAAATGAATTTTTTACCTAACACCTTATAGAAAATGTTATACCATGTGAAAGCTTATTGTTTCACCTTTCAAATGATGTATCAATCTCTCAAAGATGCCTACAAGAGAAGTTAGAATTTTTTAAAGTGAACCATGTCGAATTTCCAGACTGAGATTACGGTACTTCCCACACTGGTGGCTGTTCATGGCGCAACAGATCTCCACTGGTGGTATGATGTTTTTCGCAAGTTTCTTGATTTAACATTGTGTGGCTTGTAGTTAGTCTAGCATTATGTGTGATTTACCAAATGAAAGGCAATTGTATCAGGATGCTCATAAATGTTTAATCAAATTTCTATCTGCTCTTGGTAAAAAGTTATAACCTGTTGAATTCTAAAATTTTATTTTACCGTTATCTCAAAATTGTGTTTACGAAAATGATTGAAATTTCGCACACATATAGTCGTGGTCATGGTCTATCATTATGCCGTATATAATATTCCTATATATATTAAAGAAAAAAAGATAAAAATAAAAAACGATGAAAATCGGTTAAAAACGGCAAAAAAAACTGTTTTTTTAAAAACTTATTTTTATCCGTATTCAGTGAAAACTCTTTTAACGATTCCAATTTTTTGCACATGTATGCGCATTTATCAGCCCTACATGTCCTATATAGCTTGAAATTTTTTGAACGATCCAAAAAAAACTACCCAAAAATACCCCTAAAAAAGTAGGTATTTTTTAAAAATTCATATTTCGAAACGCAAAGTGTTGGAAAAAAATCCGTATTAGACGCCTATTTTTTTTTCCTTCATCTTTCACCTTTACCACCATTAGGATTGTCAAAAAAAATTTCCCCTACCCATAATCAACATTTTTTCATACCCACAACACCTGATCAACGTTCAAACAAAACGTTATAGCATAGTTCCAGAATTTTTTAAAATTTTTTCTTAAATGCAGTTATCCTTTAATCAGTCTTTTATGTCTATAGCAAAAAGAATCAACTCTCTACGACCACGCGTTTAGATTTTAGCCCAAATGTCAATTTTCCGTTTTACCCCTGTTTACCCTATTAAATGACATAATTTTCAAAAATCCTTCATTTGGATTAAACTTTAGGTTATTATCTTTCAAATAAACTACAGGAGATTTTTTATCTCTAATAGTTTATTTTTAATTTTGAATTGAAATTTTTTTCCGCACTGCGAAAGTGCGAGAGTGGAACGGGAAAAAATGGCGTCACTTTTTTGTGGTGGCTGCCATGGTTCATCAATTTATAAGACGTTATCACGTCAAAAATGTTGCAGCAAATAGCACAATTGACATTCACACTGCGATAATTTTTGTGGAAAAAAAAAACCCAGTCATACGAGTGAGGCGTCAGGAGAACATCTTAAAGCAAATTTGGAATTTTTCGATATTTTGAACTTTAAAAATTTCGTAAGCACTTGCGTGCTTTAAAATAGATTTTAAAATAAGGTTGCCACATAGAAGTTCCCATTTTAAAAGTAGTAACTCTTTTTTTTTTCATTTTCTCTATCAACTGGTCTTTATGAGATGAATAACTGGACCCTTTTCTACATTTTATGTCTATAACTATTTTCCCATAGCAAATTGAAACCTGTATCCATATATAAAGAATTGATCTCGGCAAAAATTCTTTTTCAATGACATATAATAACTCATCATTATTGGACAATTACCATTGTCCTTTTCACTAAATACTAAAAAGTTTCTACACGATAAAAATATTTGAAAATTAAGTAGAAAAAAATTGATTTTTGTTTTTCTTTTATTTTGAAACATCAATTTTATAAAATTGTTCAAAATTATGTGTGTATTATATTTACTTGCTCTTTAAGGGAATTATTTTATTGATTTCGAGGTTTTAATCCAAACTAACATTACGATGGTGGAGAAATCTAAAGAAGTGGTTTTCTTCATGACGTCCGTCGCACAGTGGTCAAAATCAAGAATCTAGGTGGACAAAATTATTTTTTGTTTTGAAATGAGAACTTTTATTGTTTTTATTAAAATTTAACTACCTATTTGTTTAAACATTTTTCGAATATTAATTCAATTTAAGAACATTTTTTTGAAATATCACATATTAAACCTTTAAATAAGAAAAGCCGTTTTCTTGTCCGATTTGAAGGGTCTTCACAATTCAAACAAGATCTAGAATCTGACTTTAATTTTTAAGTGCTTAAATTTCTTCCACAGTTAAAAAAAAAATCATTTTCGACACTTCACTTTGCTCAGCACGATCTTGAAGTTTGACAGTTGAAACTTGTAAGCACCTGATTAGAATCGATTGCTATCAATGCTTACACTTTGGGCTGACGTACCACCTATAACACGGTGTAACACTCAAAATATACGCGGGCGGAGACATATCACGTTTTGTAGAGCTAGTCGCACTGATTACGAAACGGTATTTAAAAAGTCCCTAACACCCCCAAAATTTGGAGTTTTTCACCCATTGAAAAAAATCTAGCTTCGTCAAATTTTTACCCATTTTCGATTTTTTTTACAGTTTCTGATAGGAGATAAATATACCTTTTTTAACAATGTATAAAACATGTAACTTGGTTAAACCACCTAGAAATTATAAGCTGTCAAAGTTCAAAAATTCCATTTTTTTTCGTCATTTACCTACCCAACTTCGACATCAATTTAAAGTATATATTTTCACAACAAATTGCTGTTTTAAAAATATATTGTAAAATAATATTTATTTCCAAATCAAACTAGGAATTTTTTATGAAAATCAGTTTAAAATTGGCTTAGGAAAACAAATTTTACGATTTCAACCCAGATACCTACAGAAATTCGAACTTTTAGGTATTGAACAAAAATGTTGTTTTGGCACGTAGTAGGAAAACTAGGGCGCCAGGATTTGATAACGGGTTTTTGTAGAGGAGTTCAATACAAACATTTTTTTCTTTGGAAGGTTGGTCTATCTCCCCCCGTTTAGGTAGGAGGGGCAGTTTTCTAAAAAAAAATTATCAAAATAAAAAAAAATTATTAAGAAACAACGGCAACACTTACAGTTATAAATGATAACATTTCCGAAAGTCTAAATGGTACATTTAATTTTAATTTTTAAATCAATATATTATAACCAATATTTTTTAAAATAATCGATTTCAAAGATAAAAATAAAAAAGTTTAAAAACTCATTTTATACTATTTTTTTCTGACTGTGAATTTTAATAAAAAAAATGTCTCACACAGAAAACTGCCTCAATTGATTCCTTATCGAACAGTGAAAACTATATTTTTCTATGTCTTCTAGTTTTTGAGAAAATTGAAAAAAGAAAAACAAATAAAAACAAAAAATATTTTGAAAAAATTTTCTTAAAAACTAGATGACATAGGAAGCATTTATGTTCAGCGTTTGATTAGAAATCAATTTAGGCATTTTATTTTATAAGAAAATTTTGTATTGAAATCCACAGTCCTTGTCCTTACAAAAATTGTATTAAATGTAATTTTTTAAACTTTTTTTTACAAATTTTGACTTTAAAATCGATTATTTCAAAAACTATGTAGGTATTGCCTGCAATTATGTAACTTGATTTAAAAACTTAAATAAAGTGTGAAATACTGACTTTTGAAAATGTATCATTCATAACTGTAGGTATTGCTGTCATTTTTTATTTTTTTTTTTTTTTATTTTGAGTTATTTTTTAGAAAATTGCCCCTCCCTCTTAAACGGGGGGAGATAGACCCCACCTCCTTTCATAGTAACAAATGCTTGTATTTGACTAATCTACAAGACTCTGTTACTAATTTTTACCTCCTTAGTTATCTTACTTTAGTAAAAGATAACTTTAAGTTACTAAAGCTGAATATATTTAACAACAGTTAATACAAATTATTACCTAAATGTAAAACAAAATTTAATGAATAACAAAAATATTACACATACGCCCCATTGACTGTTTAATTTTCAGCTTTATTTTTAATTCTTGAAAAGTTGATACCTACATAATCATGAAATGGTGTCGAAATAGATTTTTGAAGGAGTATTGAGTATGAGTATGAATATGGGTAGAAACTACGATCTAATAGTACCCTAACAATAAAATAATTATATCGATAAAAAATGATTATATTATTATTGGTTTGTTGTTACACATGCTTTCTTTTGTAAACTTAATGAATACGCATAGTAGATCACGTGTAGGAATAACAAAATTGTTGAATTTCTAATGAAACCTTGAAAAATATTTAATGAACGTATTGAAAACCGAACAAAGTAACAGAGCAACTGGTCGATTAATAATCATATGTATCGTGACTTTAATAAAAAGTAAGAAAACATATTTCAGCCAGTCAATGAAATGAGAGAAGGGCCTATATGTCCCAAATAATGTAAACTCATATTTTTCTTTCGATTTTTTGAATTTTCAATAAATCCAGGAAGAAAAGTGTTAATAACTTTAGTAAGAGGATCAAACATTTGTTTGTTTTTTCTTTATATCAAATTTATTTCTTGTCTCAATTGGAGGGTTGAAAGGTTTTAAAAAAGGACTAACAAACATTTTAACCCTCTGTAGGCACACATCTTTTTTGTGACGTGGTAGGCACACGGGTGCGAATTTGTTTTATACTTTTTCATGTCGCTAGAACTTTTTTCGGTCACAATATTTTATAGAGAAACAAGTATGAAATTGATGTAGAATATTCCGAGGAATTTGAATGTAGTATTCACAATTCCGAAAAAAAATATTTTCACCCTTTTAAAGAGACTTTTTTGTGACCACTTTTTTGAAAAATCGTAATTTTTTTATTTTTGTCCTGCCAAATTCGCACCCGTGTGCCGACAGAGGGTTAATGAATGAAAGAAAATGAATACATTTTATGAAAATAAAAATCCTTATAATAAAATCCATCATAAACAAGCTTTATGAAAAAAAAGAAATCAGCAATATTCTGCAACTTTTAACTAAGAATAAATTAATTATTCCATGCATTTTCCCACATAGACAATTTTTGTGTAAAGTCTTGGATAGATGTTAACCCCATTTGCCAGCAAGCAGTTAAGATAATGACACTTTTATATTCTTTGATAACGAGCACATTGCATCTCCACCGCTAATCTATACCACACGTGAAGGAATGGAAGAGTAGAATTTTCTAAGTAAAGCAAAAGAAGTAGAAGAATTCCTACCCATCTAACGATAACGAGTCATCATTTCTGTATGAGATGAGGTGCAAGAGACTCCTGCTAGATACCATGAATGTACCATGCGCTTCTGCTATATATACCTACACCAAAAAAGGACATTCAACCAACCTTTAATGCAACTACTCAAGAAGCAAACCATTCCCATTCACATGGGTTTTTGTGGTAAGGTTTACCCAGAAAGAAACATCAACCATAGAAAACACCAGTATAATATAGAAAAGGTAAAGGTAGGTTAGTATTAAAAACAAGAAACAGCAGAAGCAGAGCAGCAGGTGTGCAATGACCTCGTTTTTAGTTTTTCATACAAAACGGATATCCTTTTAAGAACTTGCGCGCCAGGGTTGGTTTCTAAGCCCAAAGTATAGAGCATTCATTTCAATTCACTACGTTTTACCTTTTTTTGCTTTTATATCGCACTTAGTAAATCCAATAAAATTGAATGAGTAGGGGTGAAAAAAAAGTTCGGTGCCTTATACTTTGTGCCTTGTGCCAGTGCCATTGCCAGGGAAGATATGGTTGCAATAGGACGAGAGGGAGTAAAAATACTTCTCTTTTTAGTTTTTTTTTTTTCCTTTTTTTCCTTTTTTTCATATGAACAGTGGTTTACCCTTTGAATTTTTTCTTACCCTTGGTTGGAGTTTTTAACCAGAAGGACCGATGACGGCATCATCAGCAGTAGGTGAACGAATCAATGTGCACAGTAGAATATTTGGTGGAGTTAGCGGGGGCGATACAACTCAGATCAGGTGTAGCAAGAGGAACCTGAATAGATTTTGCGATGCTCTTTATTTTGTTGCTGTCGTTTTTTTTTTTTTTATTTTAATACCAATTTTTAGGGGTAAGAAATAGTTGCTTTGTATTAAGCTCTTTATTCTCACCCCTCGTATAGATACTCTGATGGGTACCTTTTTAGCTGCTGGAAGAATTCATACGTGCTGAGTTTTTCTTTTAAATGATAGGAAAAATACTTTGAGTGAAAATCGGGATTATTGGGGAGTTTTGTTAAATTTTTAATGTCATCTAGATGGTGGTTTTAGAATAATCTCATTTATGTCCACTTTCAAGAGGAATTTTTGATTTTTCGTTGATAATTTCTGAGTAACTTTTTTTTTTAATAATAAATTGGACTCAGAGATTGTCTTGAAGGTGCATATTGCAGAGAATGGCGACAGCTTAATCGCATTGAACTAATCTTTTTCGTATTGTAAAAAGAAGATCTATTCTTGAGAAACTATTTTTGCTTATTGGTAAGCAATCGTAGCTCCATAGCAAATGATTTGTGGTACCTTTAAATAATGGATCTTATGAAACTATTATCAAACCCAATACCCGTAATATATTTTTCTTAAAATTTTTACCAGAACAATACAAATTTTATAATTAAATATAAAAAATCATTGAAGAAACTTCCGGGGATAGGTTTTCGAGGTATTTTATTCTTAAATAAACGCTCTCATAAATATTTATTTTGATAAAAAATATTTTATTCATTTAGAAAGAAATGTTTCTAATTTATGATAACACTATTCATTAAAAATAATTTCTATCTCCGTGCCCAAAAAACATTTTCGGAGCTACGAGTTGTTTAAATGTTCGATTTAAGCTTTGAAGGAGTTAACTTCGTGACTACAGCTCTATTTTATACTCCGTTGAAACTTCTGACATTTTTTTTACTAATCTGAGCTCTATATTTTAGTTTCATAACATCTTCAAGCTCTATAGCCTTATAAAGCTTACTGCTCTATTAATATGCTCTTATACACTATAAAACACAACCTTCCACGAGCCATACTTAATTTTTCATACATACCTATGCTTTAAAAAGGCATTTTTTGAGAAAGACAAATGCTCTTTAGAGCCACTCAGTAGCCTTTTGATTTAATTCGTACCCATACAAACAAAAAAGCAAAAGAATCGCCTACAAACACGAAAATAAACAAAATCATAAACAGGGTGATTCATTTGCAAAACTCCTATTTATTTTTTAGAAATAATTTATCAAACAGAAAATACTTTTAATAAATATTTTGCGTAAAAACGCATTCACTGCTTGATATTTCGACAGTTGCTCGTGTATTTATAAGAAAAACTTTTCGTCTCTTTTTTGTGTTTGTTAGTCAGGTGTCAAATTTTCGGAACACCGAGATATGACTTATGATATAATAATTTTTCTTATATAAAAACTTTTCGTGCTGTGTCGCTTTCTCGTATCGCATTAGTATTTAAAACGACAATGACATTTGGGGTTTTTTTTTTTTATATTATGACAAAACCTACACCGATGTACGCGATAAAGCTACAAATTATTTTGCTTTTAAAAAACCCTAAATGTCATTATCGTGTCGCGTTTGATTTAAAAGCCTTGTCGTTTCGCGTAGGTGTGCGCTCGTTGCGTTGAAGTATTAATTTTTTTTAAATATGCTCGTAGGCAAAAAATCATCTCTTTCACTTTTAAGAAATAATTTTTTGTTACACATTGAGAGAAAATCGAAAGAACAAAATGTTCGCTAATGAAAAGAAAACTCCGCGTCAAATATGTTTGCAATTATTGTTTGTTTAAAAAGACGTCTTCAAAAAATTTTTTTATTTTTTTTTTTTTTTGTTTTGATCTGAGACACCCTTTGTCTTAAATAAAAAAGATGCTTTACAACCAGCGTTGCCAACTGAGGCATAATTATGCCTTTTAGGCATAATTTTATTAGCTAAGGCATTGAGGCTTATTTTTTGCCAAAAAGGCATAGTTTTTTTAATTCCACTTTAGATAGGTATATATTTTAAAAGTTTCTTATAATTTTTTAAATATTTTGATAAAAAGACTAAAAATTAATATATATTATTATATCTTTTAAATATAAAGGTTGTTCTAAATTTTATTTACAGAATTGGTTTTAACCATTTAACTTTTGTTAGTTTTTTTTCGAAGAATTTTGTCCACATTAATCAATTTTACTTGACGAGAATCTACAAAAGCAATTTTGTTGCTATAAAAAGCCTTAAACGCTTGCAAATAGGCGATTATTTCAATGGTGAGCAAAATTGGTAGCTAATTTCTTCCAATTATGTAAAGGAATGCCAATGTCTTAGTTCCCTTGAAAATTCCTTTCGAAGAAAATAAGTTTCCGTTTCATGACAAATAAGTTGCCTTATATACCTAAAAATTAATTAATAAAACATTCCGTTATGTGTACGTGCAATTTTTGTATTTATTTTTTTAACATAAACTAAGAAATCTAAATTGAGGCATAATTTATTTGAAAAGGCATAATTTTTTTTCAAGTTAGGCATAATTTTGAGTGAATAGGTTGGCAACGCTGTTTACAACATATCTCAAGCAATACTTTTGTAGACATTGAGATCTATAAAAGCTCTAAAAGAGTTATTCTTGTTGCTCTACCAAAATGGCTCTCTCGGTAAATGCTATGAAGTTTTTCCATACATTTTTTTAATTTTTATTTTCAAAATAATATTAAAAAATTAATATTTCTGAGGCGCGTTGTAAGATTTCGAGGTGCAATGCCTATGTTTGTGATGAAAATAAAGTAGCACATAAAATCATGCCTTCGCATGTCTTAATCATCATTATTTAAAGTATAAATATTTTTAGTAGGTACCTATAGTTTGAAGTTTTACTTTCAAAATATTTGTGTTTAAGAAATGTTTTCACAGATCAACACAAGCAACCATCTCATTGTTTTCTTTTGTTATTATGTTTTACTAATATACTAAAGCAAAATGAATTTATATTTACACTTCATAGCTCTAAATCAAATGCAAATACACTTACACAAACGCTACTGGCCACTAGGAGCTATACAAGAAATGAAATAGAGCTCTTTTTAGCTCTAAAAATCGAAAAAATAGCTCTAAATGAGTTTTTAAAGAGTTTTATTGACGCTATAGAGCTAAATGAAGTTAAAGAAGCCAAATTATTTAGCTTTAGCGCTTCTAGAGCTAGAAACGAACTAGAATTGTTACTTGGGTGACCTTTTTTGTAAAATGTTTAATCCAGACGGGCTTTTAGTTCTGTTGATAAATTTACATAAAAATTACATTCTTGTTTAGGACTTTAAAAGTTGCAGTCGTTAACCTACCTACCCCTTGTCACTTATACATGAACAAAACATTAGATTGGAGATTGTTTTAAGAGATATTGTTCGAATTTAAGATTAACCATAAAATTAAAATTTTCCGAAAAAGGGAAACAATCAACATTTTCTGCCATTTTTGTTTTTTGTTTTTAATTTTTTCCTGAAAGGCGATTTATTATCTTTGATTTGTCTTACGACCAAACTTAAAAATGTTATTAATCTCAAAAACAGAACTTCTATTTTGACTAAAAAAATCCGTGTACTCAGTAGGGGTCAAAAAACGTCCTTCCTTTTACATAAAATAACATTTGAAAATTGCAATTGTTATTAATGGTAATGGCCATATAACCGTTTTCTTAATGCTTGACTTTCTTGTTAGCGACGTTACTGATTTCAACGAATTTTTTTTTGTAAAAGTTATTTTAGTAGGTAACCGTCAAACTTTAGAACAAAATTCAAAAAAAATTTGTTTGGGTTAATTTTTTTGGAAAATTAATTTTTTGAAAACTTATGTAGATCTTTTCTTTTTTATTAGAATATTTTTTGTGCTTTAATTAAGTTAAATTAAAATTATTCATTTAAGTATTTTTAAAAAGATTTATTATTTTAACTTTTAACAGAAAAACAAGTAGGTACATGCAATTCAGTTGTGCATTTTTTTTTTGCACTTTTAAGGCACCTGTAAGAAAAAAGTGACAACAAATTTTTGTCTGTGATACAATTTTATTTTTACTTGCTCTATAGGGCAAGTATTGGTTTCGTGTCAAACGATTTTGATTAAAGTTTGCAGACGTAATATTTAAAGTGATTGCAATAAAACTGCATTTTTATTTTTTCCAACAAAAAATCAAAAAAAAATTTTTTTGTTTTCATTTAACAAAATTTTGCTCTAAACGTCGGCTTTTCCCACATATCAATTTTTTTTATTTATAAAGAGCCAGCTCTTTAAATCTACAAGTAAACTAACATAAAAGTGCTTTGAACTGCAAGAGCAAGTACGTGTTTTTTTATGTTTTTTTTTTTTCTTTTTTTTATGTTTGTTGCCGCATTACTTTGGACAGAGTGAATCAATTTTGATAATTCTTTTTGTATTGGAAAGCTAGTGGCTGTAATGTGGTCCCATTTCAATTTCGTTCAGTTTAAGCCATAGGAACTATTAAAAAAAAAACCATAAAACCCCGTTTTGAATCATGGAAGTCGGTTTTGTTTTTTTTTTTTTGATAAAAATGATTATTTATTATAATTTTTTTCGTAGAATATACCAAAAGAATATACCAATATACCTCACAAATTTTCCTTAACTTATTACGGGATATCCTGTTTAAGAAATAAAGCTTTGATTTTTTATTAATATGAAATTCTCAATTTTGAAGATTCTAGAAATTTTGAATTGAAAAGATTACATTTAGACCAGGGTCGATAATTTTTGAAACCAAAAAAAATCATAGTAGGATGAAACCCATTGGAAAAGGAGGTGAATATGATGAAAATTAAAGGAAAAATAAATTACGGGCGAGCCGAGTTCGGGAAGTGGGTGGGTTGAGTTTTTAATGGTAAAAAATGGTATATCTCGATTTCCGGCAAAACTACAAGTCCTATAGAAAAAAGTTGTATGGCAAAGTTGTAGGTAATAAAAAGATCTACAACTTTTGTATCAACAATTTTTTCACATAACCTCAAAATTTATGTGAAAAATTAAAAAAACCGAGTTTTTGGTTTTTTATTTTTATCTTTTTCAAAAACAAAAATTTTTCTACGAAATTTGGTGAAAACTTACCTTATTATATCCCAAATACACTGTAATTTATTTGATTTAAAATATTAATTTGTTCACCTTATTTTGACTTAATACCAAAAAAACACCCTGTTTTTCAATCGAAAATTCACGTGTCAAAATATCAGCTTTTTTCAAAAAGTCGATGAGCATTTCGTTTGTTAAAATGTCTATTTTCTGATGGTGTAAAAAAAAATTACATTAGTATACTATACAACATGTTTTAGTAAAATGCAAAAAATGAAAAAAGCTGGAATTCGAAAAATTTTTTTTATCATTGTTTACAATTTTGGCCTATTTATTCAAATTTACACTTTAATTACTCAAAAAACGTAGGATTTCATGTTATATTGATTAATGTTACGGTTTTTGAGTAATTTAAGTGTAAATTTTAATAAATAGTCCAAAATTTTAAATAATGATACAAAAATTTTCGAATTCAAGCTTTTTGCTTTTACAGAGAACATGTACTATGGGATACTAATGTAAATTTTTGTTTACACAATTGGAAAGAAGAGATTTTAACGAACAAAATACCCACCGATTTTTTGAAAAAAGCTGATATTTTGACACGTGAATTTTCGATTGAAAATTAGGGTGTTTTTTTGGTATTAAGTCAAAAAAAAGGTTAAAAATAAATATTTCAAATCAAATAAATTACAGTGTATTTGGGATATAATAAGGTAAGTTTTCACTAAATTTCGTAGAAAAATTTTTGTTTTTGAAAAAGATAAAAATAAAAAACCAAAAACTCGGTTTTTTTAATTTTTCACATAAATTTTGAGGTTATGTGAAAAAATTGTCTATACAAAAGTTGTAGATCTTTTTATTACCTACAACTTTGTCATACAACTTTTTTCTATAGGAATTGTAGTTTTGCCGGAAATCGAGATATACCATTTTTTACCATTAAAAACTCAACCCACCCACTTCCCGAACTCGGCTCGCCCGTAATTTATTTTTCCTTTAATTTTCATCATATTCACCTCCTTTTCCAATGGGTTTCATCCTACTATGATTTTTTTGTACTTTTTAATGTTTTTGAAGGCATCGGCACTGGTCTAATTATTTTAAGGACTTCTTCGACTTATTATTTTTTTTTTCTTCACTCTGATTTTTTTTGAAAAGTCTACAAAAACGTTTTGAAATTATTGATTGAAAAAGATTTTTATGTCTGTCAGATGTTCATGATTATACGGAAAATTGATATAGCACCCTTTTCTTCACATTCATCTTGAAATAATCTGATTTTAACATACTGTCTCCATACCCAGTGCAGCTTCAAATCACCTGCTAGACTTTTTTTTTTTGTGTATTCATAAAAAAGAGTCATCTCTACAAAGCTAGAGGTGTCTTTATAAGATAATACATAATTTTGAAGTACGTGTTCAATTTTTTTTTCTAATCCAACTAACAATCGAAGAAATAATTACTCTTAACTTTCTTACTTAGCTTAACTTTTCATTTCTAAATTATTTGAAGGCATTCTATTATTTTTAGAGTTATACCTATATCTTTATAAATTTATTATCCTCATAACTAAAATATTCTTTGTCCTACGCATAAATCTTGTGAATCCTTACAGCAAAATTTCTATAAGTTTCATTATAACTAACTATATAGATAGGTAGATCCTCCGATACTATACAATATACATAGGTACATGAATGATGAATCTTCGCAAAAGAAGAAGAAATTATAAAAGTGCTGCTCTTTCAATTGCATCCTTCTGCAACAGAGGAAGATTATGTTTAAATATTTTGCCTGGGAGAAAGTGCCTCTAAATGAATCGAAATGATTATTTCCGCTCATTCAGTACAATGTTGCAAAACTTCAAATAAATTAATTAAAACAATCAAGTATATAAGTAAGTAAATACACATTCCTAACTATATTACAACTATATAGTGAAGGTAAAATGAAAATAAATGGCTTCAAGGATAATGATGATAAAGACAATATCTTCTTCTCCTTCAACAACAACAACAAACTTGGCAAGAATAAAGCACTGTTCAATTTATTAAACACAAAAGTCAGAATATTCAACACGTTGTTGTAGATTTTATATAGAATTCTTGTTCTTTTTTTTTTTTTTTTTTCTATTTTGAAGTAAATTTTGTATGCATCATTTTGCAGAAATACATCTTCTTCTTCTTCTACTTCTATAGTTTTCAATTTCTTGCGAAAAATGTTTGCTCCAATTGAATATTTCCTGTTCCAATTTGCCTAAGTAATGCCATTAGATAGTTTTGTGTGCTTCAAGTGCAGAATACATATAAATACACACATATACTATAGAGTCCTTATCCCTTTTGAAGCTTTTAATCTTTTTCATTGAAGCAGAGAAAGTGTTATTCAGTTTTTTTTTTATTTTCTGCATCTCTTCATTTACAGGGTGATTCGTGTTGTTTGAGATTAGGTTGATGATGCGTGCACTTTTTGATGAAATATTTTTAAAACTTTTCTAAACTTTAAATGGTACTTACTAAGCTAATCTAAAAATTAGCATTTCTCATTATGTCAAGTTTTTTAAATGCAAAAGTATACAAGAAAATTATACCTTCAATAACCCTTATATTTCTAGTAAAGAATTAAACCATACCTAAATGTTTTCAAAAAGAAATTACACATTTACACTTTTTTCATGAAGGAAAGCTTAAAAAAAATTATCTTTTTTTTCTTTACACATCATATTGTCAATATTTCTACATGACAACGTATAATAAATTTTATATCATCTAAAAGCTTATTATTTTAGCTTTTAATATTTACCTCAATCATGTTTCTACGACATTTAGAAAAGAAGCTGAAATTTTTTTTAATACATTTTTATAAAAAAAATGTTTCTTCCATTTCGATTTGATCAATTTTATTATTTGACAACTTATAAACAATTTTATATTATTAGAAAGCCTTTAAACCTTTAAAAATATGCCTCAATCATATCTGTACGACACCTACAAAAAGAGTTAAAATTTTTTCAAGACAATCATGTAAAAAAAAAACTGAGATTACGGTACTTCCCTCACTGGTGGCTGGTGCCGGCAAACGACCTCCCAAAAGTGTTTTGTTCTCGCTCGTCTCGATCCGTGCAAGCTTCGTACAGTATACATATACAATACATAGGCGGATCCAGGGGGGGGGGGGGGCACGGGGCACGAAATAGTACTTCAAATTTCTAATAAAGAGCACCAATAGTTTTTAATTGACATTTAATGTTGAAAGTTGGGCTTTTTTTGAAAATAAGCAAATTTGTGTAAAAACTACGAAATTCAGAAAAAAAATAGTTTTTGTTAGTAAACCCCACGGGGTTTTATTTTTGGATTTTAGGAAAGTGCCTAAAAATTAATATTAGATAGTTTTTTGCTTGAATTTTTGCATTTTTATATAAAAATAAATTATTTAAACTTTTTTTTTACTCCCAAAATATCGAAATAACTATGTAAATAATGACTTTTTTGAATTTTTAAAAAATACGTGTTTTATTAAAGATAAAGGCCAATCGATTGACTTATTAATTTTTAAATTTAGGACCTTGGGTTACAAAAGGTTAATGCAAATTAAAAAAAAACAAAACTGGGTTTCCCGACAAAAAAGTATGATTCAGTTTTTTTTTGTTATTCTTAGGAACTTTAATATTTATTAGAATGTAGTCTTTAGTATTTGACTAAAAACTACTAGGTCATTAACTAATGGTATAATTATGTCCATAATATTGCAAAATTTTATACAAAATCAATTAAAAAACGTAAACATTTTTTTTTTTCAAAATTTCATCTTTAAAACTTAATTTCTCAAAAACTATTTGGTGAAACAACTTAAGTCAAAAAATTAAATAAAGAATAGATTACTAACTTTAATATAGCACAGAATTGTACGTGCATTTTCTGATTTTTTATATTTTTTTTCTTCCGGCTAATCCAGGAGTAAGAGGGTTAGCACTTAAGTGGCTTTTACTGTAACAAGAAAATGAAAATTTTTCCTTCCGAATAACTTTTTGGTCATTTGGTACCTATTTTATGTGGGAAATGTGCCTAAATATTTTTGGCCAGGTTTTAGACCACTGTGGGTCGTTAAAATTTTCTGCTTGTTAGTCAGTCGTATGGTACTTCACTTTATTTCTAACTGTTATTGCTGTTTTTTTTTGCCAATCCGTCCCTTGTGCCCCCCCCCCCCCCCCAGAAAAAAATCCTGGATCCGCCCCTGATACAATACATACATACATGTAAAGCGACCCACGTGAGTTGGTGGTGTTAGGTTTTTTCGTTACGAAATTTCTTGATTCGGTCCCTGCGTTTGAGTCGGGCTCTGACCGCGATAAAATCTATGCAATAGCTTAAAGACGACAAAAAACATCCGTAAAAAATCCGTTATAACTGTATATTAAATAAATCGTATGAAGACTTCGTGGAGATAAAGGGATTTCCATACTTTTTGAAAATGTGTGGTAGAAATGCAAATAGGAATGTCCGAAAAAAAAAAATTAAAAAATGATGTATCGAGATTTTTTCGGAAAAAGCAATAGTCGTACTTTTTGTTGAATCGGTTCTGTTTTCCGGTGGTTAAAGAGGTTCAAGGTTTCAAAAAAAACATGTTTTAAATATATTTTCGGTACTTCGTTCTACCGGTAAATAAAAAAAAAATACTAAACATTGAAGTACCTATCAAAATTTTTTTTGAGGTTTGAGTTTTCACCGCATTTTTGACTGTTTGAAACTGGCCGAAACTCCGTTATTTTTTTTTTTGCACCTAAAATGCTTTGATTTGGGTATGTATAAAAAAAAACTTAAAATTGACGTATATCGAGTTTTTGTCGGGGCAAAGCGGGGCATTACTTTTATTTGAAAACCGGTTCTGTCCTACGACCGACGGTGGCGGAAGCCCAAGATTTCTGAAAATAGTTTTAAGAGTATTTCTGAATCTTTTCGCCGAATCTCAAAAAACTTAAGTATGGCATCATATTTATGATCCACCCTGTAGATTTCATCGCTATGTTTTTTCATGGTTGGTTAAAAATGTCCTTGGTATGTTTCAATTTCTGGAAATTTTTTGCCATGGATTTATATTATCGGGCTTTTAGTGATGTTGAAGGTATTACCATCATTCTCGCATGCTTTTATTTTCCAAACTGCTAGATGAACAACAAGTGCATAGAAAATCAAATGATTTTAAAGTTTTTTTTCTCTCCATTTATTATTTTTTTTTTTTTTTGTTTCCACTCCATTCTGCACCTTCATTTTTCTTTCGATGATGATGATGAAGAAAGACACAAGAAAAAAAAAAAGAGAGAAGGTGAAAAGGATTAAAAAACATGTGTGATGACACATTTCACAGTTTGCTATACCAGACACACACACAAAATACACATACAAACTTATATAGCACTTAGATTGCTAATGGGATTTTCAAAAACTGAAAATGTGAAAATGTCACATTGCTATTCTGGAAAATGATTAGAAATTTTATGAAGAAAGAAACATTTAAAATGAAGAAAAATTCATACAAGAAGACAAACGAAAAAAAGATATAGAATTTTACCATTTAAGTTAAGCTTTAGACAACTAAGTTTTGAAACAAATATACTTGTTTCGATTCAGTTTTGTTTTAATTTTCTGTTTTTTTTTTTCTCTCTCTACTATTTTCAGATGACAAATTAAAAAAAGGTGTTTTGGAAAAAGATGTTCTATTCTCGATGTGCCATGTGTCCAAGTGAAGAACAAATTTAATTAATATTTTTTTGTATGTTATCAAAAGTTTTAAAGATTTTTATTTTAATGAATTATATAGAATAGTTATAAGGTGAAAAAAGACACGTGTCGTGAACAGCAACCGGAATGGAAATAATAGGGTATTTGTATTTTTTCGGACTTGTCACAGTCATTGGAATATTTTCACAAGGTAAGTTTAGAAATTTTATATTTTTATAATATAACCTTGGTTTAAGTGTGTTATTTTTATCATGCGAAAATGAAAATGTAACAAATGTGGAATGAAAAAAGAATGGTCCGAAAAATTACCTTTTTAAGGACTAAAATTAAGGTTTACCTACCATATTATGACCAAATTGGAAAAAAGTGTTTTTCTCAAAACGGGTCTAAAGATTTTGATTGAAAAATACATGTAGGTAATGTTGCTAATAACGTACTTTCGAAATAACTAAAATTAAAAAAAAGTAATTTTCGGATTTAAAAAAAAATTTCGTGATAATTTCTTTTTTTTTTTTTTTTTTTTTTGAAAATGGATGAATATAATTTTTTTTAAACTTTGTTTTTATGTATCGATCAATACTTCCTTTTAATGACTTACCAATTTTGTTTGTAAATTTTTTGAAAGCTTTTATGACTATTCAAAAAAAAAAAAAGGCTCTGATCTTTTTCTAAAATAAAATTTTTATTGGTATAGCTACCTAAATAAAATTAAATGACTTCGTTTGAAGATGTTTTTGTTACTTTATTCCAAATTTCAGATATTTTTTAAGTTTTTTATTTTTAAATTTCTTTAAAAAAATAATTTACCTCCGTGCATTTTATTTATTTTGGGCTTTGGATGAAAATTTTTGTAAAGTTTATTTTTCAATTATATCTAATGTCAAAACTAAGAGCTAAAACAACATAGACTGAAAAATTCTTGTAATTTTTTCTTTTTTTTTTACATTTTTTTGCATTTCTGGAAATGATGCGTTGGATACTCGTGTCCGAAAACCTAGGACGTTCAGTGAGTGTCAAATAAAATTTCCAAATTTGGAAAGATTTTTTTGCCAACTAACCAATCACAGACGTGAAATTTGACAAAATATGTAATTCCTTAGTTTTCTGCACCAACCCATTTTGTTAAAAAAAAATTTTTTTTTGAACTAACTTAAAGGAGTTAATTTTCTATTATTTCCTTAAAATCGAAAAAGTTCAAAATCAAAATCAAAAGAGAAGTTGTTGATAATAGTTTATGATTTTTTCATTAAAGGTATATTTTGTGGAAATTTATAAAATAATTTTTTTAGGAAATTTTATAATCAAAAACAGAAAAAATATTATAAAATTTGGTTTTAAGTTTCAAAAACGTCTCCTTAAATGGATTTGACCTTCAGACGAAGTATGCCTTTTAAATTTTTGTATTGTAGGTAATATAGAAATTTTAGAAATTGTGTTTTGAAAATCACCGGCGGATCCAGGGGGGGGGGGGCACGGGGGCACGTGCCCCCCCCCCCCCCCCAGAACTGGTTCATACTTAAAGCAAATCAAATTATAAGAGTTGTTAAAATATATGAATAACAGAAAGAACTTGGGTGAAACTCTTGTCTATTTCTGGCTGAAAATGCGAATTTTATTGTTTGTTGCATCCCTTTCCCATGAAAAGCTCCACCTCACATATAAATAAACGACTATTTGTTGAAGGGTAAACACGAATGTTTTTTCGATTAAAAAAAAAGTGTGTTTTTTTTTTTAACTTCAACGTGATTTTGGTGAAAAATTTTGATATGGACATCGACAATAAAATTGCACCCCGAAAATAAAGACCCCTTGAAAAAAACTCCTCAAAAGCGACCCTTACTTATAGATTTTTATAAACATTATGTTATTGAGAAAATTTCTCCAGGGATACCTTTAAAAATATGTAAACAAAATAGTGTCCCAAATTTCAAAAGAATCGGTGCATTAGTTTTGACGTTATGAGGGGCACCGGCTTTAAAAACTTTAGTTGTGGGGAGAACGCTTTAAAGTTTTGAACTCTGGACTAAAACGTTCGTAAGCGAAGTATTAAAATACCCATAACTTAGTCAATTTGGCTCCAATAGACCTACAATTTGAACACAATATTCTTGAGATATAAAAAAATTTAGTTAGTAAGTTAGTTTGAATATCGATTACAAGTGAAACTTATAAAAACGTATTAAAAAAGCAAAAGAGATTACACATGTATTTTTCAGTATTTAAATACTGAATTATTCACTCTTAAATAAAACAAAGCTATTATTACGTATCATGTATTATGCCTACGCTTGAAACAGCTCTATTCCGAAAACGATTGGATTTACAGAAAAATGCATAAGGCAATTTTTGTAGATAATTTTATGCCGAACAGATTTTCCATAGACCCCCATTGTACTCCGAGCAACAGGTCACGAGATACATGAGATTTTCGTGACCTTTTGACCTCTATAACTTCTAACGCAGTAGGAATTTTTCCGCAGATAAAACCTAAAATTACTGGGCTATAAGAACTAGGTCATCAAATAATGGTATAAATATGTCCATGATATTGCAAAATTTTATACAAAATCAATTAAAAAACGTAAACCTTTATTTTTTTCTTAATTTTATCTACTCAATTTCTCAGGCACTATTTAATGAAACAACTTAAGTCAAAAAATAAAATAAGGAATAGATTAGGTACTAACTTTAATATAGCACAGGATTGTACATACATTTTATGATTTTTTATATTTTTTTTTTCTCTCGGCTAATCAGGAGGTAAGTAGATAAGCACTTAAATGGCTTTTACTGTAACAAGAAAATGAAAATTTTTCCTTCCGAATAACTTTTTTGTCATTTGGTACCTATTTGATGTGGAAAATGTGCCAAAATATTTTTGGCCAGGTTTTAGACCAAAATACTGTAATTTCTGATTTTTTTTGCCAATCCGTCCCTTGTGCCCCCCCAGAAAAAAATCCTGGATCCGCCCCTGTTGACAATCGTTAGATCTTAGTTTTTGTTTAAATAGTTTTTCTTATAATAAAAATTAAAAAAAAAAAAAAAAACGAATTGGTAGGTACTGAATTTTTCGAAATATGTTTCTGTTGCAAACTGCTCATTTCAAAGTTGCTCAAAATGCTCTCGTGTCGTCTTCTTTGAAGAATTTTGCCGTCATCCATATAAGTAGAGCAATTTGGAAAAAGTGTTGCAACTGTTTACAGTGGCGTACGTTGAGTTGCCGGGGCCCCGGGGCAAGACTTAATTTTGGGGCCCCTTTCATATTTGGGGGCCACTTAGATACAAAAACAAAAGTACGTATACGCCATACATTTTTTTTTATGGCTTATTTATTTTTAGGTTTATTTTAATGTTTTATTATGTTCGTAATGCACTTTGCTATACTTACTTAAAATTTTTATCATAAAAGTAGCAAATCATTATACTAGGGGCCCCCAAAATTGAATATTTAGAGACCCCTAAAATAATTTTTTTTTTTTAGCTTAGAATTGATAGTTCTTGGGGCCTCTGTTCTGAAGTAATATGAACATGTACATATTTGATTTTCCATCATTAAACATAACTTTTTTTTTACTGTGCGCCCCCTGAAAAATTAATTTTGGGGCCCCAAAAATTAAATATTTAGAGTCCCCTAAAATAAAAAATTTTGAAGCTTAGAATTGATAGTTCTTGGGGCCTCTGTTCTGAAGTAATAAATACATACTATAGGTTAGGTATTTGATTTTCCGTCACCAGACATAATTTTTTTTATTTTGGGGTCCCTGAAAAACTATTTTTGGGGCCTCAAAAGTGAGTGCTTAGAGGCCCCTAAAATATAATATAATTTTTTTGGAGCTAAGAATTAATAGGTATTGGGGCCTCTATTCTGAAGTAATATTCGAAATGCCACCTATAAAATAATGTTTTTATTTTGGGCTCTGATGTATTTATGTTGGGCCCCTGAATTGATATTTAATTTTCCATTTGATTGTTTTGAACCACTGAAGTAATAGCTTTTGAGGATCCTCAAATAATATTTGTCATGACATCAGAAAATTTAATGAATATTTTTGGGCTCCATAGTAATAGATTTTGGCCCCCAAATTAATATTTGATCGGCTCTCAACTAACGGGGTACCTGAAAAATTATTTTTTGGGACAATTCATATAATATTTTTGGAGCCCCGAAGTCATATTTTTTGGGGCTCATAAAGTAATATTTAGTAATCCATCAACAAATGTAGGTACCTAATTTAATTTAAAAAACAATTTTTTTTAATTTAATTTTTTTTTTGACGCCCCGAAGTAAAGGCTTCTGGGACCCGTGGCCTGAAGTTGTTTTTTTGCTTTTTTGGGGCCCCTAATGTATTATTTGTGGTTGCAAAGATTTTTCAAGTAATATTTTTTGGGGCCCTAAGATAAAATTAAAATTTTTTCTTTTAAAAAAGCAGTTTATTTTTTTGGGGCCCATGGGGTAACCTTTTTATTAAATCAATATATATTGTGTGGCTACCAATGCATTATACATTACACTGAATGATAAAATTTGTCTCCCTTGTATCCGAAGTGATTCAAATACATTTTAATTTATCTACTTCGTAACTCAATTTATTCTAAAAGTTTCCTCCTCTGCATTGTCTCCAGTTGGGGCCCTGGGGTCGGTCGGGGGCCCCGGGGTGCCGCCCCGCTTGCCCCAAGGGAGTGTACGCCCCTGACTGTTTAAGATTTTTTTTTCCATCTAGTGATATGGCGCAAGGACACAAGGCCCAGGGACATTACGTCCACTTTTTATGTATGGGCTTTATTTATATCCCACTCGAGTAAGGCCCACATTCAAATTGGGGCTTATGTCCCACTCGAAGGACATAAGCCCCATAAATAATAAATGGGTGTTATGTCCCTGCGCTGACATAAGACCCACATTCAATTTGGGGCTTATGTTCGACTTGTAAATAAAAATTAAACTTTGCATACCTAGTATGTCCTTGGGCCTTCTGTCCCTGCGCTGCCACCAAGAGAAAGAACATAGAAATATTCCTGACCACCAATTTGCATTTTTTTTTTTTTCTAAAAATTGAACTGTTATCGGGCCTTGAATCCCTTCAAAATGTTAAAGCCATTCATATCGCTGGAAGCTCTTTAAAATTTGCTAAAAAACAAAATGAGGAAGTTGTATGTCAAAACTTTGTTTTATGGCGTTTTTTTTTTCAAAGTTTCAAGTCACTCGAAACTTTTTTCAATCAAATATCTTGTATGGATACAGAAAAGTAACATTTTATTTGAATTTGTTTGAAAACGTAAAAATGAAAAATTGATATGCCTTCAGAAAAACACATTCAGCTTTTTAATTTCCTTTGATGATAAAACAAAAGTATTAAAACACCTAAAAATCAATTTTGCATTCAATCGGTTTGTGTGTTATTTTTTTTTTTTACTTTTTTTTTTTAACTTTTCATTGAGGGGAGACTATAATTCCTTTGAAATTCTACCTATATACCTTTATCTTGATTTAACAGCATCGATAACCATAACTACCGATATAATTCGATAAACTTGAATTCATTCCTTTTGGCGACAATCATGCGGACCATGAACACAACAAAAGAGAGTGTCACTTACAATATCCCCCCTTTATGCGATATGATCTCTCTTTCTCTCTGCTCTGGGGTTGTTGTGTGTTATCTCTGGTAGCACAATAGGTTTCGTTCGCGACAGAACAAAGGCAAACGTATCAAAAGGATATAACCCAGATACCGAGATATGGCTCTCAGATGTTTTGGTTTATTGTAGGAAAATAAACCAAAAACCAAACCCACACATTGTAAACAACACACAAACTCAAAATGGTCCAGCATTGGCGGGCGGTTTGAATAGCGAAGAAGATTCGTTATATTTGGACAAAGGACCCCTATATAAAGGGGGGGGGGGGGAAGGATATTCTTTTTCTGCCAAAACCAATGACAAAAAAAAAAAATTAAATTACAGAAAAGAACACAAAGTTTCAAAGAGTTTGTTCCTAAAATACCACAAACTCACATACCTATATATAGCTATCTACAATTGTGATTGTAACATGAATGTCCTGATTGGATTGATTAAAAGGTACCATAGGGGATACAGGTGGCGCTGGCGGCGTGTGTATGTGTGGAAGAGAGTTTGCATTGGGCGCCATTCGTTAGCAATCATCATAAAGGTAGGCCTATCTGCCCGCTGATTTTTTTCTTTCTTTCATTCAATTCTTTTTTTTTTTGTGAACTTGTGGCGTTTCTAATTCAGTTTTCCACCGCCAACACCGCGACCGCGCTATGTCAGGATCCTTTTTTGGCGAAGTAATTTAAATGTAGCCACCATTCAAAATTAAATATTTACAAAGACAGGTGGTGGTAGTGTGGGAAGAGCAAAAAAAAAAAAAAATATCTATGCATTTTGCAAATCCTCGAATATTTGTCCATATGCAAAGGATTTTTCAATTGTCTATGTGTGTGTGTGTGTGAGAGTTTTTTTTTGTTAGCTACCTAAATTGAATTAGAAATTTATTTATTCATTTTGCCAATGTAAATTTTCTGTTCAAAAACTGGTACATTTGGCCATTATTAGAGTGGGAGTTTTAAAATTGGTATCTTTCTGTTTGGTTGTGTGGGTGAATGTTCCTATGTTTGTGTATTTTTACGGTATGACCAGGTAATTTTACTTTTGCTTAACCGCACAACCTTCTATTTGTTAATTATTCATGAATTTTTATGAAATGCTTGTGGAATTCCAACAACTGCTGGCATAGAAATTAACCTTTATGACAAACATACACACACACACACTCACACACAGATACCATATGAACTTACTCTATATAGGATCCTATCTGGTTCTCTGTTTTCTAGGTTATATGGGAATGTTTGGTGTTGTAGAATGTAGATTTTGCTAGAGGTATGGAAGTGACCAGCATTTTTGTGTGTGCACACAAATTCCATGGTTAAGTGAACAGCTTTGGGTAATGGAATTGTGCATCGTCGTCATAGTCATATCCTCTGGCTTCCATGTTGGGAGGAATATGAGCAGAAACAAATTTGACTATAATTTCATATTTATGATCACTTTTTTTTTTTTTTTGGTAATACCTACATATTTTTTTTTTTGGTTTTTTTGTCTTTTGTGAGAAAAAGCACACTGCACTTTGGGGGTATTTTTGTGTATGAAAAGAATAATCTCTTGAGGGTTTTTATGTATTTTTATTTTTTGTTTTCGAAAACTGTCGGGACTGTCGAGTATGAAGTAAAAGTCTCAGGTGAAAATGAAAAGAATGCAAAAACAACAAGAGGACATTCTTTTAAGACATCAACTAGGAAGAATTTCAATCTCCTGAATTCAAAATTTATTCAAGAAAGTTAGATTGAAGGATATTGTGAGTCTGACTTTTCTTTAGCCTTGAATATTTTTGATAATATTATTGAATGCCACATCATTCAAAGATCAGAATATTTTAATTTAAAATAAAAAACAAGTTTTCAAAATTTGAATTGAAAAACCTACTGAAAAACCTACTTTCCTTTTGTACTCACATATCTGAACGGGAAATATGATATACCTACTTAAGTAAATCTAAAAAATTGGAATTATTGCAGTGGTCTATGATTGTGAAAGAAATTTCTTTATTTTGATGAGATAAAAAGTATTTTAAAATAGTTCAAATATTTCATCGCCAGTGATAAAAGTGCGGCCCTGGCATCCCATTTCAAAAAATTGTTTTTCAAGAAAAAAAAAATTTGAAATTAAAAAATTATGTAAATTGTTTTTTATTTTTTCTCAATGAGATAACAAAACATTTTTAATAAACTATCTTTCATTGAAGTCGGTAAAGTCATTTACGAGAAAGTCAGAGACTGAGAAAACGGTCAAAGGTACCGGAAGAAAATGCCCAAAAAATATTTTTTTCATACCAAAAATAGGACACATAAGAAATGTTGTAATCAAGTGACATTTACATGCATAAACGACTAATGAAAGTTATTTTAATGGGTGGAAATAAGTTAAAGGTCTATAAAAGAAAAAGGTCTTTTTCATACCAAAAGACTTTATGTAAATTCTGTTTTTGGTCAGTGTTTGATGAGTGTTTGAAGTGTTGAATCATGCAGAACAATGGGTCCAGGGAAATGAGAGCTTACACGCGTAATTGTTTATTTAATGATTTATCGTTTTGTCATGATCTTCACGAAATATTTATAGCCATTTTTACTACTATGGTTTTCAATAATTAAAGCAATTTTGAAATGATTTTGGTAAAAATATTCGATTAATAGTTGTACAAAAATGGTCTATTTTATCGATTGAATTATTTTGTATGGTAGTGGGAGATAGTCCTCGAGGCAGCGAGAGCACTGACGGAGAAAACATGCTAAAATAGTTTTTCCTTCTAGTACAATGTAACATAAAATTCACTAGTCACTACTGGGTCGCACTTGCTCTTATGGTAAAAGTAGCTGTTATTTTACCAGTAATTTAAAAAATATATAAAATCGATTTTTAAATTCATGAAACACCGTTTTAAATGATTTTGATTACGAAACAAAGTAAGCCATCTGATTTCTTTTACGAAAAGAATTTTTTAGAAAAAATATTTGAAAAACGTTATAGCCGTTTTTTTTTTAACTAATTTTGTGTAGGTACTTATACATATAAAAATTTTCTAATATTTAAAAAAAGTTTGTATGCCATTTTAAGGAAATATTTAATTAACATTTAAAAACAAAAATTCAAAATAATTCACTGACCATTTTCAAAAAATATTTTTTTTTTTTAATCCAAAAACGTGTATTTTACAATTTTCTTAAATTTTTTTAACGTTACTCAAACTTGGTATGTAACAGAGGTGTTTTTGGAATAAATTTTTTTGGACCAGAAATAACGGTACTTGTCATATACCGATTTTAGTTAAGTTGAAATTCGTCGAAAACGGCTCCAACAATTTTGTTTAAAAAATTCATATGTAAGTTTTAAGACAAGGTCTATCTTTCAATAAAAAAAAATTTATTTTGAAAATCACTATTAACGGTACCTGCCATATAACCGTTTTTTTTTTTTTTTTTAATCAGATTTACTCCGAGACTACTGATTCGATTTCAACGAAACTTTTTGTAAAAAAGAATATATATAATTTTTGGATTTAAAAAAAAAAAAATTAAAAATTTTTTTGTTGAAAAATCAAATTTTTAGAAAACGGAACATTGAATTTTTTTGAAATTTTGGTTTTAGATGTTGATTAGTGATTTTACAAAATGGCATACCAATTTTATTTTAAAACTTTTTATATTATTTATAAAAAATTAGTTTTTTTAAAAAACGGTTCTAAGGATTTTGAAATTTTTTTTCTAAAAATGCACCTTGATATAGCAAATAAAACTGCATACTTGTTTTGGAGGGCAATTTGATTTCGAATTAGTTTTATTCCTTAAAAAAACGAATTTTATGTTTTTTTTTTTAATTTTTTTTTTGTTTTTTTTTTTTATAGGTACCAACATTTCCCCAATTTCTACATAAAAAGTCTTCAGATTTTAAGCAACTTACAATCTGAGAGCAAAATCGTGTATTTTATTTTTATTTTTTTTTTTAATGATGAGATTTCCTACAAAAAAACATTAAAATTAATCAATGAACACTATATTTTAGTTAAAAGATGTTTTTTATTGGTTTTTTAAGACGGTTAAACACTAAAGGTTTGGCCTTGCCCCCACTTCCCCTAAATTTATGAGGATTCTTTACTTATTGACTATATTTTGTTATGGAATATATTTATTCATTCTTTACCAATATTATGTCGGTACATCGATTCTTCTTAGGCCCTCAACTTTCAATTCGTAATTCTTACGTGAATATAATTTGTTTATTGTAAATTGAACCCAAAAGTATATCTATCTTCCTCCCAAAGCACTTTACCAATATTCTTTGCTTCTTTTATCTTGAAATAAAAATTAATAATTTGAAATTCTAATTTATATAGGTAGATTCTTTGAATAAAACAAAACAGGTGCTAGAGCCTGTCATATACAATTTGTATAGATACTCTATTAGGTACATATCAATTTTTTCCAATTGATAAAAATTTCTTCAAAGAATTTGTTGAGTATATTTTGTTTAAATTAAATTCCATTGAAATTTTGTACGTGCTTTACATTTTTGCATGAATCAACGTTGTGCTTTCTCTTTTCATTATTAAATCAGATACACATATCAATTTGGATTAATTTCCTTTTTTTGTAACTCTGCGGTAGAGTATCCTATCCACAGATATGCAAATCTATCAACGACAACAAAAAAAAGTTGAACACACGATATTTTTTTTGGAAAAAAGGTTAAAAAATGTGTAGGTACGTATATAATATGTGACGCATGGAGGAAAATTAAATTTTCCAAATTGTGGGTAGGGGAGAAATGGATATTTGAAGCGCATATTGTGGGGGGGTGGCAGCATCAGGATATGTTCGCACATCATGTAGCGAGTAGGTCATATCCTGGATGGCAGCAGATCGGTTCGATTATACAGTTTTCTGATTGTGATACCTATGTGAAATGCATATAATCATCATGATAGAGAGTTATTCTTGATGTTGGAGAGCGAATAATATGAATTAATCTGGAGAATTTATTTGAATCGCTATGATGATGCGGATGGAATTTTGGTTTTTCTCTCTCTCATTTTGAATGGATGTACAGTCGTTCTCGTGTGGTGTCCATTATTCACAGGAAATAAATGTTACAAATTACTTTTTTGAACTTTCAATAGTAATCTATAAAATAGTTGATGATAAGGACAAGTATTTGGATCTGCAAAAAAAAAAAAAAATAAATAAACTGGAAAGCACGACACTTTTATTTAAATTAAATAAATTAAAACGATAATATAAGAGAATGGGAATGTAAAAAAAAAAGAGGTTGTCTGTAAAGCCGGTTTACGGACGATGATTTTACGTGATAACGTCGTCAGAAAACAGGTTGTGTGCATTTGTTTAAAATTAGTCAATTGAAGGAAGCGTTTACTTTTTTCAAACAATCATAATTTACAAGAAAAAGCTAAATAGAAATACCTTTTTTATTTTTTCATTATACCTATTAATTTTTTTTTTTTTTGAAAAGCTTACAAAAAAAATTATGCAATTTAAAAGCCAAGTATTTCTTCTTAAGAATAAAACCATTTTTAAATTTTTACAATGTGCAAAAAGTATAAAAATAATTTATTGAAAACAATCATTTTCATCAAAAAAACCAAAAAAAAACATGAATTTTTATCTTCTCATGTCATTAATTCCATTTTTTTCCCTAACAAACTATGAAAAATTTTATACCATCATATTATCTTAGCTCAAAATATATATATCGATCAGGTCTATGAGACATCTACAAAAAGAGCTAGAATTTTTTGAACTCGATCAAATTTCATTAAAAAAAGCAAAAAAAAAACATTTATTTTTATGTTCTCATGCTATTAAATGAATTTTTTATACCATGTGAAAGCTTATTATTTCACCTTTCATATGACGTATCAATCTCATTTCAAAGATGCCTACAAGAGAAGTTAGAGTTTTTTAAAGTCAACCATGTCGAATTTCCAGACTGAGATTACGGTACTTCCCACACTGGTGGCTGTTCGGGGGGCAACAGATCTCCACTGGTGTTTTGAAGTTTTTCGCAAGTTTCTTGAATTAACATTGTGTAGCTTGTAGTTAGTCTACCGTTATGTGTGATATACCAAATGAAAGGTAATTGTATCAGGATGCTCATAAAAGTTTAATAAAATTTCTATCTGCTCTTGGTCAAAAGTTATAACCTGTTGAATTTTAAAATTTTATTTTACCGTTATCTCAAAATTGTGTTTACGAAAATATATGACACATATAGTCGTAGTCATGGTCTACCATTACTTCATATACCTACTTTATTCCTGTATCTATTTAAGAAAAAAAGATAAAAATAAAAATGATGAAAATCGGTTAAAAACGGTCAAAAAACGTGTTTTTTAAAAACTTGAGAAGATAAAAATTCATGTTTTTTTTTGTTTTTTTGATGAAAATGATTGTTTTCAATAAATTATTTTTATACTTTTTAAAAATGGTTTTATTCTTAAGATAAGAAATACTTTGCTTTTAAATTGCATAATTTTTTTTGTAAGCTTTTAAAATAAAAAAATTAATATAATGAGAAAATAAAAAAGGTATTTTTTTTTAGTTTTTTCTTGTAAATTATGATTGTTTGAAAAAAGTAAACACTTCAATTGACTCATTTTAAACAGAAGCACACAACCTGTTTTTTGATGACGTTATCGGCTTTACAGACAGCCTCTTTTTTTTAGATTGGATTGTTTTTAAATATTCATATTACTTTTACCATTTTATCTATTTTTCTATATTTAGAAATAAGAGTAGTAAATTGAAATGAATAATGATACAGAACCAAAATTAATCCTTTGGCAAATTGCATTTTCTTTAAAATTTTACTATTTCTTTCCTGTTCTGAGATATAGTTTCACTAAAATAATAGCCATATGTGAGCAAATTCATAAAACCAAGACTATAGACTTGTGTATTTTATTAAACAAAAAAAATTTAGCAACAATAATGTGACGTGATTGCCTCTATTATTGTATCGGTCAGAGTTGTTTTTATTTTTATTTTGCATTCTCTATTTTATTAATTTACATTCGATTTAAATTTTTTGTCTTTTTTTTTTAATTTTGGTTGGCTCTGAAATAAAATTGAATGAAATGATATTCTATACAAATCGCGAATAGAATACAACATGAGCATCAGCATGAGCATAGCAGAGCAATGAGCATGAACAATTTGTGCAATGTTCATCATCAAGTTGAATTTAAATCAAAAAAATACCACATCACACGTAATTGCAATTAATTTATCCCTAAATATTTACTTGCAGTTATTTAAAAATTCACGTACATACATATTTTATAATAATTGAGTTGCTATATATACATACACTTGTATATATAGAACAAAAAAGAAAAAAATTAATCCTGATATACATAGTATACATTATTTGCTAATTTGAATATGATACTATGTTTACTTAAGTTTTGTGTGTTTACCTACTTTTACTAGGAAATATTTAAACTATTTTATATGGAAAATAGTCTATGAAATTTTAATTTAAATCTATATGTGTATACTGTATACCCACATCATTATATTATAATTTTTGAGTGCAACACAAAGTAATGAATAATTTAAAGGATTTTATGTTAGAAGAGAGCTTTATTGTTTAAGCTAGAAAACTAATTTATTTTTGAAATGATAAATAAATATTGAGTTGTTTTGAATATAGAGATTTTGCTGTGGTACAATGTGAAAATGCATTTTAGCAGCATTTCAAAACATTGTAAAGATAGGTCATGAGATAAAGTGTTCTTATTGAGGACTTTAAACTTTGACATAAAGTAGATCTATTTCAGACAGAAATTATTGTGAAATAAAAGACAAAGGAGATGGCACATTTTTCTATGGAGCTTGGGCCCAGTGTGTTCACTAACGAAATTGGTATCAAATGAAAGGTGACGGTAAGCACATTACGTGGGTAAAATATTTTCAAATTCGTTAGTGGGGTTTTGGAGATATTTGAGTTTGAAGTTTCGGATTTCACAATCAAGATTTCAGCTAATTTTTCGAAAAATTAATCGTAGAATGCGTAATAATGGGTGTACAGAAATAATATTGGTATCAAATGAAAGGTATTTCTCTTGTCTATAAATCTGTATCAAAAGTTTTTTTCTTTATTAAAAAAAATAATACATATTAGGTATTTACTTCTCAAAAGGTGATTTTTTTAAGCGAGTCATTTGGCACATCGAAATATCAAAATATTCAGTGGTGACATGCACTTTTTTTTTGCAATTTTTCGATAGTTTAATGTGTTACCTTTAATTCTATATATAAAATAGTTCTTTAAAACATACAACAACCTTATAATAAGCAAAATACACAAAAACGCGCTGAAATATGCCTATTAAATAATAAGAATAGAAACTATAGTTCAGTCAATGGGGAAAAATCTGGAAAAAGCTATGACGTCAGCTAAGTTTGAATGCAGTATTGAAGAGGGGTTTATCCCAAGTACAAATCTCAGATTGCGTATTGTTTGGTCTTGTGGGGTGACCTCCATTTTGAAAAACGCATATGTGTCAATATCTCGAGAACGACTGGTCGGACAGAAAACTAGAAAGGACTTTTTAGATTGGAAATTAGTTAATCTTTCTTTTTCTAGTACATCATTTTTCTCTAGGAGTTATAATTTCAGAGTTACACTACCGAAAATTGTGTGTTTTTTGATATTTTAAATATTTTAAACAACTCTTAGAGTTAAGTGCGGAATTACTGAGAATGAGATACTTTGCTGTTCTGTTACTCTGAAAGTATAACTCCTAGAGAAAAATGATGTACCTACTAGAAAAAGAAACATTAACTAATTTCCAATCTAAAAAGTCCTTTCTACGCATTCTACAATTAATTGTTCGAAAAAATAGCTGAAATCTTGATTTTGAAATCCGAAATTTCAAACTCAAATATCTCCAAAATCCCACTAACGAATTTGAAAATATTTTACCCACGTAATGTGCTTACCGTCACCTTTCATTTGATACCCATTTCGTTAGTGAACACACTGGGCCCAAAAATGTGCCATCTCCTTTCAGATGAATTATGTAAAATAAAGTCATTAGAACGTTTATATCAATCAAGGAAAAGCTGACAAAATTTTTCACAGAACAAAAAAAGGGAAGGAAAATTTTTTAATCAGAATTTTGACTTTTAACTTGCTATGTACCATTTTTTGTAAATTCTTTAAAACAGTTTGTAGAATCGTTTTTTTTTTTTACAAAAAAATCATGATTAAAATTTTTAATTTCTCTCAAAAACTTTTCCTAGTTTAAAAAAAAATTTGAATCTTAATTAAAACATAAACAAAAAATTATACAATTATTTCTCTTACAATGAAAGATTTGTAGATATTTTTGTAAAATTATTAAAAAAGAACTTACAAAATAAATTTTGTAAAAGGTATCTTTAAGATCTATTCATAACTAAAAACTAAAAGTTTCTTGGAGGTCTGGTTCCTGAGATACATTATTTTCAACCAAACATTTTTTTTTCATTCTTTTTCTTACATTCGGAAGCCGATATCTTTTGACCAAAGTCTCGAAACACGTTTTGGTTTGCAGTTATAAGTTCTTAGTGAACAGGCTTATGCATTCCGTAAAAACCATTAAAAATTATTTTTTTTTCAGATTTTTTAGAAAAAAATCATTTTAAAAAATTTCCTCGAAATCCATCGAGTGGGACATCAAAAGAAAAGTTTCTTTAACCTATATTAACAACTGAAAACTAGAGGCTTTTTCGAGGCCGGGTTCCTGAGATAGTAAAGGTCAAATAGTACAACAAATTTATAAGTACAAAAAAATTGTTATCCTCATGGAACTTGGCAAAAAGGTTGGCTTTTGGAATAAGAACCAAGGATCAAAAGAGTCCATACAAAAAAATTGAACGGAAAGGTGTTTTTTTTTTTTTTGCGGAAAAGAGGGTGGAGATTAAGGTCAACAAAACAGTGAAAAAAATTGTATTAAAGGATGTTTTTTGCTTTTAAGAAATTATGAAATTCAGATTTAGTACCACAAATAATAGGACAAAGATGGTACTCCAATGAAAATTGATAAAAATATTTTATTTATAACAGAAACCAAGAATCTAGGCATAGGCCAGTCATTATGTCGGAAAAAACGGCTTAGAAATGCAAAATGACCGAGAAAGCTAAATTTTGGATATGTTGTAGAGGATGCTTAAAAAAGCTTAACTTGAAGTTTTCGACCAAGATTTCCTATGAGCTTTTTCCGCCATTTTGAAAAAAAGGATAAAATTGGTTTTTTTGACAATAACTCGGCTATCTGACGAGATGCGAAAATTTTACAAGAAGCTTTTTTGTAGCTTTTAACGAGTTCTACAATTCATGCATACACATTTTTTGTGTATCATGAACCGTTTTCGAGATATCGAGATGAATATCGAAAAAATTATTAACATAAAATTTGTAGCCCACATTCAGACCTACTATGTCGTATTTTTATATTTTTTTTTGGACAAAAATTACGACTTCCAGCCGGCCGCAAAGTCGTTTAGGCCGCGCCCACCGCCAAGCAAGCCGCCCGTTCGGTTGTAAAAAAAACAATCATTCATGTTTTTTTTTAATGTTTATATTATTATACCAGTAACACATACATACAAATGTATGTATTTATTTAATAAATAATGAGAAGAAGATGGTAATGGTTTTTTTGTAACCGCAATTTTATTAACCAAAATTTTGTTAATACAGTATACCGGCTTTTTGTGCATTTTGTAATTTGCTTCAATCTCAATATTATTTAGTTCATCAAAATTGCAATTAGATCAGTGCCAATAATTTTTGAAAATAAAAAAATTATTAGCAGCATTTAGGATAAATGGTATATGAAAGCGGAAAAATAAATTGCCCACAAACTAATTGGTGGAAAGGGGGCGGGTGAATGCCTTGTTCGATTTCACTAGTCAATAAGTTTTTTTTTATAGAAATCAAAGTATACATCACAAAAATAGTGTTTTGAACGTTCAAAATTCAATATCTCAACAACTTTGCACGTTAGAGCTATTCTAATGCTAGATTGAATTTAAGAAGGTCAAAGGCCATTAGAAATGTATAATTTGGTTTCTATGGAAAATTATTTCTCGCCAATATTATGTCATTTACAGAAAAATCGATCTTAAAACTCGTTTTTTTTTCAATTTTTCTCAATATTTTCTAAATCAAAAGTATATTTTTTCCATACAATCTTAAATAAAACGTTTTAATATAAGTAACTACATTCCAAGCTTTTCAAAAATCAAAAACTTTTTGGATTGACAAATAGGCTATTTTATCAAATTAAATTCGTCAAAAATCAAAAAATTAACTTTTTGCTCAAAAAACATTTAAAATACATAGAAAACATAACAAAGTAATTTTTAACCAAGATTTGTTAAAATCAAACCATTTTGGTAAAAGATAAAAATAAAAAATCGTATTTTTTGCATTTTTTCAATATTTTTGAGATTATATAAATAAAATGGTTTTAGTAAAAGTTATGACACTTTTATTACCCACAACGTTTGCATTTAACTTTTGTTGATAGGAGGTCTACTTTTGACAGAAATCGTAAAAAACCAAGATTTTCGACACCAACACTTTTTCGCCCACCCACCCTTTTCCACCAATTAGTTTGTGGGCAATTTATTTTTCCGCTTTCATATACCATTTATCCTAAATTTTCCAACCACCCATATGCTGCTAATAATTTTTTTATTTTCAAAAATTATTGGCACTGATCTAATTACAATTTTGATGAACTAAATAATGTAGAGATTGAAGCAAATTACAAAATGCACAATCAACGCAAAAAGCCGGTATACTGTATTTACAAAATTTGGGTTAATAAAATAGAGGTTACAAAAAAACCATTACCATCTTCTTCTCATTATTTATTAAATAAATACATACATTTGTATGTATGTGTTACTGATATAATAATATAAACATTAAAAAAAAAACATGAATGATTGTTTTTTTACAACCGAACGGGCGCACTGTGGGCTAGAAAGCTATTTTAGCTGGAATTAATTAAAATGTCAACTTCTTCCAAAATTGATAATTTTGGTCTCATTCGATAGATAAATGAACTAGCTATAATTTCTCATTCAAAGTTGAGGTCAAAACATTCATTGGCTACATCAAAAAACACAATCGAAAGCAATTTTTCGGAAAAAAATCAAAAAAGGCCTCTTTTTCTTCTATCCAGATATTCTTTTACTGAGTTTGTTTTAACGGATTGATTGTGATAATTTTGCTAGTTTATCAAAGAGTGATGTGTCCAAATATAGTATTTGCTAGTAAATTGTTATTATATTGAACTTTTGTGTATGCATTTTAAAGTAAAGTATGTTACTAGCACCGATTTTATATAAAACGAATGTTCCTAAGCTTTAAAAAAAAGGCACGCGTAGGCACACTCTAGAAATAATTTTAAAAAGTAGCTAGCCTATATGGCTTTATGTTTTATATAAAACTATGTCCTACAAGAGCAAACTTTTTTCGCTGTAACTCCGAAAGTATAGGGAGCAAAATATTCAGAAAAACCACTTACGATTAAAACAAAACGAGTTGAATGTTTTCATATAACGGTTTTTTTATTTGCATTAACATTTTACATTCTATATTAAGTAAAAACAACTTTTGTTCGCTTCAATGATACCATTTTCGAATTTGATGCGTTCAAACTTTAAAGACCCCATTTTTTGTTTTTTAGACCAATAATATGTGTTTTACATTTGAGAACCTCATTTTATATAATAATTCCCCTATTTTTGTTGTTTTTCTTATCATTAGTGTCTGTTGTGCCATAAAATTATCATTATTATATCATTCCACATCATTTTAATGCCTTTAATTGCAATTTTAGACTATTTTGAGAATTTCTATAATTAATTCCAGCTAAAATAGCGTTCTAGCCCACAGTGGGGCGGCTTGCTTGGCGGTGGGCGCGGCCTAAACGACTTTGCGGCCGGCTGGAAGTCGTAATTTTTGTCCAAAAAAAAATATAAAAATACGACATAGTAGTTTTATGTTAATAATTTTTTCGATATTCATCACCCAAAAATAGATTATGTCAAAAAACAAATTGCATGTCCTAAATTTTTGACTTTTTTAATCGATATCTCGAAAACGGTTCATGATACACAAAAAATGTGTATGCATGAATTGTAGAACTCGTTAAAAGCTACAAAAAAGCTTCTTGTAAAATTTTTGCATCTCGTCAGATAGCCGAGTTATTGTCAAAAAACCAATTTTATTATTTTTTTCAAAATGGCGGAAAAAGCTCATAGGAAATCTTGGTCGAAAACTTCAAGTTAAGCTTTTTTAAGCATCCTCTACAACATATCCAAAATTTAGCTTTCTCGGTCATTTTGCATTTCCAAATGTATATAATGACTGGCCTAGCAGTCTATAAAAATATTTTAAGTCAAAGAGTGTTTTTTTTTTTTTTTTTGGAAATAAGGACCCTTACGAAATTTAGTAAAAAATTTGTCTTTGTCATGGATTTACTAATAAATTAAGTATAAAAATTGTATTCATGTGTAGGGTTGTTTTTTTTTTAGGTGTAGACCTGTAGAGAAAATGTGGGTACATTGGAAAAAGTTAGTAATAATAGTGGTACCCTATTGAAATTGGACAGAAACGTTACATTTGAAATAGAAAGCAAGAATAAACCGCTTCAAACAAATAAATTGGATGAAAGTTAGCACATTTTCTTACATCTTTTCTATTTATCTTCATAAAAACATAGTTGGCAAATATATAACGCCAAAATAATCAACTTTATATGAAAATAAATAAGAAATATGTAAAAAAAAAAATGTGCTAACTTAAACAAAAAATCCAAGAAATAGCTTAAAAAGGGTATAAAAGTGTTTTTTGCTACTTTGGTACTTTTTGGTCTTTGTTTTAATTCTTTAATTTTTTTTTTTGTTATTGAATATGAAATGTTATAAAAAAATCTAACCGCGAACATCTTTTTTACTTAATTTTTTACTTGCTCTATAGGGCAAGTATTGGTTTCGTGTAGAAAAAAAAAATCGAGGTTTTAATCAAAACCAACATTACGATGATGGAGAAGATCAAAAAAGTGGTTTTCGTCATGCCGTCCGTCGGTCTGTGCGTCTGTGCGTGTGTGCGTCTGTGCGTCCATCTGTACATCGAGCTAGGGCCTAAACGGATGGATGGATTCGCTTGAAACTTGGTACAGATGATTTTTACGTAATTCCCCCGACCCGTTTTTTTTATTTTTTTAATATCTCCATTTTAACGCATACCTCCCATATAACGTTTTCGAGGTATTGCAAATTTCTCGAAAACGGCTCTAACGATTTCGATCAAATTTGGTGTGCGGAATACTATTATTGATTCCAACAAAACTGCGTTTTTAGTTTTTCTCAAAAAATGCGGAGAACGGAAATATGGCGTTGCCGTTTTTCAAAAATTGACATATTTTTTAAGTTTATATATTTCATCAAAGCATTAGTTAATTTTATTCAAAATTTAGAGACATAATTTTGAAGTGTCAAAAATAAAAAAAAAAAATTTTAAAAAGTTTTTGAAAATAATTTTTTTTAAGTTTTTGAAAAAAAAATTTTAATTTTAATTTTTTTAACTTGCAATTTTTTTTGATTTTTTTTTCTCGACACTAAAGAAAATCTTAAATTTCCAATAGCTATTTAAGATAACGATACTTTGAACTACAAGAGCAAGTACGTGCGACCCCAGTCGTGCATTTTATTATACTTAATATTCAGTTTTGAAAAAAAAATTCTATAAACGCTTATCCTGTCCGCCATTTTGAGACCACCAATTTGAAAAAATAAAAGTTGGAAGATTTTTCATATTTCCCATACTAATATGCTTGAGTGCCCTAAATTTCATGACTTTTTGTGAAGAAATGGCCGTGTAAATGATTTTTGACGCCATAAAGCACCAAATCCACCACTGTGCGGCGAGGAGAATGATAAATAGTCAAATTCCTCTTGACTGACACATTTATAAACTTTTAACAAGTTCATAGCATTCACTGACTGTGTCAACTTCATTTTTACTTCAAGTTTGGTAAAAATAATAATTTACCAAATAGTCTATAATAATTTAAAAAAAAAGAATCGTAAAAATATGAATTTTGTCATATTTCGACAAATTTCAAAAGTCCTTACCTAATTTGAACAATTTTTTACTTGCTCTATAGGGCAAGTATTGGTTTCGTGTCGAAAAAAAAAAATTGAGGTTTTAATCAAAACCAACATTACGATGATGGAGAATTCCGAAAAAGTGGGTCCCGCAATTCCGTCCGTGCGTCTGTGAGTCTTTGCGTCTGTGCGTCCATCTGTACACATTTCCACAGCCTAAACGGGTGGATGGATTTTCTTCAAATTTGGTGCAGATGATTTTTATGGAATTCTGAAAGTTGGTTTTTTTTTGTTTTTTTTTTTATATCTCGTTTAGAACGTATATACCTCCCATACAAAAAAATACGATATTACGAATTTCTCGAAAACGGCTCAAACGATTTTGATTAAACTTTGTATACGTAATATTTAAAGTAGTGGCAATAGAACTGCATTTTTATTTTTTCTCAAAAAAGTCAAATAAAAAAAAAAAAAATTTTTTCATTTAACAAAATTTTGCCCTAAATGTCGGCTCTTCCCCAATATCAATTTTTTTTTAAATTTAGATCCAGCTTTTAAAATCTACAAGTAGACTAACATAAAAGTGCTTTGAACTGCAAGAGCAAGTACGTGCGACCCCAGTCGTGCGTTTTATTTTTTTTACTTAATATTTAGCTCATATAAGAGTTGTCCAAAGCTATTTTATTAAAAAAAAAAAGATGTTAGGGTGTTTAATTTTTTTTTGTAGTAGGGAGTAGGGCACTTTGGACTGAGAGTTTTGAGCCAGAAAGAGATAGTGCTGTCTCTTTCTGGCTCAAAACTCTCAGTCCAAAGTGCCCTACTCCCTACTAATACCAATTTTTTTTTAAATTTTTTCAAGCTTTAGAACCGATGCGCTCTCTAAAGATATTAACTGATTTTGATAAAATTTTAACCCCTTCTTAGTCATCACCATTCACAACATTTCCGCGCTATTACGATTTGAAATTCGAACAAAAAAAAAAAACTCAAAAACGACCCACCTTAATGTACATAAAAAAAAACCGTTTCTCATGAAATCCACTAAAAGTGATTAATTTCGAAAAAAAAAAACTCCACTCGTTTTGAACAACATTTTATGTCCTTGCATCTTTAAAAGCTCTTATAAAATTTAACATAAAATTAATTTTTGTTTGTCATCAAACACTTCTTGATGAAGTATCATCAATTCACCATAATTTCGATATGCATAATATCGTTCTTATTTTGGTATCTTAAAAGTGAAACTACTCCCTGCTTTAATTCAATTTCTTGAATTGACTTCTTTGACACACACAAAAAAAAAACCTATACAAGATGCCTGACTTAATATTTCTTTGTTAAAGAAAAAATCCATTTTTTGTTTGCATATTCAAATTGTGTGGTGTGGTGTGACGTGTGGAACAAATTGCAGTATATCCTTTCGACAGATTTCAAGTCAAATAACAGTACAAAAAAATGTATGCTCTTTCAGCAAAATACTGCTGAATATCACATCGTGGACGACGAACGTTGCATCAATACTGGAATGATGGATCTGCATATATGTATGAAATTTTTTTTCTACTTCTCCTTTCTTTTGATGATTTCGAATAAAAAGTCTCTCTCTAGGTATCGTGAATTTGCATTGAATGTACAAAAAAATAAAAAGGATTCTGGCTCAAGGATTACGACGACAATATGACACAGCGAAAAAAGGAAAGAAGCAGAAAAAAAGGACTCTTTTTTTTTTATTCTAAATTGATTAAATTTATTGAATGACAAATCGATAAGAAAACTCATCTTGTTAGTCATAAATTTCGATTTGAAAATTGCGTGTTATGCGTGTTAGTATGACACAAGAATATTTTTCAAGGACACACCAGCAGAGCCAGCCTACACGCTACCATCACCATCGCCTTCGAAAGTGGTTCTTTATCATTCATCTAAGTGACTTTCTTAAAAAAAAAATATGCGGGTATGAGAAAAAATGGTTTTTCATAAAGTGATTGACATACGTGTTGTATTCATCCCGATAAGTGGTGAACTTCTAAATTTGTTAATGCAAATCCTTGTATCCTTTTTCTCTCTTTCTTTCCTTTGAGCAAAAAAAAAAAAACATGTCATTCCTCGTTTTATTCAATGAATTATTGCCTGTTTTGGGGAGTATTCATATCTCCACCTCAGCATTTTTGATTGAATGTTTGCTTAGAAGCAAAAGGAAGTATAAAGGACGACACAACAAGGATATCCTTGTTGTTTTTATTGCGGTAATGGTGGGTATATAGTGGGGTTGTGAACTGGCGTTCGTTCCAATAAGGTGCCTACATCACCGAACAAGGCGATGTTAGGCGAGGCGAGGGTTAGAAATCTACAGAGCGAGAAGGAGGCTCAATAGTATTGGCACTTGGATTTTATTTTTATTTTCCGTTGTCAACTTTTGTCACACGAAACCAAAATGATTGGGAAATGTCATTTCGACTAAAGGATGTATATTATTTATGTTATTTATATTTAGGACATTTTATTTTATATGTTTTAGTTGCTTCTTGTAGGTTCTGGTGTGCAATCATAGAATCGTCGTAGTCGTATTATAGACGAGCAGCAAAGCAGCTTGTGACTTTGGTTTTTTTTCGTCAATTTTTTTTTTTTTTTTTTTTTTTGGGAAATTACATCGACGAAGTAGGTAATAGATTTTTATTGATCCTGAGTGAGTGACAAGGGTGGGTATACGAGAGGCATTATAAAGGGTAGTGAGTTTATTTTTCTGTGGATTTATTGGAGTAACCTTATTTTTTTTTTTTTTTTATTCTGTCTCTGTTGTCTTTTTTTTTTATTTTATTTTTATTTGCGTGTTGACAGTTTTATTGATTAGAAACGTTTTTTTTTTTTTTTTTGGGGGGAAATAGCACTTTTATTTTTTATTTTTCTTCTATTTGATAGACTAAAATGACATATACCTAGCTTATAAAATACATATAAAAAAAAAAATATCGTAAAAAGGATATTTGTTTTTAAATTTGGCCATAACGAGGCACTCTGAAGGATGTACTTTGACATTTTTTAAATAAAATATTATATGAAAAAGGTAGACGAAGACGACGAATTTTTTATTGAATATTGTGTGTGACACACGGAAATTTATAACTAAGTGGTCAAATGCGGGACTTTTGTTAGTGAAGGTAGGATGTTCATTAATCAAAAAAGTATGACATTTAGAGAAGGCAAAAAAAAAAAAACAAAAAACAAGCTAAGAAGTTAAGTTTTATGGAAAAAAAAATTAACAAAATGTGTTGCTTCGAATGGGAATTGTAGTAAATTATGAAGAATAAAAGATGATTATCTTGACAAGTCAACCAGAAATGTCAGGGACATATCTCAGGGTTCTTAAGATAAGAGATATTTAATAGAAAAGGACAAATGAAACATATTTAAGTCATTTACTTAGAATTTAAAGACAATTTAAGTAAAGTTACCTTTGATTTTTTTTCTGTAGGATTTTGGTGATAACACAATTCAAAATGGAAACAAAAAAATTTTTAATTTTCAAAAACAAAAAAAGTGATTTTAGCCCAGGGTCGATAACACGGTGCGACACTGAAAATACACCCGACGAATTTCATAGTGTAGGCTGTTCGTATGGTCGAATAATGCATACAAATATTTTTGTTATATTTTTGGAACCCTCCATTTTTTTTTTTAAATTTACAAAAAACCATTTTTACAGACTTTACGATGTAATCTATCAATATCTCAGTAATTTTTTTAACAATTCTCAATATGTTATATGTTTTTGGAAAGAGGATTTCCAGACCTTTTGAATGATGTATATAAGTCTATTGGTTAAACAAATTAAGTGTAGGTTTTTATCCCATAAATCTTGAAAAAGTGATTTTTTTCTCAATTTTTTCAACTTTACCCAATTTTTTTTTGCACAATCAAACAAACAAAAAAATAAAGTAAGGTTATATTCTGAAAGAATATTTATTTAGGCACAAATTGGTGTATTGTTTTATTGAATCTACTACTTTTTCGTAACTAGAAAATATAACAAATCATGATGTGAATTGAAAGGTGCACAATAGATTGCTCGATATTTTAAAATAATTAGCATTTGTATGCTCCTAAGATCTTATATGGTTGGAAATAAATTAAAAAAAAATATAAAATTTACATTAGTATACCACAGTACATGTTCTCGGTAAATGCACAAAGCTTGAATTCGAAAATTTTTTTATCATTATTTAAAATTTTGGACTATTTATTAAAATTTACACTTTAATTACTCAAAAACCGTAAGATTTTATGTTACATTGATTATTTACCATTAAAAACTCAACCCTACCACTTCCCGAACTCGGCTCGCCTGTAATTTATTTTTCCTTTCATTTTTATCATATTCAAGTGAGACATCAAAAGAAAGGCGACTTAAGGCTCTATTCATAACTGAAAACTTAATGTTTCTTAGAAGTCTGGTTCTTGAGATATTTCCAACCGAACAAATAGTTTTTTTTTAAGTGAAAACATCTTTAGTATCGTAGTGATTTGAAACAAGATGAAACGAAAAAGCGACAGGAAAAATCAATTCCTTATAACTTTTTTGTTTTAATAGGTAGATAAATGAAATTTGAACTGTAGATAGGTAATTAAATAAACTACAATTTTACAAAATTTCAATTAATTTCATAAACAAAATTCTGAGATAACGGTGAAGAGATGTTCTTTTTCAAGACTCGTTATATCTTTTGATCTAGAGCACATACAAATTTTATTTTACTTTAATACGCATGCTGATAATATAACCTTTTATTTGATATATCTACAAGTTACACAATCTTAATTGAAAAACTTGAAAAATACATCAAAACACCTATGGAGATCTGTCATCAAAAATGATTGTTTTGAATAAATTATTTTTATACTTTTTGCGCATTCTAAAAATTAAGGCATGGCTTTATTTTTTAAGAAAATTTGTAAGGTTTTTAATGGTGTAAATTTTTTAAAGAAAAATAAATTTTTAAGGTTTCACTTCTACCACGTGTGATGATTTTTTTTTTCTTTACATTCCGAAGCCAATATCTTTTGACCAAAGTCTCGAAATTGGTTTAGAAATTATATGAGTTCATAATCAACAGGTCTATGCAGTCAGGTGAACAATTACAGGGTTACCCTTAACCAAAAAAATACATTTTTGAAAATGTCCTCCAAATTTTTTGAATGAGATATAATAAGAAAAGTCTCTTTAACTGAAAACCAAAATTTATTTAATTTATAAACTTGAAAATGTATAAGGCTAACAAAAATATGTATCCAAAAATGTTTTAACCAAATCATTTAAAAATCTTAAGTAGATGATTTTTTTTTCTCTCTCAAGCCCCAGGAATGAAAACACAGAAAAAAATCACAATTTGTCAGAAAAACACAAAAGCAAACATAATCACCTTTTTTTTCATTTTTAAATTGTTTCCTTTTTCATGCCCTTGTAACCTTTATTCATTATCATAGGTCACAATTGGTAAATTAAGAATCATATACTTGCTAAAAATAAAACCTCTCTCATATGAGTAAATATAGAAAGGTAAACATAATCATACGTTCTTATCTTCTTCCATCCTATGAAATCCACTTCGTTATCCTTAAAAAAAAAGAACAACACCCACACATTCTGATACCAAAAAAAAGGATTTTTTTCTATCTTAAAGAAATAATCACATGCATGAATATTTTCCGGAAAATAAGGCATTTTTTACTTAAAAAAAAAAACTTTATCAAAAATATAAAACGACTGATGAACCCTTATTTTTTAACCTCAAACCATCACAAGGGACCATTTAAATAGACAACACCTCTCTAAAGTGAGATTTTCGTTTTTTTATTGGATCTTATCAAAAATAAATTCTTAGTAATTATTCCTTGTGGGATTTAATGTAAATTTAGGTGACTCGTTCATCTTTTTAAATCCACAAAAAAAAAAAAAAAATAGTAAACTTTCGGAAGATAAAGGCACATAAACACCATTGCAATTTAAATCAAATGCACCTTAAATATTCTTATGGTAAAAAAATTTAATTTTATAAAAAAATTAACAAAAACTTAAAAAATTGCTTTTTTTTATTTTTATAATTTTATTATTAAAAAAGAAGTCTTTGGAAAGAAAAAAGAAAAATCGTGTGAGATGTTTTTTTGGGTAAAAGATTTTCAAAAAATATGTTTGTAAAAAAGAAATACACATAAAAATAAACTTTCAAAAAAATTAATGTCCCATTAAAAAAAAAAAAAATTGGTTTATCAAAAAAAAAAACAAAAATTGAAATTTTACTTAAAGATCAAAAATAGATTTTTTTTTATAGTTTTTCTTAACTTTAGCATAAATTTCACAAAAACATTTTTATATAAACAATTTCTTTAAAATCGGTCACTTAGTTTACCATCAAAAATCATTCTTGTTTTAATTAAAAAAAAATATTTTTAATTGCAACCAATTCATACAAAAAAAATAACGTAAGTTCGTGCGCCCAATTTTTGGGTTTTAAGGGATTCCAGAAAAAAAAAAAAAATAAAAATATTATAAAATTGCCGAAATAAAAAAAAAATTGAAGATCACTTTCGATTTTATAATATGAAAAAATAAAAATTCGTACTAAATCGACCAGGCGCACATAAAAAGTAGAAAACTTCACACAAACCCAACTGAGAAAACGTAACTTGAAAGTTTAATTCAATGACGTATGGAATGTTGATACCCAACACAACATTCATCGTCTAACACAAAACACAACCAAAAATAAAATCTATGTCAACTTAGTCATAGGGTATTCATTCAGTCTCGGTCATGGCCATTGACACACCAATACCATCACCATGTGAGTTGAGTAAATCGATTCTTCTTGTTCTTCCCAAATATTTTGTCACACGTTGTTTGAGGTTGATAAAAGGTAACAGTAGTTGTGAGAGGCTGAAGAAACAAAAATTACACAATTTCTACTCGTAAAAGAAGACTCATGCATTTTTGGGTTTAGGTTAAATGTGTGCCATATGCTGTTTTCTGATAGCCTGGTTATTATAATGATTTTTTCGATCGATATAAAAAATAATACAGTAGATATAAAAATATTTGGCACTCTAGTAAATATCCCATTCGTTATACCTTTTTCTTAAATCTACCTACGTGTCCGCAATTAAGTAAGAGTTTTCGGGGGAAATGGCAATATAAAATTTCATTTTAGTCGCAACATATTTTTCAAAATTATTTTTAAAAACTTTATTGTTACTATATTTTTTATTTCTTGGATTTTAATTTGAAAATGAAATTTAACAGAATAAAATATAATTTAATTGGGTCGAAGTTAAAATGACTGTTATTGAGTTTAGTCAGAAAATCATTTATGTTTTTATCAAAATAAACAAATTGTTTTCCAAAATTTTTGTTTGAAGTGAAAACTTCTTTAGTATCGTAGTGATTTGAAACAAGATGAAACGAAAACGCGACACGACTTCAACTTGTTATAACTTTTGTTTTAATAGATAGATGAATGAAATTTGTACTGTAGATAGGCAATTAAATAAATTATAATTGTACAAAATTTCAATTAATTTCATGTTCAAAATTCGGAGATAACGGTAAAAAGATGTTCTTTTCCAACACACGTTATATCTTTTGATCTAGTGCACATAAAAATTTGGTTTAACTTTAATACGCATGCTGATAACATAACCTTTTATTTGATATATCACACATAACGTGCTCTACAAGTTACACAATCTTAAATTGAAAAACTTGAAAAATACCTCAAAACACCTGTGGAGATCTGTTGGCGATGCATGACCAGCTACCAGTGTAGGAAGTACCGTAATCTCAGTCTGAAAATTCGACATGGTTGACTTTAAAAAATTCTAACTTCTCTTGTAGACATCTTTGAAATAAAATTTATACATCATTATACAAAGTGAAACAATAAGCTTTCACATGGTATAAAATTTTTATAGGTTGTCAAACAAAAAAATTGATTTAATAGCATGAGAACATAAAAATAAATGTTTTTTTTTGCTTTTTGGATGAAATTTCATCGAGTTTAAAAAATTCTAGCTCTTTTTGTAGATGTCTCATATACCTGATCGATTTATATATATTTTGAGCTAAGACAATAAGCTTTCAGATGGTGTAAAAATTTGTATAGGTTGTTAGGGAAAAAAATGGATTTAATAGTGTGAGAAGATAAAAATACGTGTTTTTTCGCTTTTTTGGATGGAAATTGATCGAGTTCAAAAAATTCTACCTCTTTTTGTAGATATCTTATAGACTTGATCGATATATATATTTTGAGCTAAGACAACAAGCTTTCAGATGATATAAAATTTATATAGGTTGTCATATAAAAAACATGGATTTGAAGGTGTTTTTTTTTGCAAGAAAAATGAATTTTTAAGGTTTCACTTCTACCACGTGTGAATTGCACACATGATTTTTTTTCTATTAATTCTATTGTTAAATGAAACTTCTTCAATTCACTTTCAAATTTTAAATGAAAAATAATAAAAATTGAAACATTCTAGGCTTGCATAAAAAATAGATACATTTCTTAGAATGAATATGGCAATAATAACAAAAGCCTTAATTCGTTTTGCTGAAACTCTTGCCACTTTAAAATATTTTTATAATTCAAAAATCTGAAAGCTTTAGTTTTCAATGCACTAGAGTAAAGCTTGTATTGTTCTTTTTTTATTTTAATAGTACAGGTAAAATAGTAAATAAAATCAGGAAATAAAAAAAAAATTGTTACACTCATGAAACTTGGCAAAAAGTTTGCTTTTGGGATAAGAATCAAGTAAATAAAAATTCTATAAAAAAAAGTTGGAAGGGGGTGAAGGTCAAACATATACTTAAATAATTTGTTTGTCGAATATCATCATATGACACATGTTTTCAAAGTATTTTTTGATGCTGAATCTAATGACATAAAAATAAAGTTAATACGATTGCTCTAAGAAAAGTTATTGCCGATTAAAAACAAGGGTGCTTGATTTTTGATTTCAACAAGTAAAATATAATCGAAACCCATGTGAAAAACATGCTACACTGATAAAATTCGGAATGAAGGTTTTAGATAAAGCAGGGACAAAGGATTCATAAGATTATTTTTAGTGAAAGGGTATTTTTTTGATGGGTGTAAGGAAGGTATCATAACAGCTGACTTAAATTTTATTAATTTTTAAAATTTTTTGTAAATTTTTTGGTTGTTTTAAGAATTAAGAATCTATAAAGTGTACAAAATTATCTTGAGTGAAAGGATGTTTTTTTTTAAGAAATTATGAAATTCATAATTAGTAGGTACCACAAAAACTAGGAAAAAATTGTTACACATATGAAAATTGGTAAAAATGTTTCATTTATAACAGAAACCAAGAATCCGAACAGTCTATACAAAAATTTTAGGTAAAATTGTGTTTTTTTGAGTGAAAACAAAAAAGATGGGTCACCCTAGTGAAATTTGGTAAAAACATTGATTTTGGGATAGAAAGCAAGAATAAAGAGTTTTCATACAAACAATTTTGGTGAAAGGGTGTTTTTTTCGAAGAGACAGTAAAATCTGCAATTGGTCCCAAAGAAGAAAAGAAAAAGTAAATAACAAAATAATAAACAGACAACAAAGAACAGCAAATATTATTTCTTCGAACTACAACCATAGCAGTTGAAGTGATTTTCTTTCTTAAAGTGTTAAAGTGTTTTGAATGAATCTCTATTTGAAAAATTGAACAACATAAAAATGTTGTATTATAACTTGTTTTTTTCAAAAAAAAAAAAAAAAAAAAATTGTAGTGATTTTTTTCAATCGATAGGTAAATCTATAAAAAGAATGGCAGATGTGTTGAAAAAACTCTAAACAAATTCAATACTGAGTAGGTAATTAACACTTTCTTAAAAACAATGCAAGCTGTTGTAGACCTTCGAGGAAGTTGTTATTACCTATAAGTAGTACAGAAACTACCTAATGGAAAGATAATGATAATGAAAAAAAAAAAAATTGGGGTCTGATGGGTCCTATTTTTTAAGACCCTAGTTTAAATTTATAAAAAACTCCTATTTTTTAGGGGGATTTTTTATTTTTTTTTTTATTTTTAGGAATTTTTAAAAGCTTTGAAAAAAAGAAGTTATTTTTTTTTCAAAAAACTCTAATAAAAAAGTTCTTCTTACTTTTTAATTTTTTTCATAAATTGTAATACATACATATTAGTATGACAAAAAAAAAATAAAAATAAATGCATATTTTATTACTAAAAGATTTTAAAAACGACATGTTAAAATTTGTTCAATACATTTTTTTTCAAAATTTTTAGTTTGATGACTAGTTTTTCAAAAACGCTGCCTTCAATTAACTAATTTTAAGTTTAATTTTAAAAATAGTAATAAGTTCCTAGCTTTTAAATATTGTAGGGATAGCTGTTGTGGTCAAATATTTTTGTTTGTGTTTGAAGTCAATTTGTGTTAAAACGATGGAAGACTGTCCCTCACTCCCATATATATATTTTTTTTTTCCTTTAATTTTCTAGACAATCTTTTGTCATCAATTAATTTAAGAAATTTAAGCAATAAATATTTTGTTCCCAAAAATCTTCAATGAAATTTAAAAAATCACGGCAATAGCGGTAGTTTTAAACCTATTGAGGTTAAAATATTTTTAATTAATGATGCCTAAAAATAGCCAAATGCTTACGTACCAGCTTAAAATGTTGTAGATTTCATAAAAGCCAAATGCCAAAAAATATTTTACAAAAATTGGCACTCTCACCCTTTCTTCTTTTTAAAACTACCGGCTGCTGTGGCTGTAGTGCGATGTGCGAGTGCAAGTATAATCTTCAAAATATTCCAACCATTTTCTTTTTTTTTAATTAAAATGTAAGTTTTAAGACAAGGTCTATTATCTAATGAAAACATTTTTTTTTTGAAAATCATTTTTAACGGTACCTGCCATAGAACCGTATTTTTCAAATCCGATTATCTCCGAAACTACTTATTCGATTTCAACGAAACTTTTAAATAAAGTCTCCAAAAAAATAATATTTTTAATTTTTAAAAAAATTTTGAAATTTTGAATTTTTTAAACCAAATTTTCGAAAACGGGGCCTTGAATTTTTCTGAAATTTTGGTTTTAGATGTTGATTAGTGATTTCTACAAAATGGCATACCAACTTTATTTTTAAACTTTTTTTCCAAAAAAATTATGTATAAAAACGATTCTAACGATTTTGAATTTTTTTTTTCTAAATATGCATCTTAATTATATCAATCAAAACTGAGTACTTGTTTTGTGGGGCAATTTGATTTCAGATTTTGTTTTATTTAAAAAAAAAAACGAATTTAATTTTTTTTTTAAATTTTTTTTTGAACCTATACAACCTACACTTTCCAAATTTATATATAAAAAGTCTTAAAAATTTAAGCAACTTGAACTCTAAGAGCAAGTTCGTGCGACACAGTCGTGCATTTTATCTTTCAAGTTCTTCAAATTTAATACTTAAATTGTATAAGCATTTTAATTTTGTCCATCACAAGAATTCTGCTAAAAATTTTGTATTCATTTTTAGCGACTGAAAATGTCATGTCGAGAAGTCGAAACTAAACCATCACAATTCATAAGAGAAGTAGGAAAAAAAGGTTTGCACAAGAGCAAATTTTTAAAATGAACTTTTATGTAATTTCATAGTTTCAACAAAGTTTTGAACATGGATTTTATTTAAATTTGAACAATCTTAAAGCTTGGAAGAAAAAAATAATTAAGGTGAATCTATTGAACTAAACTTGAGGAAAATTATTATGCCCTTTAAACATTGCCCCTACTTCTAAAATATTGATTTTGGATTTGAAAAATAGGTCGCTCCAAAAACCCGTCCAATCCTGAAAAAAAGAATTATTCTCAAACAAACCTAAAATGAGCAGACAAGTCTTCCTGGCGAAACACTATTATCCTTCTCCGAGAACCAAAATAATGCAAAAAAAAAGAAATGAGAATGAAAATGAAAATGAAAATTTCACCAATGTGCTGCATGGAATTTATACTAATCTGGATTTAGTAGATTGACAATAGGACCCGCAACTACTATGAAAAGATTGTTCTCTTCCAATATGCATTGCAGTATTTTTAGTCCTTTATTTTTTTTTTTTTTGCTTTCAGTGTGTTTTGTATTTTGTGTGCAAAGAAGAGAGACTTTATAATAAATTTCACCAAGTGAAATGCAACACTTTCAAGGATTCTTCTTCTTTATACTCTTTCCCCCTTCTCCCCTCACCATCTCTCTCTTTCAAAGTCTTCCTTTTTCCGTTGAATTTTAATTGTAATTCATGCGAAAAGAGGAGTTCGAAGTGAATGCAAAAATTCTGCTACAATATGGATAAAGGATATTAAATATTTTTTCACCCAAAAATTATCAAGGTCATGGCTATAGGGAAATTATTAAAAAAAAAATGAAAGAAAAAAGAAGAATGAATCTTTCGTGAGAACCACAAAAAATGACTTTTGTGTTCTTCGAGGATAATTACATAGCGACTCTTATTGCATCGCAAGAAGTAAAAGAAGAATCAAGAAAACTTTTATTTTTCTCTTTCTCTCTCTCACTCAACTCCAGCTGTTCTTCGATGGGTGGTGAAAAAAGTGGGATGAAGTATATAGAAATGGTATGCAACGGCAAGGAAGAAGAAGGATGGTTTCAAGTGGAAATAATTAAGTTCGGAAGTCCTTGAATGCTAAGGCTTACGAAAAATAATAAAAAAAAAATCTATAGTATATCCCACAGAACAATGCCTATTGTTGGATTTAAATAATTGGACGGATTTTTTCGTTCGCTCCTGGTGCGTTGGTTGCAAGCAAAATTCAATAGATTCATGCCTCATGGTCATCTAGCTTCAGAGCCACCACATAAAACCTCATTATTATTAAAAATATAATTTTATTTTATTTTTTTTTGTTTAATAAATCTTTTATTTGTCCGACAACCACTTCATCGCATTATCTATATACCAATACCTGATACAAAAACAAAAAAAATATCGTTAATGGTGAATATTATTTTGACATTTACATCGGAGGACAGATAGATGACTAAACAGAGGGTGAAGATGGGGGGTGTTTTTTAACCCACAAATCATCGCATTAACTATTATCTACTTTCAATCCTCTAATGAATTATGGATTTTAATTAAGAGCTTTAGTGAAGCGACAAAAGTAGTTATCATAATATTAAGGGCTGTCAACTGGAAGTTTATTGTTTAAAATAGGGGTGGTGGCGTGTGAAACATCATCAACAAACAACACAGTCAGCTATATAGGTACTTTGACTATAACAAAATGACGAGTAATTAATAAATTAATATATACAGAAATGTTCTCGATCGAAATTGTGTTTATTTATATTTTAGGTATTGTGAGGGAGAGAGGGCAATAGAGTGTCAATATGGAAAATTATTTTAATCAACTAATTAATGGAAATGTTGAGGTCAATTGAGTATAGTTCTTTTTTTTTTTATTAAATTTATTTAAATTTGTTTTATTTTTGGTTGCAAATCTAATTTTGTCATTTATATTTTTTAATAGGATTTAATTGATTGTCTAAATTTAAATTAAATTAGTCGAAATGATAAAATCATCTACAAAAAAAGAGGTTGTCTGTAAAGCCGGTTTACGGACGATGATTTTACGTGATAACGTCGTCAAAAAACAGGTTGTGTTTTTTTGTTTTTATTTTTATGTTCTCACGCTATGGAATCAATTTTTTTGTTTCACAACCTATAACAAAATTTTTACCATGTAAAAGCTTATTATTTCACCTTTCATATGAGGTATCAATCTCATTTCAAAGATGCCTACAAGAGAAGTTGGAGTTTTTTAAAGTCAACCATGTCGAATTTCCAGACTGAGATTACGGTACTTCCCACACTGGTGGCTGTTCGGGGGGCAACAGATCTCCACTGTTGTTTTGAGGTTTTTCGCAAGCTTCTTGATTTAACATTGTGTAGCTTGTAGTTAGTCTACCGTTATCTGTGATATACCAAATAAAAGGTAATTGTATCAGTATGCTCATTAAAGTTTAATCAAATTTCTATCTGCTCTTGGTCAAAAGTTATAACCTGTTGAATTCTAAAATTTTATCTTACCGTTATCCCAAAATTGTGTTTACGAAAATGATTGAAACTTCGCACACATATATTCGTAGTCATGGTATATCATTACTGCATATACTTTATTCCTGTATATATTAAAGAAAAAAAGATAAAAATATAAAACGATGAAAATCGGTTAAAAACGGTAAAAAAACGTGTTTTTTAAAAACTGGTTTGTTCCGTTATTCAGTCAAAACTCACTAAACAATTCTTGCACATGTATGCATAAGGCCAAAACCTACATGTGCTATAAGTTTGAGATTTTTTGAACGCTAAAAAAAAAGCTAAAAATCAAAAATTACCTAAAAAATACCTTTAAAAAACAAGGTGTTTTTCAAAAATTCATATTTCGAAACGCAGAGTGTTGAAAGTATCAGACGCCTAATTTTTTTTCCCTCATCTTTCACCTGGCATTTTTAGAATTGTCAAAAAAAAATTCCTTTACCCAAAATCATCATTTTGTCATAGCCCTAACACGTGTACAACGTTCAAACAAAACGTTATAGCTTAGTTTCAAAATTTTTTAGAATTTTTTCTTAAATGCAGTTATTCTTAAATTAATCTTATCTATCTAAAGCAAAAAAAAATCAATTATCTACGACTTCGCGTTTAGATTTTAGTCCAAATTTCATCTTTCCGTTTTACCCCTGTTTACCCTATTAAATGACGGAATTTTTAAAAATCCTTCATTTGGATTATGCTTTAGGTTATTATCTTTCAAATAAGCTATAGAAGATTTTTGTATCTCTAATAGTTTATTTTAAATTTTGAATTGAAATTTTTTGCCGCACTGCGAAAGTGCGAGAGTGTAACGTTAGAAAATGGCGTCAATTTTTTGTGGCTGCCATGGTTCATCGATTTATAAGACGTTATCACGTCAAAAAAAACAACATTTATTTCGAAATACTTGTTTTATCTTGATCACGGCGCGTTGATATCGAGCAACTTAATAAAATAAAATTATGAACAGTGCAAGTGAAAATAGAGAAAATTTAAAAAAATTTAACGAAAGTTTTCAATTAAAATATGTATCTTCATTTTTATACCAGCTTTTTCTAAATGTCTTTGTTGAATTTTGTTGAAATCAACTACCTACTTTTGTATATAGGGGAACATGGCCAAAGACGCCCCCTTACTAGCAGGCTTGTAACAAATCTTTTTTTTTAATGCATTTGTTTGTCATAACAAATTTAAAAAAAATATTTATAGCAAATACCTATAAAATGTTTGCATTGAAAAAAAAAAAAAAAATATTTATTGTAACTGAACATAATTTGCATTAGAAAATAAAATGCACGACTCAGTTGCACGTAGTTGCTCTTGCAGTTCAAAGCACTTTTATCTTTTTCCAAAGAAATTTTTTTAATGTTGGGGAAGAGCCGACTTTTAGGGCAAAGTTTTGTTATATGAAAAATATTTGTTTGTTATATGAATTTTTTGAGAAAAAACTGCAATTGCTTTGAATTGAATACTACGTCCGCAAAGTTTTATCAAAATCGTTAAAGCCGTTTTTGAGTAATTTGCCATAAATTGAAAAAATTGTACGGGAGGTACCTACACTTTCTAAGCGAGATATAAAAAAAAAAAAACAACTTTCAGAATTCTATAAAAATCATCGAAACCAAATTTCAAGAAAATCCGGGCTTTCGAATTATTTTTTTATAAAAAATTTTTTGGAAAAAAAGTTTTTTGATAAAATTGGTGTGCCATTTTATAGAAATCACTAATCAACA